>NC_141534.1:108105000-108405000 GCF_021556685.1 Rattus norvegicus
ATTTGCCTCCCGTTGCCCACTAGAGGGAGTTCTGACTTGGGAAGAGGACACTGCCCATCATCCCAGCAGCTAGGCAGAAGTTGTTCAGCAGGCCACTGTAGGTTAAATTCCAGGCCCGGCCACAAGATGGCAGCCCAACCCACGAGGAACGCAGAAGCTCCTGACCTGGGAGAGCAGCATAGACCCTGTGCCAACCTGGACAAAAGCCTGAGAGGGGCTGGACTCGGGCCAGTTCCTGAGCCCAGCAGGTGTGCCAAGTGCCAGGTGCGACGACATAGGTACAGCTTGCCTTCAGGTACCCCTCACAGTTTTCTACTCCCCATCCAGCCCCGTTCTTCCTTTGAGCTATTCCCACGAGGGGAAGGAGTGGAATCGGGGAGGGGGGCTCTTTCTGCATCCCAGCACTCCTTCCTCTTCAGCCTCACGGAGAAGCATCCCAGAGCATAGGAGTTAAGAGTGCAGAGGCAGGTGCTAAGCCCATCAAGTGATAAGTCACTGAAGCACAGGGAAGTTGAGCAGCTTTCCCCGCGGCCATGGTTAGTTAGTCAGAGATGGACCACTAGAGCCTGGGACCCAGATAGATAGTCTATTCTAGTTCGTGCTCAGAACCCTGAGACGCGAACAATCATCCTCACCGAGCCACGGCCACCAGAGACATTTTTGTGGGGACTGCAAACCTTCCTTTGTGAAGGGGCAGGAAGCTCTACTGTGGGTGGCTGAAAGGCAGGGAAGGGTGAGGTATTTCTGAGGAAGAGGCTGGGCTTGGTCAGCAATCCCCACCCCATCCCACCCCGCCCCCTCGCGACCTTGTTTTTCTGTTCCTTGTTTTATTTTCCCCCTGTGCTTTCATCTTGGTTTTTCTGGGCTTTCTGTGAATGTCAGCCTTCTCTTGGTGTGAAGGGGAGGTGAGAGAAGGGACTTTTATGCCCTGCTTAGGGTACAGAAGAGGGAGTGCTCCTGGAAGCCTAGGACCAGGGGGTAGGGTGACATCAGAGATCAAAGTGAGACTCTTAAAGTGGGGCACTTCGGGAGGGTTTCCCATCTGAGCCCAGCCTGCTTCACTCTTGGGGTGTGCTGTGACCCCTTTCCTGTGGTCTCTCCCTCCAGCCCTGGCACAATCCTGTTTTTCTGGCACATCCTCCAAGGTTAGTCTTCATTACCCAACGTTCTCCTACCAGGAGGTTTTGTCTATGTCCCTCCAAGACCTGATCCCTTCTCCACCTGCTTTCCCCCACACCCAGGTCCCACCATGGCTCCCACTGGTACTCATCATGGAGTAGGGTCTGATTGGAGCTTAGTACCCATTCCTCAGAGGTTCTTGGTAATTCTCCACTCAAGACTCAGCCTCAGTTAAAGAGTCTAGACATCTGGAGCCTCTAAAGCCGGGGCTCTAGGGTTGTAGCCCATTTTCTTTCCCAAATCACCTAGACTTCAGTGAGGGGCTTCCCTGTCTAGGGCTCTGTGGAGAGGAGCAGAGGGGAGCTTAGGAGACATAGGTAGTCCTTTGATAGAGAGAGCTGAACCAGAGAGGCATTTGAAGAGCCAAGCTCCGGCACCTATGTGGCTTGGCAGACAGGGGAGAGGGGGCAGCCTGAGCCCCCATGGCTGGCTCCTCAGGTTTCCTGAGAAAGAGTCTAGGAAAGCTCTTTTGTGGTCTGCCTCGTGGCCATGCATGGCTGAGGCTCTATGTGACCTTGTCTCTTCATGCCTCTTTTTAAAAAATCTCATTTCCGGGGTCTCTGTGTCTTTATCCTATTAATCCTAGGGTTGGGCTGATCATCCTGAGAGCCAGTGTCCTGGGGATCTGAATCAGGGCCTGGCCAGAGCGCACTGCACTGGACTACCTTGTGGTCAGGGGATGGGAGTGACACTGGCCAGAGTGAGAAGGACACTGGAAGCCATTCCATCCTGCCTCACTCTGAGACCAAAGGGAAATGGCTGTCCGGAGGGAAGAGGCCTCCTCACACTCCTTCCCTCCTTGTCAGTCTCTGCCCCTTTCTGATAACCCTGCCTCTCTGCCTCCTGCCTCTCACCCCTCTCTACCTCCCCACACTTCCCCCCATGACATGAGGATCTGTTTTAATGCTGTGATTCCCATGATCAGATGGGGAGATAAGTCACAGGTTTGTCTCTAGGCTCTCAATGGTGCAAGCAGTGTCTATACTGCCGGTCAGGATAGACAGACGGCTGTCTGCGCCGTTAGCAAGTGCCAACAGGTAAATAAGAACCTCTCGTTTCTTAATTAAATCCCCTTTGCTGGGGCAGCCTGTTCGATTGCAATGGACAGGAATCAATAAGCATCTTTCATAGCCCAGCCGCCTCTGGAGCTGGGCCTGACCTTCCAGTTCTTCTCAATCCCACCTGCCCACTTCTTTAAAAAGCTGGGAGCCCCTGGAGGTTGAGAGCTGGGTCTGATTTGTCCCTTGTGACTTTGTGCCTGTACAGAATCTGGAGCAAGGAAGGAATGTGTGATAATGATTATTGATTCAATAAACCTAGGGGTGGGTGGCCAGCATGGGCCAGGAGGACTTTGAAGTTAGAAATATGATCTCTGTCCCCAGTATTAACTTCGAATCTCTAGGAACCACTGCCCCTAGACACGTTTGGTTCACCACCCAGAGTACCTGAAGTCCTAGCGGAGTGAGCCTGTCAGTATTCAAGGAGCTGGGCAGTCTTTGTGCCTGTTTTCATAAGGTAGTTCAGGTTAGGCAATTCGGCTTTCTGGGTAAACTGAGGTCTGTCTGACATTGTTGTGACTAAGTCACCCTGGAGTCAGGAAGGGCTCAGGGCCTGAAAGGGGTCAAAGGGATTAAGAGGGGCTCGAGGTTGATCATTAACGGTGAGTCAGGACGGGGGGGGGGGGGGAACTGATGAGAAAGGTACTATTTTGCAGTCCATGTAAGAAGTTATCTCTGAAAGGATCATTGGACCTTCAGGTTTCCCAGGGAAGGGTCGGTATTAAAGGATTCCTTGAGAGGTCAGTACTAGTCCTGGCCAAGGAATGGTTTGTCTGCTCAGGGTATCAAATGGCTCCTGAGTTAGAAGAGGAGCTGGCCGACGCCCTTCTCACCTCAGTGTGACCCGGGGGCGCGAGCCCAGACGTCGCTGGGAGCCTCCGCCCAACTAGTGGAGCTCCCCTAGGGCGGAGCGTCGGCGGGTCTCCACCGAGCAGGAGGCAAGGAAGGGCGGGCGCCCCCAGCGCCAGGGTTGAGGGAGGCGGGGTTCGGTGCCGGCCTAGGAGGGGGGCGCAGAATCAGGGCTTTTTAGGACCCAGCGCGGCGCCTCTCTCCGGGGGCGAGTGCGGCTGCGCGCGCCGTGTGCCCGTGTCCGGAGAGCCGCTGGCTGGACGCGGACCGCGCGAACGAGCAAGCGAGCAGGCAGCGGAGCAGCAGCCCGGAGGCAGCAGCGGCGGCGGTGGTGGCGGCAGTGGCCGCTCCGCGCCTCGCCTCCCTGGCCTCGCCAGCCTCGTTGCGCCGCGCCCGGACCTGCCACCCCCGCCTACCGGGCCCGACCTCGGCAGCGCCCCTCGCATCGGCTGCCAGCGCCACCCGCCCTCCCAGAGCAGTGAGCGGAGTGCGGGGCGCAGAAACACCGGAGCCAGTGCCCGCCAGCCCCGCCAAGCAAAACGGGCTGAGAGAACCTACGCTCGGCCCAGCGCGGCTCCACAGCCGTCCGGGAGCTGTCCCTTCAGCACCGCCGCGGAAGCCTGAGTCCCAGCGCAGCCCAGCGGAACCCCTGACCCAGCCCGAGCGCACCAGGCGCTGCGCTTAGCGGCAGCCCCGCGGGGAGCACCCTTGTGCCCCTACCCAGGGGACCTGCCATCTCCTCCGGGAGGCGGGGAGAAGGAACGAGGAGGGAGGTCGGGCAGCTTCACCCGCCACCGAGGGGAGTAGGCAGACAAGCAAGGAGATCCGAAGGGGATCGGTCACGCAGGGAGGAGAGCAAGCCGCATCCGTCCCCACCGCACCGGGAGCGCGCTGCGGCGACCACCGCAGAGCCAAGCGCGGATTTCTCGTAACCCCCTCTTTCCTAGCAGGGGCTGGTCTATCGGTCCGGCCCCCGAAACGGAGCAGCTGACCTTCCCCTAAAAAGCTTTGTGTCGATTTCTCCATTTTTCCCGCTGAGATGGTACCGGGAGCCCGGCCCCCCCATCATCTCTCCCCTCCTCCCGGGCCTCGCCGCTGAGCGCCGCCCCACTCCCTTCCTCCCTCCCTCTTTACCTCCCTCCTCTCTTCCACTGCCTCCTCCGCAGCCAGGCCAGCTCCCTCTCACACTAGGCGCCTTAAAGACCCTAAGGAGCCCGCGCACACACCCCTGGACCCGCACCTGACTGACAGCTCCCCCTGAGGGGGCTTGGCTCGTTGGTTGGGGTGGGTGGCCAGAGCCGCGGTCCTCTGTGCCCCCCGACGGCTGGGGGGAGGGGGGAAGAGGCCCTGCGCCCCCCTCCCCGTCGCCAACTCCCCCTGGCGGCAGCTCCCATGGGTGTCGCTGGGCCGCGCCATGCCTAAGGGGGCGCCGCGATGGGCCAAGGGGACGAGAGCGAGCGCATCGTGATCAACGTGGGCGGCACGCGCCACCAGACGTACCGCTCGACGCTGCGCACGCTGCCCGGCACGCGGCTTGCCTGGCTGGCGGAGCCGGACGCCCACAGCCACTTCGACTATGACCCGCGCGCTGACGAGTTCTTCTTCGACCGCCACCCGGGCGTCTTCGCTCACATCCTGAACTATTACCGCACCGGCAAGCTACACTGCCCGGCCGACGTGTGCGGGCCGCTCTACGAGGAGGAGCTGGCCTTCTGGGGCATCGACGAGACGGACGTGGAGCCCTGCTGCTGGATGACGTATCGCCAGCACCGCGACGCTGAGGAGGCGCTGGACAGCTTTGGTGGCGCGCCCTTGGACAACAGCGCCGACGACGCGGACGCCGACGGCCCCGGCGACTCGGGCGACGGCGAGGACGAGCTGGAGATGACCAAGAGATTGGCGCTCAGTGACTCCCCAGATGGCCGGCCTGGCGGCTTCTGGCGCCGCTGGCAGCCACGCATCTGGGCACTGTTCGAGGACCCCTACTCATCCCGCTATGCGCGGGTAAGTGACTGCTTATCCATCCGAAGAACCTGACCCGGAAAGGCCGCTTCCCACGGGCAGGGTGCAATGGACAGTGAGTGCCCAGAGTGTTCAGAACTGAAGGGGGTGTGTACGTGTACGTGTGTAAAAGAAGGGGTGATTTTGATGTGATAACTGGGTTTGTTTACATGAGTCTGTATCACTGGTTGTGTGTGTGGTGTGTGTGTGTGTGTGCTGTGCATGCATATTTATGTAAGTGTGCTGGTGTGTATTTGGATGGATAAAGTCTGTAGGAACAAGAGAGCATGTGTGTATGTTTGCATGTGCGTGACACCCCACACTCCTGTTAGTGCCCATCAGTGCCACTGGCAGATGTACACTCTGAAGGTGTGAATTGCCCTTTGGATTGGGGAAAGGTGAGGAGACTCCTTCATTCTTCCCAGGACAGGAAGCCTTTGGAGTAGAAACAGTGCCCTAGCCTGCTGGGGAGCTAGGGACAGACACTTCTGTCCTCAGGGACCACCTTTAAGCCATTTGAGGAGGGGTCTTGGGAATGCTCATAGTTAAGAGCTTGGTGGTTGGTGTGGGTCTGGGCTGGGAACGGGAGATCAGAGGATAGTGATCTCCGGGACGCCTGCCTTCCCAGGACTAGGAGGAGCCTCGAGGAGGTCAAACCCTTAAGTGCCTGCTTCCTCTGGCCCTCGGGAAGAGGCTGGCAGAGAGGAAAAACTTAAGGGGAATAAACCCAGAAAAAGTGTGTGAAGTGGGTGTGTCTTCCTCAGCCACACCCCTTTAGAAACAGCAAATCATGACAAGGGAGAAAGGTCATCCTGTTGCTGACCTTGGCCCTTCAGATGGCCTCCCTGGATTAGTTTCCTCTGTAAAATGGGGAGAGTGGTGGACTGCAAGAGCCATCTGATGGACCAATCTGAGCCCAAAATGAGACCCCAGAGAGACAGCTACCCAGGAAGACATACTCCAGGTCTTCCTGGCCTCTGCTTTCTGGCCTGAAGAGTACCAAGGATGAGAGAGAGGTGTAGAGTTGGAAATTTGAAACAGTCCCTCCCCACTTAAAAGTCACCTCTGCCCCTCCCAGGCAAAACACTACCTCTCCCCATCTACTGAGTGCTCCACGCCCCTTCTCTTTTGCTGACAGGAGACTGTGCCAGAGCTGGGATGGGGGTGAGGAATAAGGAGAAGCTATAATCTGCAAATCAGTGGACAAACAAGATTTGGGAGCTGGGGGTGTGTGTGAGATGCCCAAGGACAAGGAAGGTCTGTATAAGCAGACACCTGACAGATTTGAGGCTAATAGAAAACAGAAAGACATATGGGGTGGGAGCAGCAGTTCAAAGTCTTATACCTTGAATCCTAGGTTTCATAGGTAGGGATAGAGAGCACTTGGTCTCCCATGTTGTCACTGAGGAGCTTGGCCAAGGTCGGATTGGAAGCAGAAGGCCAAGTAAAATTTGAATCAGAGCTTTCTGGGACCCCATCCTTCCCTGAGATGGCCACCAACTCCCTGTCACTCTTTAGAATGGCCTGGGACCCTTCGATGAGGTCTCTCCTCTTCCCCATCTTGTTGATGACAGAGGCCACTACAGCTAGAGGATTATATAACTGGAGGCTATGCTGAGCTGTGGGGAGGGGCTGGAACTTGGGACTGGGAGAATGAACCAGCATACGCTGGGAGAAAGATGCCTGGCAGAGCTAGGCCAAGACCTGGGTTAGAGCAGCCCTTCCACTCAACATTTGACCTTGGCCCCTAGAAGCCAGGCCAAGTAGGCCCAACTTTAAGGCAGTTGCAGAATGTTGGGCCCCCTCTACCTGCTACCGTGGACTCCACTTTGGTCAGTGTACCCACATCTCAGGGCATGTGAGGGTCGCTAGGGTGCATCCATCCTCCTCACCTGCTCTTTTCACCCACTGGCCATTCCTAGTCTATGAGGTGGCCTTCACTCAGTGGAGACAGATAGATCACCTAAGCACTTGAGGGCCTATCAGTATAAAACCTGAAAAGAGGGAAACTCTCACGTTAGTGCCCACTGAAGGGCAGATGCAGGAAAAAAAAAAGCTGGACAGTCAGAGGTGGAAGGTAGGGCACTGGAGGGCAGGTGGGTATTAGTGGGTAGCCCCTCAGGATAGCAGAACGACTGTCTTTTTCTGGTAGCTTCATGGAGAGGCCACAAGCATGGATACCACATGAGGACACTGAGACCCACAGAAGTGAAGGCAGAGCTGGGATTAGAACCAGACTCCTGCTGCCCGCCTGCCTGGCTGGCCTAGCTGCATTGCGCTGCCTCGATGCAGCCCTGCGCAGAGACCAGCCTGCTGCCCACCTCCTCCCCCTTACGTCTTTGCTGTGTCGCTGCTGCCCGCCAGCAGTCACCTTCCTTCACTCCTCCCCCTCACAGCCTGGAAAAGCCTTCTCAGATTGGTGGGTCTGGGTTTAGGATTTTTTTTTCTAGATTTCAGCCCCGAATCTCGTGTGTGATACAGTCTGTGTGTGTAAAACAGAAACTAGAAAGGCTTGTGTGTGAGATTCTGTGTGGGTGTGTGAGAGACTCCTGGTGTGTAAAGATAAAAATATGTCAGTGAATGTGACTCTGGGAGCACATGTGTGTGTTCCTATGTGTTGTGTGTGTGTGTGTGTGTGTGTGTGTGTGTGTGTGTGACTATAAGAGAGATCCTTGTGTCAAAGAAACTAGATGTAAGGTTGTATGTGGGTTGATAAATATAAATGGGGTGTGTGTGTGTGTGTGTGTGTGTGTGTGAGAGAGAGAGAGAGAGAGAGACAGAGACAGAGACAGAGAGACAGAGACAGAGACAGAGACACAGAGAGAGACTGTGCATGCTTTAGAAATGCTGTGTGTGAGACCCCAGGTCAATGTATCTCTGAGATGTGTGTGTGTGTGTGTGTGCGTGTGTGTGCAGGTGTGGACGTGTGTGTGTGTGTGTAAAGCTGTGTATATGTGTAAACTATGTTCTCGACACCACCTATGTACATGCAAGGTGTTCTGTGTGATAGCTATATGTGGCTATGTGTTAAGAGACTATGAGGTCCCAGGTGTGACAATGTGTGTTTCATTTGAGAGGGAGCCTGGCTTTGTGTCACTGTGGCTGTTAGTGCTTGCATGTGAGAGAGACCTGGTGTAGCCTGTGGGGGGGGAGACCTGGAGGAAGATACTGTTCTGTGGGTTCCATGCCTGCTGCCTCCACTTCCTGAAACTCCCAGGGTGTCTGACTGACGGCTTCTCCCTGCGTGTTACACCTCAGAAGACCCATGCCCCAGCCAGTCGAGTTGTGGATATATGGGTCAGCAGCGAGGTCGCATCCCTCGCTGTCAGGATGTTGGCTGTGGGACCAGGAGCTCCTTGGTTGGAGAAGGAAGGCCCATCGGAGCTACACAGGGGTAACAGTGCTGGCTAGGACAGCTAGTTCCTTCCAGGGTGGGGGTTGGACAGTGAGGTGAGCTGGGGCACGCTGAGCCCCACCTGGGATCCAGGGTGGAAGTTGCAGCCTTAGCCGCACATAAGGTGTGAGTGGGGCTGTAACTGTGGAGATGAGGGGCTTCCTGGAGTGAGCTGCCTCTGGGAGTCACACTGGGCAGACTCTAAGGGGCGAGCAGGTGTTGTCAGGGAGACGCAGAGGAAGAGCAGTATGCAAAGTCACAGGCCTGGGAGAGCTGCTGTGCAGAGCCAGCTGGCTGGGAACCTGCCCTCACCTCCTTGAGAGTCAGCCCAGGTCAGAGGCCCTGGGCCTTTGTGATTTACATGTCGATAAGAGCATTATTCATTGTCATATCAAGGCCAAGGATGGTTTCTAGGTCGAAGGCCAGCAAGTGTTGTGTGTGTGTGTGTGTGTGTGTGTGTGTGTGTGTTGACATCAGTCTCCTCAGGTCATGTGACCTGATGAATTCCAATGACCTCAAAGTTGGGAAAGCCCTACCTCTGTGCACTCTACTGTCCATCTCTCCTGACTCTCTGTCCTTCTCTGCCTCTTTGCTCTGTCCCTTAGTCTTTGGGACCTGGTGTAGCCCTAACTCTCTTGGGAGGGAGTCACCTAGTGGTTACAATGGAGAGCCCAGCTAAAGACTTCTCTTTCTTCCTTGGGTCCCACTTCTGAGAGAACTCTGGGAGTCCTGAACGTGGCATGAGGCATAGATGGAACTATCACCAGGGACTTCTTAGGAAGTGCGCTCTTCCCCAGGACAGGGCATACTTTGAGACAAGGTAGCATGTAATGAAAGCCCAATGGCAGTGTGGCTCATCCAGCCACTGGGAGTCTTTACCAGGAGTCCTTGCATTTTTTTTAATCAAACCTTCAAGCCCCCTAGGCCCTTTTGGTAAAGAAAACCACAGACCAAGTATCTGGTAAGTAAGAAGTCTTCAGCCCCATCACTGAGGAAGACTTGCTGGGAGGACTGACCATAGAGGTTCGCAGAGAGAATGTCTGAAATGATCATGGGTAGTCACGGCACACAGGAAACAGGAAGTGCAGGCTTCCCTTGTGGCTTGTCTTATCGTTTTGCTGGTGTTTCTGCTCAGTGGCCTTCTTAACTGTCTCACCTCACAGCTCGCTCTGAACGTCACCCTCCCTCTATCATCATGGCTGCCGTGTGCCTCAAAGCGCCATGCTCTGTCCCCTCAGGCCCACCTCTCCAGCACTTTGTGACTGTCTTTCCAGCTCTACTCCCAGGCCCTTCCAGTCCATTATTTTTTCTATTTGGCAAGCACAAAGGCCTTTTCAACTGAAAAGCTGGTCAGGTCGCCAAAGCCTGCGGGACTTCCCAGGTTCATGCTGGGGCCTCTTGGGCAGCCTGATTCTAGTGTGTGGTTGTCTGGCTTTAGTCAATGCTCGCTTAAATGATCATCTGGCCTGGCTTGGTTGCTTACAGTTGCTAGGTCATGTCCAGTTCCCTCTGGAGGGCTCTTACGTCCAGCTCACTGCCCCTCCTTTATTCTTCACATCAACCGGTAAACTGTTCTGTAGCAGTATCCTTCCTGGCCCCGACGGACGGCACCAAGGTTCAGTCCCAGGGTCCTCCTCTTCAGAGCAACAATCTGGCCAGTGACCGGCTGTTCCTTAGAAGTTTTGCTCAATTTAGTTTTATCCCCACCCTGTTCTAAGCTTCCCCCTGCACTCAATGTAATATGAGCTTTTGTGACGGGGTGGGGATGTGGTGGGGGGGGGGAGGTTGAGGCCCAGAGAGGGCAGATTTCTCAAGGTCACAGGTGAGCAGGTTGTCTGTCATCTCCTAATGCCAAGCTTGGTAGGTCCTTGAAGTCACACCTTGGGGAAGGGTTGAAGTCTGGCGCCCTGGGGGCAACCTCAGTGTCTGGAGGTTTGGCACTGGCTCCCAGAAGCTTTGAAGGTTGCTGGCCTAAGTCTCTCAGGGAGACAAGACACCTCAGGGGTGGGGGAGGGTTCTGGTAGGGGCTCATTCCAGAGCCCACTGCCTGAGCCAGAGACCTCAGGCCTCCCATGACAGCTGAATTTAGTGCCTCTGGCTATTCTGAGCAGTCTCATGACCAGCGTATTCCACTCTGGACCAAAAGGTCAGGGCCTTAAGCCGCACCCTGCTGTCACTCCTGGCCAGCTTGGCCACCACCTCAGTCCCAACTGGTTCTGTGAAGGTAGCTCAGAGGCAAAGGAGAGCCTGAGAGAGTCCAGGGCAGGTGGCTGCCCACCTTTGTCCAGGACTTCCCATGAGCATAGGGCATGGTGTAGATGTCTGTTCTCTGGACGCCTCTGGTTACTACAATTAAAGCAACAGTTCCTCAAGGGCATGGGTTAAAGTACAAGTCGATAGGAAAGCAGGCCCTTTCAGGACCATGACAATAAGTATAGGGTCTCATGCAGTGGGACCTCTAAGTTGGGGCTAGATAGACATTAGGCTCATCTGTGAAGAAAGCATTTGGGGCAGGCAGGGTGAGGGTGGGGGTGGCGGAGTCAGAGAATGGAAAATTACTATCAGGAAACATAAGGCTAAATCTGCTGGAGCAGGATGCACCCTGAAGCCAGGCTAGTGTGACCAGACACTACCAAGCATGGGGTTCAGACTAAGCCCATTTAATTCTTTCCCTCAAGTGGTGTTTTGCTGGAAATGAATGGGTGGGCTGGCACGAGGGGCTTGGGGAAGAATGGTTGCCATGTTCCTCATCCAGGTAGATGGCGCGGGTTCGGTGAGCGGAAGACGCCACTCCACCACATGTGTCTGTGGTGCCCAAACTCACAACCCAGGCTTTCTGCCGCTCTTGGCTCCCAGTTTTAAAGGGACGCAGAGCACACCTCAGCGCACTGCCCATCTCACTACCGCACCCCCAGTCCTCTCTGGACAGAGGGAGAATAAGCATTTATTTGTCCTTTCAGAGCCTCTGCACACCACACACTGCCTTGGTTCAGATTCTCATCCGGTTCTCACAAGGCTCCTCAGGACCACTGTATTATTTTCAAGTCCTTGCAGCAGCCAGGCTACTAGCGCTCTGAGGTGAAGTCACATGCCTAGGGTTCCTTAGCTAAAGAGCAGAGCAGCCAGCATTCAGAGCCTGCCTTGTGTCCGTGTTTCAGAGATGTTAGAGTCTGCCGCCGGCTTAGCTCCAGGCCTGGACTTCTGTCTGGTTCCCAACCACCTGTCCAGGGGACCCTGCTCAGCAAGTCCTGACCTGATTGATCATAGCAGGGGAGCCATGTCCTAGTCGGGTTAGTGGAGCTCTGAAACAAGGAAGTGTCTCCACGGTGCCCAGTCGTCTCTCATCCCCATTCATATTAGCTGGATCCCACAGGAAATGGCAGAGGAACCGGGGAAGATGGAAATTTATCTTGTGTGGGGGTCCAGTGTGCAAAGAACACTGGCTGCTCCTTAGCTCTGAGTTTGAGGCCTGCCGTGTCTCCTACTATCCCCATTGGTCTGGTTCCCTCGGAGCTCCTGGTCTCCAGGGTTTGCCTTCGCCTCTGGGCTTCCGCTCCTCTACTCCCCACACTTGCTGTGCTTTCTGCTCCCTAATGAACAGGCAGTCTACCCTCCTCAGCTCCCAACTCTCAGCCTGCCTGGCTGCCTGGGCCAAACCGCCCCTTATGGACAGAGGGCCCTGGGTACCACGGCACCCAGCTTGCACAGTTTAGACCAGACCTGAGGGGGTAAGCTCTGAAGGCCTGGAGTTAGGGATGTGCAGTCAGGTGTGGACAGATGGACAGATGGCACCTCAAACAACTTCAGGTTGGAGGCATCAGACAACTAGACCAGAACAAGATCCGAAGCTTCCCACTAAAGCTCCTGAGATGTTCTGGGCTGGACCCAACTCCTTGGAGCTACGGTTTCTCTCTACCTGTCGCTCAAGAAGGTTGATCTCGGTGAGCACTAAGAATCTCCTAGTTGTTCTGGGAATTTAAGAATCCTGGACTTGAGCTTCTCAAAGAGGCTGTGGGACAAGTGAGTCCTTCTTTTCTCTCCTTCCAAACCCCATCCCAGCCATCCTCCCTGACATCAGTGAGTTCTCTGGACTGAAGTCACGGCATCAAGTAGCAGGAAGCCCAGGGGAAGGTCTTCAGAGCCTCTCTTTGCTTGGCTTCAGTCCACATCCAACCTATACCCATTCATTCATTCATTCATTCATTCATTCAAAGTTGAGCAGTCGCTGCCAAGCTGGAGAGATCACCAGTCCTGTGGCAGGCTCACACTTGGGGTGCTGCTACTTTGGGGTGTGCTGTTCCAGTTTATTGGGAACTATCTGTAGCCCTCTTGTCTGGGCCTTCTTCTTGGCTGTCAGTCCTCAGGGAGCAGCAAGAAGCCATTCAGAGGGGCCCTGTGGTATCAGACTATAGTGGGGAAAAGAACATTGTGCAGGACAGGGTGAGGGTCTTACCGCTGGCCGTCACGGAGGCTTAGAGATAGATGCTGCAGGACCATCCCTGACCCTTGAGAACAGCCCAGGGCCCGTCAACAAGTTCAGATTCTTAGGCTGTGTCCTAAAAAGATTCCATTCCTAGAACTCTCCATTCCTAGCTGACATAAACGATAACTGTCATGGGGACTAGTTCCAAGCATGGCCCCTTGTCCAAAAGCAACAGGAGTAGGGTTAGGACTTGCTAGAAATGAGGACTCAGGCCCCAGCCCAAATGGCCTAGTCAGAGTCACACTCTAACAGGCTCCCTGGATGACTCCAGCACATTGGAGACTGAGAGGTGCTGAGGTAAACAGCGGTTCATAGCCTAGGAGGGGAAGTGACAGGATCCATGGGCCACTGGATGGAATGTGTCGGTTGGCTGTTCTGCGACGCTGACGTTCCATGTAGCCTGGGGCTGGGACCCCTCCTCAGCCATTCCAACCGCCTCTCTTCAGCTGCTCAGGCATAATGCTTTGGGCTGGGCTGTCCTCTGGGAACTTTTTCCTACATGCCAGCTTCAAACACATCCAGGGTCCAATCACGCGCCATCACCCCCAACCTCTCTAGCTGAAGGTACCGTTTCTTGAATAGAATATTGCTGCATCTGTCTATCCGCCTCGCCTCAGCCCTGGTCAATCTGTCCTGCCCAGGGCCCTTCTCTACAGTGTAACCTAGGATACCGTGACCCCGTCAGCCCATCATTCTACCTCACTCTGGATTTGGTCTCCCTCAGAGGAGACCTTGCGGTGTGTGTAAGGATGCTCCCGCACGCCAGCCTCTCCTTTCTCCCTCGCCCAGCTTCTGCTCTCTCTTCTTGTTGCTTTCTCCTTCCTCTTGCTTCCCTCCGGCTCTCCTCCATGTTGGCATCCAGGTTCCTGTTGGGCATTTGACATTCTGTGTGTTTTCCCCACTCACCTTGCTTGTTTGTTCTCCCAGTGTGTGGGTTCCATGACGTCAGCAGTCTGAGCCCCTTTTGACCAATTGTGGCATAAAACCTAGAGCAGTCCCTGGAACAAGATGGGTGCTAAACAGATTATCTGTTGAAGGTCAAGTGATTGGTGTGGGGGCAGGGGCATGCCTGAGATCTCGAGGCAGGAGGGGCTCCAGTGTGAGGCCGGCTGAGGCTTCCTCTGAAAACAAACAAAATTACAATTGTGGGACCTGAGTTCAAGGTCAGACAGGGGTTGCGTGCCTTTGAGTCCACCCCTCGCTGAACCACTTCCTTCTCTGCCTACCTGGGAATCACTTCCTCTCCCCTACTGGAGCCATGATGAACAAGGTGGGGTGACAGACTATGGTGATGTCTAGGTCAGGGTATGGCTACTTTGCTACTGCAGACACTCCAGGCCTACAGACGGAAGGGTTCACATCATGGCCTTCTCCACACTTCTGCCCCTCACTCCCAACCAGAGCTCCGAGATGAGCACACACAAGCTCCACGTCCTGCACGGTACAGGCTAGGTGGACTTCGCCTGTGACTCTTTGTCTTGAGGGTCAGCCATGTCTTCTACCTTTCCCTCCATAACCTCCTCATCCCCTTCGGTCCTCCTTCCTCCCATGTGTTTGTGGGAAGTTCTAGGTATTAGTCACCGGGTTTCAAAACAGACTCCTCCTGAAGGCCTAGAAAGGATTTTTTTTTAAATCCCAAATTCCTCTACTTGGAGCCTCAGTTATGCAGTCCAGTTAAAGAAAACACGGAACAGCATCAGTTCCCGGCTGTTTGCAATGTGACTGAGTCCAATCTCTCCTGGGCGCAGGCCTCTTGAATGGGGAGACCTGAGTTCAAATCTCAGCCCCACTACTCACCAGCTGTGTGACCTTGACAAATTCCCTAACCTGTCTGTGTCTCAAGAGAATGCTATTAATAGCTCCTGACTCATAGGGAAGTCGGAAGGATTAAATGTGTTAAGCACTCGGCCCAGGACCCGGAACGTAATCAGTGTTTAATTACTGTGGCTCTCCTAATCTTCTCATCAGCTTGTGGCCCTAGAAGAACCAAACCTTTACCTGGGTCTCACCCACTTTCTTCTTTGAGTCCCAAATCCCCTAAAAAAAATCTCTTTGAGGGATCACCTAACCTACCCTGGCCCCTAGAGGCCCATTTTCCAGACTTGGTCTCCCAGGATCTGGTTTTCATGATGTCACTGTGGGAGACAGGCCTGGATTCTCCCGTGAGACCCTTGTGTATTGCGGGCAGGTCACATTCCCCTTGAGCCTCAGTCTCCCTGTCTGTTGCAATGGGCTGCTTACCCTTCTCTTCCACCCGCTGGACGAGAGGGAGGGAGGGCAGGCTGGTGGCTGACATCAGGTTCTGGACAGGAGCTGAATTCCATGATCTTAGCCGCTGACAGGTGTGCTAATGTGGGGACCTAGTGGTGGAGGAGGCCATGCCCCTTAGCTCCAAACATTATAGCTTCCCCATCAAGGAATGATCAGAGTTGGGGAGAGGCAGTGGCAGAGGTCTCTTGGACCTCAGAGCTACAGGATCCTGGGACCAGGGATGAAGGCTACTATTGGTGCCAGTGGGCAGTGTCCACTCTCAGGCTGGGCTACCCTGCCATGCTGACGCCAGGCTGAGTGGGGACGGGCTAATATTAGCAGGGGCAGCCCCAGACAGCTGAGCTCAGGGGGCCTCAGGAGGCAGCCTTACTGTGTCCAGGCTAAGGCCACTGCAGCCAGTGTCATGGCCGACAAGGGAAACTGTCCCAGACTCTGCAGGGCCTCAAATGCCCCTTTCACTTCTCACCCAATGGCTGCCAGCCCCGTTTCTACCTTGCCCACAACATTCTATACCCTTCCTTCCCTCCACCACGGTCCAGGAAGGGACTCCTGCTTCTCACCTTCACATAGAGAGCCGTCCAGGGCATAGAGTTAATACTCTGTATTTACTCATTCATTCATTTGCCCAGCAGATACTGAGAAGCACCTACTGTGTGGCGTGTACTGCTTGCTGTCCTTGCTAGGAATCATGTTCGGATTTGAGTCAGAAATGAAACTGTCCGAAAAAAAGAACCAAAAAAAAAAAAAAAAGAAAAGAAATGAAACTGTCAGACACTGGTGTCCTCGGAACCTTACATCCAGTGTGAGAAACTGAAAGGAAACAGTGGATGTGCACCGTGTCCCAGGGGATCAGTGCCGCAGGGATGGCGATTTTAGCAGAGGTGGCATTGAAGGAAATGTGGGAGAGAGTCACGTGACAGCTGGGCAGCACAGTGAGTTAGATGTAAACTGTGAGCAGCAGGTGTGGACCGGGGCTCTGGGTACGGCCAGGCACATCGGGGCCAGGGGATGGTGGCAGGTCAGGAAGTGTAGTGCTCCCCACAGACTTCCTACAGGGTGGAAGGGGTGAGGATCCTGCCTTGGTGTCCTCCCCAAGCCTGCCAGCCCAAGAGCTCCCTTGTCTGATCTCCCCCTCCATGACCACAGCAGCCCACACAGGCTGGCTCTTCACTGATGGGAGCTCCTGCTTGGCTCTAGGGCGACTTCTGTCTTCTCTCTGAAGACCAGCCATACCTAGCTGCCATCAGACTGAGATATCGGACTGGCTCCAGAGCTGAGTGTGAAACCAGAGGGAAGTGAGGGGTCCTGGCGGACGAAGCTCACCTGGGAGCTTCCAGCCCCACACATGCTTATGTGGCTTCCTACTGTAGCATATGTGGTGAAGGTGGCTAAGAGAAAGGTTGTGAGCCACAGCAGCCATACTGCCTAGGTCCATCCTGGATTTGCAGATTAGAAGCCGTGTGACCCCTGAAGTACTCAGCTAGTTTGGCCAGCTCATTGCTGGGAGGAAGAAGAAAGAAATGATGAGCTCTTTAGAATTCCGGTGGCCAGGACAGGGTGCAAATTGGACCCTTCTCAGTATTCCTTCAGGAAGGTGTTTAGTGAGGGCATTCTGAAGTCACTAGCCTTGGTGGCTCTTAGAGCACAAACCTAATGTCTGCAAATAAAGTTGGTTATTACTGGAGTGACTTCCGTGGGACCCCAGGCCTGCTGCATGGGGTGGTTCCCTGAGGACTTTCCCTGCCCTCTCAGATGGTAGAGGAGCCCCCTCTTGAGTCTCGTTGCCAGGTCAGGGTTGGAAACGCACTTCAGACCACAGCTGCACACCAGGGCCAATGTCTCACTCATTAAAGATGAATTAGTATGTTCAACCTCAGAGACTCTCTGAGCTGCTGTGAGGAACATGGCTGCCTGCTGGGCTACGGCGAGCCAGCCGGAGCCCTGGAGTGAGGGCCACAGCTGGGCTCCCGTCACCTGCGTCACCTGCGGAAGGTGAGCCCTGTGCGGGGTGCTGCCTCACAGAGTCACAGATGCTCCTGACTTGGCTCCTAAGAATCCTGTACACTTGGTGCCCAGTCAGTGCATCTCTGGCCTTTGTTTCCTCAGCTGAAAGGCACACATGGTGGGGTTGGAGAACCCGTGTAATCACCAGCAGGAAGAGGATTTTAGGGAGAGAATACGGCTCCTACTAAGGCCATGTGTGTGTTTGTGGGGGGCGGGGGGAGACCACCATGTCAGGGGCAAAGAAGTGATGTCAGGAGGAGACAGGCAAGAGGAAAGGCCTTCGGCCATGGCCAGGACTGGATTGTGGTATTTCCTCTGTCATGGTATGGAATTGAGCAGATGACATCTGACTGTATAGGAGTTTCCATCCTATGGTGAGGTGAGCATCTGAGGAGAAGAGCCCCTGGCCTGCCTGGCTCCTGGAAGCTGGGCTAGCACCTACTAAGGGCGGGATCTGGCAGCACCCACTGGGCCTACGCTTAGATTCTTCAGTTTACAGTGAGCCCTGGCCGAGCCAAGAAATGCAGAATGCACAAGCCTGGTGGCCTCACAGCCTCAGGGCCGTGAACCACCGTCACCAATGATATATTTAGTGGCACAAAGGTCAGAAATGCCAGGCCCTGGCTTCCCTTCTGGGCAGCAAGAGTTGTGTCTCCTGAGGCCTGGCTGTCACCAGGCAGATGTATTTTCCCTCCTCCCCCCCCCTGCCCCCTCTCTCTCAATCTGAGGATTTGAGTGCAAGCCCCGGGAGTTAGGAAGCATGGTGGCTTCCTGTGCCCTCAGGCCTTTTCTAAAGCCTGGGGGCTACCCCTGAAATCTTGTGCATTGGCTCTGGCAGCCCATCCACCCTTCCAGGCTCCTCCTCAGCCTCCTCTCGCTCCCAGCTGCCCTGTCTGCTCTGTGATGAGAGTGCTTGCTTCATTTGTAAAATGGATGTAGCCTTGGTGACAAGTTTTGGCTTCCCCTCCCTCGTGGAACACTTCCCAGGCCTCACTCCTGGAACAGCCTGAGCTGTCCTTGGTGCTCCCAGAGAGCACTTCCTTACTCTAGCCTTCTAAATACTCTACTAGGGTATATGTTTCTTGGACTCAACAGAAACCCACAAAGGTACAAAGTACACCTAAGACCATGGAGTGCCTGAATAGACCAGGAAATCAATAGATGGTTTTTTTGTTCACATGGTGTGTTTCCAAATAGTCTTGCGAGGTAGAGGGATTTGACATTATTCCCATTTTATTGATGAAGCGGGGGAGGAGTCCAGAGAGATTAACTTATTTGTCTAAGGTCACCTAGTTGGTAATTAGAAGACGAGACTCAGTTCTTATTTTGAAAGTCATGGAAATCTGCAGCTGGGCCCGTCTGAGTTCTTTCTTGCTGTGGGGTATGATGGTTCTGTGGTCAAGAATGACATGTCAGATGGACAGGTGAGTGACAGATGAAAGAAATAATGAACGGAGAGATGAATGTGTGAGTGTGTGTCGATGAATGGAGGGAAGGAGGGGCATACCAATAGACGGATGCACAGCTGGGTGGGAACTAGATGGATGGACAAGTGGGTGGATTAGCGGGAAGATGTATGTGTGTCTGGTTGGGTGGGTAGATGGGTAGATGGATGAACAGAGGAATAGGTGTATGGAGGCATGAGGAATGGATGGACGGGTGACTGAGTATATGGGAGGGTGTTGTGAGTGTGCATGTGGGGGAGGGGTGGTGTGTGTACGTGGGTCTGTCCATCCGGCTTCCTGCTGGCAGAACGGATATATTTCTGTGCCTGGCCTTCGAGGCTAATGAGGAAGGGCTGCCTCCCATCACATGAACACATCCTGGAGAATGGGGCTCAAAAGCTGAGAACTTCAAGGGAGAGCATTGAAGCACACAGATGCAGGAAGTGAGACCGCCAGAGGCAGGGGTGGGCTCTTAGGTGGACCGAGTGGGTTAAGAGCTCAGGTTGGAGGCTGATCGCAAAGACTTGGCCCATCCTCAGAAGCAAGAGGTCTTCACTGAGAAAGGAAAACAGAATCAACCTGGGAAGGTGTGAGAAGCAGAGCACAAAGGACACACCTGGGATTGGTCAGGCCCACCTCCCTACAGCCACTGGGAGGCAAATAGAGAATGCCATCTAGCCACGGTGATTTCATTCTTTTGGGGGCCGGTGCCATTTCTCCTTTCTCCTAGTCACCAGCCTGGGTGAGCAGTGGAGGCCATGTGAGCTTCCCTAGCAGGGGACATGGAACCAAGAATGAGGTCTTCTTGAGGACCGGAGCTTAGACTAAGTTCCACCATCTTCCCGCCATCCCTAACATCCCCAGACTCTCTAACAGTGACCCAGGACTTTATTCCAGTCACCTGGCCAGGGCACTAAAGGGACTGTGGGCCTGGACGGCCAATCAGTGAGCTTTGCAGGACCTGCACGGAGGCTTTGGTGCTGCAGTCTGGAGCACAGTTTTCCAGCCGAAAGCTAAGGCTGTTCATTTGCACAAAGCGCAGTAATGTGAGCTCCAGCCACCACCCCATAGCTCTGTTCTAGCATTCCCCAGCACTATGCTGCAAACCCCGCACATACGCATCCACTGGCCCCAGCAGTCTCCCTGGGAAACCAGGTCCCAGTGAGTGCCTGGTGTGCAGCTAACTGCTCATTACAGTCACGGCTGCGGCTAATTATAGCTCCTGCACACACAAGACCCAAGACAACAAGGGAAAACCTTTCCATAAAAGTAAGCCCCACACGCAGACACCCAGACAGCCACACACACACACACAAACACACACACACACACACACACACATGCTCCCACACTCACACACAGTGGAGGCCACGAACACATGGACACACACTTGCACCAACACAGTGTTACCTCATCAACGCATTCATTCAGTAAAATATCCCTTGGGTGATGGGTGTATGGTCAATAGCAGATGTTTTGGCGCCAGAAAAACAAACCAACCAACCAAACAAACAAACAAACCAGTTTCCACTCCTAACTGTGTCATCGCTACCAGGTTATGTGATCATGGGGGACTTGGTGTCTTTGAAACTCAGTTTCCTTTGTAAAACCGAGAAGGTAACCATGGCCGCCAGGGAAATGCCTCCGTGGATAAGAGCACTTGCAGTGCAAGGAGAACCAGAGTCTGAATCCCTAGGACCGGCATAGAAGTTGGGTGAGGTCACACAAGCGGCTGGTACCCAGCTCTGGGGACGGTAGAGATGGAAGGATTTCTGATGCTTCTGGCTGCCAGGGTAGCTTCAAACTCGGTGAGAGACCTTATCTCCAGGGAACAAGGAGAGCAAAAGAGGCAGCAAGACACCGAATGTCCTTCTGTGACCTCCATGGCACATACAGCAGGCGCGTGGGGGTGGGGACAGCACACCTTCGAGTGAACCTTAGACTCAGTGTAGGGCTGAATGAGTTGCAGCACGAGGTGTGTGAGGTGGGCGTGGCTCAGAATGTGTCACCACCAGTACTGACCTACTGTGTGTCTGACCGTGTGTTGGAAGCATTGTCTAAAGATGTTATTTCCAAAGGGGGTTATGTCATGTGACATCCGGTGCACTGTAGGTGCTCAGTCAATTAATGACTGAATGTTTGAAGACTAAATCGGGGGCGGGGGGGCAGATGTCCTCTGAGCTTTCTTCTCCCAGGAGGTACCCACCCACATTTGTCCACCCCAGGCCAAAACAGTCAGCAGTCTGTGGCAGAGCCCAGGCAGCTTCCAGCTTGCCAGTCTGTCAGAGTGGGTAGCGCTTGTTCAAGCAGCAGCCGCTGAACTTCAAACAGCCGGATGCTAGACCCCAAACCCAGAGCCCACTCTGGTAAACTCCTGGTCAACTCCTGGTCCTAGTTCAGGTAGACACCGGTGTCCCAAGGCTCTGACAGACCCTGGTGCAGATGTAGGGTAGGCTGGAGCCTCTGGTTTGGCACAGGGTGTGTTTGCATTTGCTGAGGAAGGAACTTGGGTCCAGTCTGGGTACAAAACAAGCTTCAGGATTTGGAGACGCTGTCACTGGCTGTCACTGTTCCCAACCTTTGAATAAACCGACCGTTAAACTACCCAGGCCATCTCGTCCCTTCACACCTCCCCAAAAGGAAAGTGACATTTCCTCATGCTTTTTAAAGCCCAGACTGGCTGGGCCAGGCCTGGGTGTGGGGTGGGGAGGGAGTGGGTGGCACTGGGAGTCACACAGCCCATGTCTCTCCTCACCTTGAGTGATCTCAGGATGCTGGGAATAGACATGGTCTCATCACTTCCCTGTGAGACCCAGATTCCAGTGTCAATGCCCAGATTCCAATGTCCCCGATCTTGCACCTGTACCCAGGCTTTGAATTCCCTCCTATGTTGCTCTTCTGTCCCATAGATGGGCCAGATGCCATTGAACAACATAAACACCTTCAACTGACCGGCATCCTAGCTGGAAAGGTACCATGGTCACCTGTGTCCACCATGGGTATTATGTGCCATGCTTGCATTGACACTGAGGTCTTTGTATGGCAGCTGTCCCCATTGTCAAGGAGATGAAAGGGGTTGTGCCCACTGTCACTGTATACAGGTATGCCGTCAGGGAGCACTCCAGCTGCCAGTACAGACCCGGGTCTGCTCTTAGCACCTGAGCCTACCGACTACCCAACATGTGGGGGTCGAGTGTGCATGTGAACCCATGATTGTGTTTGTGTGGCAAATGCAGACAGGAACAATGGCTCACTTCCTCTGAAGGCTACAGGGAGAAGCTGTGCCCAACATGCAGACGGAGGACTGAGGCCCATGAATCAGGAGGCGTGTGTACCCATGACCACCCCTGCACACATGGGAAAATGGTGCTCTATGGTTTGAGGAAGGGTCCCTCTTTCTCCCACTAATTAGAAGGCTTGCTTGGACCCCGAGGCAGAGCCAGGCAAGGTTTATGGAAGTGCTACATCTGCGACCTTGCATCCTTATGGAAACAGAAAGCATGTGAGTCACGAGCGCCCATCGGACTGGACTCCGAATGTGGGTGAATGTTATTGTATGTAAATCGCATCTGTGAAGCTTGGGTGTTGGTGTAAGGTGATTCGCCAGTAGCCTGGGAGAAAATAAGAAAGAATGAGGAAGGTCAAGGCTGGGTCAGTTTTTAGCCTCATCGGATGGTGAGGGAACGGACCACAGAGGTGCTGAGAAAAGAGTGTTCTAGGCAGAGGGCACGGCTGGTGTAAGACCCAGAGGCAGACCTGTATCCAACGTGTTTGAGGGACATGCCTGAGGATGCAGATGTAGGCAGGAAGGGCAACGTGCACCTTAGTAGGAAGGAAGGCTGGAAGGGGACAACGGCGCAGATCAAGCAAGGCATCTCCTACAGGAGGAATGGGAGCCCTTGCTGCTCCTCCACAGAGAGCTGAGTTTGTGCTGCAGCTACGTGGGAAACAGGAGACGAGTCCAGAGACCGTGGCCACGGGCCATGGGAAAGATAATGGCGTGTGGGGGGTGGCACAGGTGGCAGCATTGGGGAGGGGAGGGCTCAGAGTGGGGACTCGGTTTAAGCGGAACCACCAGGACTTCCTTACAGATTAAATGTGAAGTGTGGCAGAGTTGTTGAAGATGACTGCAAGGTTTTTGGCAAGAACGTCCTGGGAGGATGGAGTTGGAGAAGCCTGCGGGGGTGGCGGGTGCTCGGGAGTTTAGCTGCCAGGTTAAGCGTGACTGAGTTACGAGAACACCACTTGGGGATGCCAGGGAGGTGGGTGCAGGAGACCTGCATTCAGGGGAAGAGCTGGGCTGGAGGGAAACCTTCAGGAGCGTGCTGTGTGATGTTCTCCTGACGGGAAACGGAATTGGAGTCATAACTGAATCAGCCTATGTGTGCAGCAGAGGGTGATGGGGAGATGGAGATGGAGAGGAGCCAGAGGGGCCAGGGCATCCTTCAAGTGTGAGGTGGGGTGCAGGGTGCGGAGAAGGAGAGGGAAGGCCATCAGGAGGCCATGTGATCCAACGAACTGTACCAGAAGGGACTGAGTGGTCAGGAGCAGCTGGTGGTGCTGGAACCCCAGGGGAACCCCAGGGAAAACTGGCTCCATTTTCCGCTCATCCTGTGGCCTCTGTGCACACCGGTGCTTCCTCTTGGAAGCCACTCTAGCCCCAGGGCTTGATAAAGGCCCATTGGATATCCTGGCACTCCCCTCTGGGCCCTTGTCACCATATGTAGGTACATTTTTCTCTGCATAGCTGCTTAATAAATGTCAGCTCACCTGCCATCTGTGTTTGCTTCCCCTGTTCCCCTGCACAGGCTGTGAGCACTCAACAGTAGCCCCTCGTAGGCGACATCCACTGCCCTCTCTATGCCTGCTGTCCTACAATCGCCTCTTAGTCTACCCCCATACACACACAGACACACAGACATACACACAGACATACACACACACAGACACACACACAGACACAGACACACACACACACACACACACACACACACACGGATCCCATATGACATAAAGTGGATACTGGAGCAAGAGTCCCTAGTGGGTTCCTGATAAACTCCTTTCCTACCTCTTCCATGGAGCTCAGGACCTCAGTTTTCTCCTATGCAGAATGGGAACAATTGAAACTACACTAGTTTGTTTGGTGTGTGTGTGTGTGTGTGTGTGTGTGTGTGTTGTTCACAAGAGATTCAAAGTAGGAAAGCGTGTAGTCAATGGTAGAAGGTTGTGTCCACTGCCACTGTTATGGAAAGACTAATGTCTTCCTTCCCTCAAGGGCCACTTGGAATAAACATGAAGACGGGGTACAAAGAGTAAGCGGAGAGGCACAGAGGGTTTTTTGAGAAAGCTGTTTTGAAGCCCTGCCTACAAGGGATACGCAGAATCTAAATTTTCTTTTTCTGCAGAATGGGGGTTAAAAGTTTCCTAGAGAGAAGTGAGTAGTCCTGTGCTCTGGCGAGCATGAAGGATGATGACATTCGATAGAGCTGTGTACCACTGTGATTGCAGTGGCTGTGGGGATGGGGGCGGTGGGTGCCAGCCCTGGCCTCCTATTGTGGGTACTTAACCTCAGCAGGCCTGAGCTGGCTTGAGGAAGCACGAAGCTGGGGTGTGGAGGGAGCCTGGTGGGAAGGTGCTCAACTCAGCTGGGTCCCAGCACCTCGCAGTATAGGCTGTCACTCTGTTCTGTCCACTCCCGAGGAAGTGGAGTGAATTTAGACAAGAGATAAATACTCTTGGAGCTGTCCAAAGGCTGCGTGAGTGGCTGTGTCAGTGACCCACTGCAGGCAACAGAAACATCTGCAGAGGGGGATCCCAAATGCCCCCCGGAAGGTCCTACAGGGGTCTCCTCATTTCCTGATCTGGGGAATCCTAGTCCTGTTTATCTTATTTCAATCTGTGGGGTTTTTTTCTTTCTAGAAAAGGTTTGAGGTGTGTAAGACACACCTCCAGAGAAAACAGATAAAAACAGGAAAGCGTTAGCTGAGTTCCCAGGCAGTCAGTACGGGCCCGCTGACTCATGCCTCTCAGATGTCAAGCAGAGGAGCACATACACCGGGAGACACTCTTGTCCCAGTATCCGAGGAAAGTCCCATGTGGGACACCGAGTGTGCTTCTGAGTCTGACATATTACTGGAGAGGTGAGAACAGGCCACCTGTCCCCTCTACTGCCTGTTTCTCAGGATGCTTTCCAGGAGAGCATCTCAGACCTCTTCTGAACATGGCGGCCACAGTAAGCTAGTGCAGCCACAGTCCCCTGATGCCTCTGATACTCTGCCTGACAAAGGCTGGAGCCATGCTGGAGTGTCCAGATGGGCTCATAGGGACACCACCATGATGACTTGTGTCACATGGCCGTGTCCATCTGGCTGCTTAAAGGAGCTGATGGGATGCAGGGAATCATGGGGCTACAGGGCAGAGTGGGAACTGACCTACCACTGAGAACTCGGAGACTTTAGGGTCAAAATTCTTTCCCAGAGACCTCACGCTCCTCCAAACAGAATGTCTGGCTGGGTCAGCAGAGCATTCTCTGCCACTGTGTGGAAAGCACCAGAAAAGCAGGGCCCACTAGAGACCCACTGGCTAGGAATTGGGATAGAAATTCACAGGCAGCTATGGCTCAGTCCCCACTTACCCTGTGACCTTGTTTGTCCTTCACCCCAAACCCCAAGTCCTTCCAGCCCCAAGTCAGGCACTCAATGCAGAAAGCTTGTACCTCTTGGGGTGTTGGCTCTCCATCCTCTGAGAACTATGGCCCTCAGTGCTGGGCCTTGGATACAGCTACTGTGGTCTGTGCAGTACAGGCCACGAGGACTGTGCCTTCAGGTCTCGTGAGGAGAAGGCTGTCTGCCTCCTGCTGCTGATCTGTAGTTAGTAGGCAGGTGGCAACTAGGATTTAGGAGAAAAAGAAAACTCCCTTAGCTGTTGTTGTAGCTCCTCTATTCCTTCTCTGGAAATTAGGGGGAAAACCAAAACCCTAAACCCTGTGTTAGAAGAGAAGCTGTGGTCTGACTCTTGTTCTGCAGAGCACAGAACTGGCAGTTTGGGTGATTTCTGCACCCCCTAATTCTTCCCTGAATCTGGGGAAGTCTCAGGGCATTTCCTCGGTTCCCCTCAATTGTGTCTTAGTTCCTGAAGTGTGTTTATCATTGCCCCAATCTGAGGCCCATAGGACTAAATTTCCCAGAGGTCACCACCTTGTTATCTGACTGTCCGTGGCAGAGCTGGGATTCGAACCCTGCCAGATGGAAGCCATCCCCAGGCCTCTGCTACCTCAGATGCTTCCCTGTCCTTCCTGTGCTTCCTGGGACATCAGATTAGAGCTATGCAAGGTGGCAGTCTCATCTTGCCTCATGAACCCCAAATGCCAAGTGCACCTGGGGGCCTCCAGGCCAGGGACATAAATGAAAAGGATATTTCTGCTCTCGTCCACACCTGCTGAGCCAAGACTCCTTCCTGGGTGGCTTGGGACTCCGCATTTATACATCTGCTTTCTCAGTCTCCTCAAAGCCTCCACTGCCGCCCTAGTCACATGAGCCTGTCCCATCTTCTCTTGCCCACCCTCCCCACACCCCACCAGATTCCTCCTTGAAAGGGCTCTAACTCCAGCTCTCTGTCCACACTCCCACAGAGTCTGGGAGCACCCCTTTTCCTTGTTGCTAACTCCTGGGGTCCTTTGCCCTAGCTTGTCAAACGTCCCTCAGGCAATGTGCCTTAAGCACACAAGGGTCCAAGGCTAGCCTTATCAGACTGTGTTCCTCTATGACTTGGTCACTCTGCTATTCATCCAGATAGGAAATAACCTTGGGCTGGGAGTAGGCCTGGTTCTCTGAGGGATAGTGGTGGTGTTTGGTGCCTCAGTTTCCCTGGTGACCCCCAGATCAATAGCCTCCTTTCTCTGGCTGTCAGCTGCTATGCTTCTCTGATGCCGAGTGGTCCAGGTAGAGCTGGGCAGGTTGGGCAGGGATGGTAACACATTTGAATGCCTCTTTGCTCCTGCTTTCTCTTGGCAGTAGTGCCTTCTCTCACCACCCTCCTCCCCCTCTTTGCATATACTTATTTATGGTATATGTGCATGTGTGGGCCATAGCTTGCATGTAGAGGTCAGAAGGAGTCAGTTTCCTCCTGTAACTGTGTGTACCCCAGGGATCAAACACAAATTGTAAGACCTGGTGGGAAAGTGCCCTTATCTGACAAAACATCTCACTAGTTCCAGTGTGCAGTCTCGTCCCATCATTGCCCCCCACACCCCAAAGGAGCAAAGAACTATCCAAGGCCACCCAGTGGAACTGGAACTAAAATCCAGGCTGGTTGACTTCAAGGTCATGTCATTTCTGCTCAGCTGCTGCCTCCTTTGACAGAAGGACCTGAGCTGCTCTTGGCCCAGGGCAGAGAAGGCGGGGGCCCTTGGAACCAAAAGGCTTGGAAGAGGGAGGCATGCTAGGGCATTGCCTGAGCAAAGTCTCAGAGCTCGTTGTGATACGAACCCCATGCCAGAGCCTCATATGACCCCTCAGGCATCGTGGGTCTCTGCTCTTTTCAAGAGTCCCTCTGCCTTAGGCAGCTCGAGTTCCCGGCTGTGCCTCCGTCTGCATTCCTGCACAAAGGGTGGCTTTTCACAGAAGACCTTACAAGTCACCTCTGCCTCAGTGTCTCAAGTTTCTAATCCATTTCTACAGTTCAGAGTAGAAGTCAGGTCAAGACACCATAGGCTCAATGGCATGACGGTCAGAGTATGGGTGGAAATGGCCTTTGAAGGATTTATGCATGCTATGATTTAATGAAGCCCAAAGGGTGGAAGTACAAGATTCATCTGAGAGGAAAACAGACGACAGCTTCCGCCACCTTAGGACTCTGCAGCACCTTTGTCACTGTGGCCTGTTGGGGTGTGACCAAGGGTAGGGCCATAAGGGCGTGGTGTCTGTCCTGGCTTCTGACTTCTATGAGGCCTAAGCACTACCTTTGCTGATCTTGGCCCAGCTCTGGATGGAGAATCCTGGCGTGTGTGGACCAAGTGCTCAGAAAAAGATTCTGCACTGTGCTCAGCCATCCCTCTCCTCTGGGTTGGCTCCAGGGCCTTCCTCCACTCCTACTCGTCTGGTCTCTTCTTTCTTGGACTGGTGTGTGAGTGACCATTTCTGGTGTGGAAAAGTGGATTCTCAGCTGGATCTCCACTTGGTCATTGACATAGCAGCCTCAGTCTGACCTCTCGAGGAGATGGTCTATCCCATGTACATACACACTACAACCCATACGTGCACACACTTATTCTTGAACATTCCTCCCCCTTGCACACAAACATACCATAGATAACACATGAGCCATATATGATACACTCATGCACATATCATACTTATGTACACCTCCAGGTGTATGTGTGCACACACCCACACCCACACACATATATACACACACACACACACACATCCGTTCAATAGCACATAGATGTATCCATGTACCTCACACATGTCTTCTCCAACACACAGGGATTATACACTGCACACAGCCACCACTTAATTCTCCCTGAGCCTAGAGAGAATTCACATACACTGGTGACATTTTCACCAGGCACACAACCTTCTCCGAAGTTACACGTACTTCCCTGGATGCCTTTCCCAACACACAGACTTTCTAAACAGGCTCCCGCGGGCACACTCTGCCGTGCACACACACACTCCAGCTCATACCACCTCAGAGCCCTGCAGGGAGCTCCTTCCGCCTACTGCTCCCTGAGCAGTGCCAGCAGCAGGGGAGGAGTAGGGAGCAGGAGAGGGCGTCAGGACCCAAGCAGAGCATTGGGACCTCTCTGGGCTTAGTGCTCGAGGCTATAGATAAAACAAAACAGAAAGAATTTGAGCTCTCGAACGCTGTAGCCCTGTACACTGCGTGTGTACCCAAGCTAAAGAAGTCTAGATGAGACTAATTCAGTTTCTAAACCCAACTCAACTGACAATTTATTTAAGACAATTGTCTGTCCTGTCTGCTCTGCATCACTGACTTCGATGGGTGTTGTGCACCATCGTGGGGCGGATTCCATTAGGCAGAAAACCTGAGCTGCAATTTCTGCGCGCCTGAAGCCTGGACCATGGGCCTGGTTAGCCATCGTGGGCTCCTATTACCTGCAACCCTGATCCCCCTCTAAAAGAGACCAAGTCTAGCTTTCACTTTCATAGTGGAGCGACAGGAGACTGGTCAAGGTCACACAGCGAGTGGCCGAGCATCCTGTCAGTCCCCGTAGCGTGTTCCAACCAGACCTTGTTCCTGAAATGCAGATGGTAGGAACACAAATCCCCACGGTGAACCCCTGAACAGCTCTGAAAGGCAAGCACAATTTTCTAAAGGCAAGCGTGGTATAAATAATTCATAAGTGGAAGTCATAGCACATATTGGTCATTTCAATAGATAGTAGGTTGCCTTTCTAATTTATGGTTTCAGGGGTGGGGCTGTGATAAAAATAACTTGGTGATTTCTAAAACATCTTAAGTCAACAGATCCCTAGTAGGTTTGTCTGACTTTACAGCCAACAGCCTCACTATCCCGGTTACCATAGAAATGGGATGCCTTGCTCTGTTGCTATGGCTACCACTTTCCAGAACACAATTGGTGGGTCTCATGGTTTGTGATTTGGTTCTGGGGGAAAAAAAAATATAAAAAGAGCCAGAAACTACCAGCTTGTGTTTGTGTAGCACGGTCAAACAGTTGCAGTTGAGTGTCCTGAATTTTACAAGGCAGCCACCTCGTTGGGGTAGCCGTTAGGAGACAGCCACCTCTGGGCTACCTGACAGAGCTCTTCATCCTCACATCACAGACTCAGGAGGGATCAGCTGACCTGATCCTGACCATGGTGGGCCCCAGCTGCTCTGGGAAAGGGCTGGATAAAGGAGCCAACATCACAGGAATGGCAGTCTGAGGGTGGCAGGGAAGACTGAGGGGGCAGAGAGGCAACACAGGCTGGAGCTGCCTGTGGGAAAGTCAGTCGCCCCCTAGTGGGGATGAGGTGAAGACAGGCAGAGGGCTGAGCGGAAATTGCCAGGAGGGTGCCAGAGGGGGTCGAAGTGTGTGTGTGTGTGTGTGTGTGTGTGTGTGTGTGTGTGTGTGTGTCCTCGAAGAGGGGTAGGAATGGGGATTGTATGCTATGTGGTTCCACCACTACTCCATGTGCACACTACTCCATGTGCACATGAGTTGTCTGTGCATGTATACCAGAGTGTGCCAGGCCGGTGTGAGGTAGCATACTATGTTGAGGCCTCTGTGGGTTGGCTCCTGTCTTCTGTGTGTGGTCCAGGCACTGAGCTAGATTCTCTACATCCATGCACTCGTGTCTGAGCTTAGGACATCAGGTAAGTGTGTACGCTGGGTTATTAAGTACTATGGTCTGTGGGTGACTCGGCACACAGTTCATATAGGGCACACAGGTCCCAATGCTTGCCCTGTGGATGACAACCCCAGCATTCCTCTGAAACTTGCTACCTTGGGCCTATGAGGGAGGGCTTGCCTCTTTGTCTGGGATCAATGATCACCACGCTTGTGTGTGTGTCAACCCTCCCCATACCCCACCACACCCTGGTCTTAGCTATGCTCTCTGAATGCTGAATACTATGAGGTCTTTTCTACCAGGGGCTCATCAAAGGCTGAAAGCTACATAGGATGTAGGCTGGACCACACAAGGATGCTCTCATCACTGGTCCATCCTCAAAGGGCTGCTTCTGCTCCAGGGTCTGGGTACCAAGACCTAGGATCCACACAGGTGTGGCCACAATCACGTCTAGTTGGATCTAGTCACCTCTGCCCTTCATCAGTCACATCTTAGGGGGTCTGGGAAGAGGGGGGCCATAGTCAACATCCAATCCAGGGCTGGCTTCTCAGCAAAGCTCAGACAGCTTGATGGTGAGAGAGATTTTTGTCTGAGTTGAGGAAGCTGGGCCTCTGTCTCAACTACCTTACACTCTTTGAAGCCATCGGCTTGGTCCCCAAACCTCTGTTCCTGCTTTTCCTTTTAGACACAGTAGGGATAAGACTGCCTGTTCTACCAAGATGGTTCACATAGTAGGTCCTGGAACTTTGGTAGTTTTTCCGCTCTCCTCCCAATCTTGCTTCTGGCAGAGGGAGGGGCTGTTTTGACTTTGGCTGGCCTGCTAGCCTCTAAGCTTAATGGAACACTGCGGTGCCTCAGCGCTCCAGAAGTTGCTTCTCCCACAGCCCAGAAAGGATCCACATGGACCCAGAGGTCTTTGGGGCCCTGTACTTGCTTGGTGGTGGTTTGGCCTTGTGATAGCAGATACTAAGAGGACAGATGTCAGTCTATCAGAGCTCTCGCCTGACAGAGTCTTTCTATCTGGCTCTAGTCTGGCTCTTGCTTCCCACCCTCAAGCCTCTTAGCAATTGGCCAGTGAGCTCCAGAGTCCCACCTGTCTCTGCCCCTCTGCTCTGGGATTACAAGCGCCCGCCACCACATTTGACTCTTGTTGTCCTTGTTAATGATTTACTTCAGCTGTATTTCATGTGTGCGAGTGTCCGTCTGCATATGTGTGTCTATCTGCGTGTATGGATGTGCACCACAGGCATACCTGGTACCTGTGGAGGCCGCTGGGTTCTCTAGACCTGAAGTTAGAGATGCTGCGAGCCACCACATGAGTTCTGGGGATTGAGTCTAGGTTCTTGAAAGAGAAGCCAAGTGGTCTTAAATGCTGAACCACCTCTCCACCTCCAACTTTTATTTTAAATACAGGTTCTGGGGGTGAATTCCGGGACCCATGCTTGCAAGGCAAACATTTTACCAAGCAAGCCACCTGCTCAGCCTTCCTACGCTAATCTTAATAAGATCTGACCTTTCCCCGGACCCCCACGACCCTATAAAGATCAGTATTCTGAGTGGACAAATGAGAGATCTCTGAAGGCTTATGGGACTCCTGGGAGATCAATGCCCTGTCTGAGCTATTCTCCTGAGCCTTTGCAAACACTAACGAGCCATCGCTCGCTGGAGACAGACTCGCGGCCTCCCCGGGTGGTTGTAGAGATTCCTTGAGGAGCGTTTGGCAAACTGCCTCCCAAGTACCACAGCTGCCAGTGGGAGCCTCACCCAGGGGAAGGGCTATTAACGGGGCACCGAGGATGCATGGGATTTTCCGCACAGAGTGTGTATGGCCAGAGTCTCTCAGGAAGAAGGAACCAATCACAATGGTGGTGAGACATTCTGGTCAGAATGCCATGGAGGCACACGTGGCAAACACACTGGGTACGTGTAGGGTGAGAACCCCGAGAAATCAAGCGTAGCCAGGGCACGGTGATTCTGATGTGCCAGGCTGGGGACTCTGGGCTTTTCCCTGTGGGTGATGTGGCAGCTGGCATGGGCAGCTCTGGGGACCAGTATCTGTGTTGTAAAGACTGAAGCTTAGAGCCAGCTTAGACAGCAGTGGCCCTGTTGAGAGAGATAGAGAGGAAAAGGCTGTGGCAGGGGTCACTGCTGGGGGGGTTGGCCTGTCCTCTGTGAAGGACAAGCTCTGAGGGAGGTGCAGGGAGGGGTCCAGGTCCAAATGCATAGCAGATAAGGATGTGCATTTTTGTTCCAAGGACATGGTGACTTGGGAAAGGCTGTAGAGCTGTGTGAACTGGGGTTGGAGGAGGGTGACTCTCTTTTTTTGCCTCTCCTTTGCTTTCCTGGTTTATCTTCCATGCATCCCAGGTCTGGAAGAGCTGGATCCCGAGAGAAGAGCTTCCCGGCGTCAGAAGACCTCTTCTCCGCCCAACCCCCACATGCCTCAAGGGGTGGAGGGGCTAATAGTTTCAACCCACTGCCTTGCAGGGGGTCCCTGTATGTCTCCTCCTGAGCTGAACAGGGAGCTCTCTGAGAAGTGGAGAGAAGCCTTATCTCTGTGCTGATGCTTGGTGAAGAGTGTCAGGAAGAAAGGATGGATAGGGGAACCAAAGGCTGCGGGTAGTGGACACGTGGGGGAAAGGAAAGAGGGAGGAACAAAAGAAGGAAGTAGGGAGATGGTTTGAATAGAAGAAAGGGAGGGAAAGGATAGAAGGAAGAAAGAATGAGTGGATAGCTAGATGGGTGTGTGAACAAAAGAAAAATGGGTAGGTGCACAGAAGGGAGAGCAGAAGGAAGGAAAGGGGGAAGCAAGGGAGGAAGGCTGCAAATGGGTTGTGTCTGAGAGCATTCCATGAGCAAAGGTTCTGAGAATCTCATTGCTATCAAACCAACAGGAAGCCGGCGCACCGTAACAAGCAGCTTACCCAGTCTCTTTCCTGTCTGTGGGCTCAGGTAGCATGCGACGTGACCCCATAAGACTGCTGGTGTCCTAAAGTGCTCTCTTTCCTGTTCTTCTCCTCCTCCCTACCTGCAGCCCAGAACATGGTTAGGAAGAGCCACTTATTTCTTGGAACCCAGATCCTTTGCCAAGTTGGGCTCCAGGCCCCATAGTCTTGGTTAACCCAACCAAGCAATACAGGGACTCCTAGAGCACACCCCTGGAATAGAGGAAGGGTACCTGTGTCCACCCACACTAAGGCTAAAGCAATCTGCTGCTGATTGGGGTGGGTGGGGGCACTCTTCAAGTAAACAGACGGGAGTCAAAGGAAATAGAATTCTCCCGGGAATCCTCTGGGAGTCGGATTCCAGTAGAGCGGTTTCCTTGTACTTCTCTGTACATGCCAGCCCCAGAGTCACAGTCAGTGTAGCCAAGCATGACAAACACCTCAGATTTCAGTGGCTTAACACAGTACAAACTCTTGAGGATTTTTTTTCCCTGTTGTTTTTGTTTCTCATGAGAGTATTTGTATTTAGTGACAGTCAACCCTAACGGAGCCAGGCTCCTTCTCCTTTGTGGCTCCACTGGACCCTACGGCATCCCCGTTTGACCGGCAGCCAGGAAGGAGCCATAAGTGAACAAGGATGCAGGCTTTGCCATCCAGGCTCAGCAGCAGCACCTACCCCAGCCCCGCCCCCCAGGCTCTGAGGAGGATAACGTGGCATGTCCTCTTAGGTTGTGTTGGAGTGAAGGGGCTCTGTGCTTTGCCTGCCCCTGATATGGCACCCTGCCTGGACCTGCAAGGCACTCCAGGTTTTTCCACTCTGAATGGGAAACCTTTACTCTGACACCCTGTGTTTCTCACCCACAGTACGTGGCCTTTGCCTCCCTCTTCTTCATCCTGGTCTCCATCACAACCTTCTGTCTGGAGACCCACGAGCGCTTCAACCCCATCGTGAACAAGACAGAAATTGAGAACGTTCGAAATGGCACACAAGTGCGGTACTACCGGGAAGCGGAGACGGAGGCCTTCCTCACCTACATCGAGGGTGTCTGCGTGGTCTGGTTCACCTTCGAGTTCCTCATGCGTGTTGTCTTCTGTCCCAACAAGGTGGAGTTCATCAAGAACTCCCTCAATATCATTGACTTCGTGGCCATCCTCCCCTTCTACCTGGAGGTGGGCCTAAGTGGCCTGTCCTCCAAAGCTGCCAAGGACGTGCTAGGCTTCCTGCGCGTCGTGCGCTTCGTGCGCATCCTCCGTATCTTCAAGCTGACCCGCCATTTTGTGGGCCTGCGGGTCCTGGGCCACACGCTCCGTGCCAGCACCAACGAGTTCCTGCTGCTTATCATCTTCCTGGCCCTGGGTGTGCTCATCTTTGCCACCATGATCTACTATGCTGAGAGGATAGGGGCACAGCCCAATGACCCCAGCGCCAGCGAACACACACACTTTAAAAATATCCCCATCGGCTTCTGGTGGGCTGTGGTCACCATGACGACACTGGGCTATGGAGACATGTATCCTCAGACGTGGTCTGGGATGTTGGTGGGAGCACTGTGCGCCCTGGCTGGTGTGCTGACCATTGCCATGCCGGTGCCCGTCATCGTGAACAATTTTGGGATGTACTACTCTTTAGCCATGGCTAAGCAGAAACTACCAAAGAAAAAAAAGAAGCATATTCCGCGGCCACCACAGCTGGGATCTCCCAATTATTGTAAATCTGTCGTAAACTCTCCACACCACAGTACTCAGAGTGACACATGTCCGCTGGCCCAGGAAGAAATTTTAGAAATTAACAGAGCAGGTAGGAAACCTCTTAGAGGCATGTCAATCTGACCTTTCATCTCTGCCCCCTGTAGCAATGATTCCAGATTCAGTCAGACTGCTTCCTTAGTTCCACGGGCGACCCAGGACCCTGTGCCCAATCTTGAGGTGTGGAGCCTGGGACCCCCAGGGAGATGCTGGGCGGCCAAATTTGGAAGGCAAGAGCTTGCTAGAGGAACCTCATTGGTGGCCCTGGGTAAGGAGGTTGATGTGGTTGGTCTCATGAGTTCTGAAGAGACGACCCCAAGGAAGCTTGCTGAGGACTCTCTTAGCAGAAGCCTAGAGGCTGCTGCTTGGTTGGAAGGAGTCAGGCACAAGTCTTTGGCAGGCTACTAACCCAGTGGTAGGCAGGGACAGAGGGAGTGGGACACCATACAGCCTTTTGGTCTGGTCTTTAACATGCGTGCCTTCAGGTTGTGTAGACTGGCAGAGTGGTACGTGAGGTCTGGCAGCTGGGTCCCTGAAAAAAGGCGGTAGCCAGGATTCTCAGCCCTGGCAGAACCTGTCTCTTTAGCTGAGTAGATTCCTGCCCTGACGCTGGCCCGCTACCCAGCTCCAGGTCTCTGCTAGGAGTCGCCCCTAGCCTTCCACGACAAGCTTACTCACCCCATAGCATGCCGAACCAACTCATTCTCTGCCACTACTGTAGAGTTTAGCATTTATCTTTAGGAACCTGTTGGAGTGACTCTGGCTTTCACGTTGTCTGTTTGGGTTGATGGTCCAGTGGGAGTTTCTGGTGACCTTCTGATAGAAGCGGCTGGTGAGCAAAAGACTAGAGAGGGGCCACATCCCGGGCAGCTTAGACGAAAGCATTATGGACCAGCAACAACCTCCCACCACTGAGAGTCGTCCCCACACCTAGCAGTAGGGACTGTAGCAGCAGCAGCAGCAGCAGCAGCAGCAGCAGCAGCAGCAGCAGCAGCAGCAGCAGCAGCAGCAGCAGCAGCAGCAGCAATATAAGACATCCCAACCACTTACCCACACATTCACTGGGAGATGGGGGTGGGGGTGGGGGCGGGGGTAAAACAATACTAGTCACCGAGGGATATATTCTCATATTCCATGGCTAGTGGCTCATTATGGGACTATCTCAGTTTTATGAGAACCTGCGCATAGCACATAAAGTTGACCATGGGGCTCTGGTCTGAAGATGAAAACCCATAGTCTACCTCTACCCATGGAATCCCATTGACTTAACTCTGAGGAGACAGGGGTCTCCAAGGAACAGATGATCCAGAGAAGAAGGACGGCACTGAGCTCAGAGGTACCGGGTGAGTGTGGGGTTGATGTGTGCTGTTCGATGCGTTTAGTCTGTGAAGAGCACCCCATGCCTGGGTCTGGCAGGGGGCTGCAAGGTAGCTCAGCCTCAGGTGAGGACGGCTCCCTTTCCTTGGGCTGCCTCTCTCAGTGGATGATTGATATCCTTCGCTGCTGGTGTGCTATTGGGTTCCCCCTCCCACCCCAGTCCTTTATCCTACTGGCTGGGGCAGCCTAAGCTATGCCCCAAGTCCTACTTCTTTGTCCAGTCCTCTCACCCATCCCTTTCCCTCTCCTTCTTGAGATTCCTGCAGGTACATAAGCAAAATGTAGCTTGTGTTCGACCTTGGGGTAGGGAAGACGGGGGCCCTGAGGTAGAGATAGGCTCCTGATCAAGCCATGTCTCTGTTTTTGGGAAGCCCCAGGCCTATCCTTCTGTTTTGAGTTAGCTGGCCATTTTACCCCAGGAGCCACTACCAGGGCGAGGACAGTTTCCCCAGCTCTGGATGGCCTACCCTCTCCGCAGGTCCACTGTGGGCCCCAGCAGGAAGTGCTCAGCCTGAGGGTTATCACATGACCCTCCTCGGCCCTTCTGACTCACCTTCCCCAACACTGTGTCAGTCAGGATTTGGTGCTCTAAAATGGAGCCCCAGGTCAGTCCATTGATGATCTTGGCTCACTCTAGCCGGATTCCTCTGCACACCCAGACAGTGACATTATTATCCATGTTCTGGGGACAACACACACACACACACACACACACACACACACACACACAGAGACACACACACACACAGTCATACACACACACAGTCATACACACACACAGACACACACACAGACACACACAGACACACACAGAGACACACACAGACACACACACAGACACACACACACACACACACACACACACACACACACAGAGCTAATCCTAAGGACGGTAGCCCTTTCCTCATGTGGCAGCAGAGCTACAAAGCCTACGAATTCCTAGAAAATTTCCTCTGGGTTCCTTAGCCTTGCTGAGCCTTAGCAGTCCTGCCTGGGAGACACCTCATCCTTGCCCAGGTTTCAGGAATTCGGAGATCTCTGGTTTGGGCAGTCTTATGATTAGCTCTCTGAGGTCAAGTTTCATCTTTCTAACACACACATGCACACACACAAATGCACACACACACACATGCACGCACACGCACACGCCTCTTTCCCTTGCCGTTTTGGTGCTGTTCTGATGTTCAGCTCTCCAACCCCTCGGCTCTGAGATTCCAGTCCCACCTTTAGCCTTGTCTTTCACCAGAAACACTGCTCACCTCAGATGCTGGTGTATGAGACCAGGGTTATTTACTGGGGGAGCATATGAAGCCCCCAGAGCTCGTCTTCACCCACCCAATACCACAGGCTCCCTTCCTGGTTAACCCCTTTATTTCTTCTACAGCTGGATGGGCATGAGCTGGAAGAAGTCAGAGAGTAAGGAAGCAGATGGATGGGTAGCGACTAGGCCCGATGGGAATGTGGGAGATGAGATGAGGTCCAGTAGGGTCCTTCAGCAGAGGCAGTCAAGCAAATCCCCAAACAGAGCTTTCTCTAGTTTCATTTCTAACTCTTGGGATAGGGACTGAGCTAGAATGCTGGGCTCCAGCTGTGCCAGCAGCTCCTAACTTCCACCTCTCAGTGAAGCCTCTGTCTGTCTGTCTGTCTGTCCCCAGGGATGTTGTGATCTCTTTCTTTGGGCCATGGCTTGAGTGGCCTCAATATTTGTGGGATCTTGTCCTGAGGAGCTGCCAAGGGTTCAGGTCTCACCTGGCCATGACCTGGGAGGCATGGGGAAGGATTGTCAGGGACTGAGCTCCCTGCTGTCCTCCCAGAAGGAGTCCCCCCCCCCGCACCACGCACCCCTGCTTATAGTGGGGCCAACCGCTTACTCTGGGCAGCTTGGAGTGTCTGCTGTCCCCTCTGTCCTGCCATGTCTTCTTGTGCGTCTTATCTTTGCTCCTGCGATGAGTCAGACCTTTGTGGTGTGGGGTCCCAGGGTTACAGGTCCCCGGTTAAGGGACACAGAGGGATACAGGAGGCAGGTTTGGCTCCTATCCTGCCTGTGGGTGTAGAACCAAAGCTCAGTATCAGAGACGCCCCACTCCCGCCGCCCACCCGCCCGCAGGAGCTACTGCCACAGCCTCAGGTGGCCTTTGGGCAAGTAGTTTCTTTTCTGAGCACCAGAATCCAAAACCCTTATTGCTGGGCCCTCCAGCTGTCCTCTCTTAGGCTACAGTGGCTCCCTGGGACTAGTGCTAGACTGTGGGGTGGTGGGGAAGGTGGCAAAATTGGGGGCAGAATTGATGGAGTAGGACAGGTGGCCAGAGAGAATCCAGCATCAAGGTAGGCCTGGCAACATGGACCCAGGATGGAGTTTGCACTGGCCAATGGGTAAAGGGAGATCTGAAGAGAAATGAGATGACCTTGAAGGCCAGGCATGGGTGTTCTTTTCTGTGTTGTTCATATTCTCTCTCTCTCTCTCTCTCTCTCTCTCTCTCTCTCTCTCTCTCTCTCTCTCTCCTCTCTCCTCTCTCCTCTCTCCTCTCTCTTCTCCCTCCCTCCCTCCCACTAATCATGTCTCTCTTTCTGTGTTTTATTGCATGGGCGTGCTGGTTCCCATGGCCGTGCCTCTCACGGGTTTGTCCCTCTTTAGCCTGGGATGTTTTCCCCTGAGTCCTAGCAGTCCGTGGGCAGACCCCTTTGGGACAAACCCAAGGCAATGCCCAGCCCACGTAATCCTAATCCAGTCCTGCGTGCGCCTGGTGGCGCCCGCTGCTGGTGTGAACAGTAAGTACATCAGAAGAGTCTAGAGATGTCCGAAGAGCCAGCCTACTGACAGAGGGCCTGGTCACATAGGTTCTCCTTGCTCCAAAGTTTTAAAAAAATGACCCTCTCACAGTCGTTCATCTCAGTTCATTTCAAAGCCTGGAAACCATCTCTGAGACACTGACCATGTCACCATTCCATCATCGCAGGCCTGGGGGGACGGTGTCCTGGGGCTCTGGGCTAAGGAGGCAGGCCCAGCTCTCTGAAAGCGAGTAGGAAACCTAGCTGTCAGGAGAGATGGGCAGGTAGGCGGGGACTCTGAGCTTTCTCATGGTTTGGACACTTGACCCTCTTTGGTTATTCTCTCTTCTGGCCATCTGCACTAGAGTTTGGGACAAGAAGTGAATGGCCTGGTTGCTGAGAGCACCTTCAATTGCAGATAAAAAAAAATCAGCCACTCGGCCATAGACCCCTGTTCAAGGTTGAGACTGAAAGAAAACACAGGTTCCAGGGTTATCTTGGAACCTGACTGTCATCCTGTTCCCCTCGATCCCAGATGGTTGCCCCTTGCCCCTGGCCCCCCAGAGAGACTGCCCCACTTTCAAACTCTTTACAGTTTAAGGTGGGAGCCCCAGGGGCAGGAGACGGGTAGGCAGAGACCCAGGGCCAGAGGAGGGGATCTCAGACTGCACTGTCTCTATTGAGGCAGAGACAGGAAAGAGCAGTCACTGTTTGACCCTTCTCTGGACAAGAAGAGCGGGCTGTGGACACCCACTCAAGAGCATCTTTGTCGGCTGGAGAAGATGCTCTTGGAAGCCACCAATCTCCCCCATATAGGTACATGGACCCCAGCTTCCAACCCTCCCTTCCCCACCATGCCACACCCTCATCTCGCCAGCATCCTCCTCCAGCCCACAAACCCTCCACGAGGGAGACAAGAGCCAAATGGAACGTAAGGGAGAATACGCATGTCTGCGGGCACATATGTGTCCCACAGACATGCCCCGTATGCTAGGCAGACCCCAGCTTGTCACATGGTGCCAGAGTTTCCCTAGTAGTAACTGGCCTTTCTGGTTCAGAGTCAATCAGGATCGAAGGCCCTGGGATCTTCAAGGAATGCACTGTACGTGAAATGCCTTGCCGTCTTGTACGACAGACTTTTTTAAGTTCCAAAATTATGATGGGAAACCTTTTTTTTTTTTTTTTGGATTTGCTTTACGAATAAACCTGATTGGTCCATTTCTCTTTTGACTGACTGCCTCTTTTTAGTGCTATTGATGTCCACGGGTGGCGATCCCACTCACGTGCATGCCATGTGTGCGTGCACACGGAAGGATCACTCCTGAATGTAGTCATACGATGTCACCAGGATCATGGGAGAGGGTCAGACAGAGCTGGGAGTCTCCTGTAGCTTTCTTTCAGAGAGCCTCCCCTAGTACATCCCCCAGGTTGCTTTCTTCCCTCACCAGAGGGCTCTCCCATGAGGCTTCCCCCATAGGTGCAGTGCTCGACTGGGTTTTACCCTAGCAGTGTCCCCAAGAGGGACAGAGATGATGGACAAAGCTCAGTCAGAGCCACCACTGCCAGGTGCTGAAGGTCTCCAAATCTTTGCTCTTGAAGTTAGGAGGGCCAGGGTGCTTGGCTGTGGCCACATTTAGCCCCCAGCCCCCAACATATATGTTCCCCTGAGACCCCTTTCCAGGTTCCTTCTTAAGCTACTGCAGAAGCCAAGCCTCAAAAATTCCCCCATCCAAGGCCATCAGAGTCTGTCGTCTCCCGCACATCCATTTGCTCTGCTTTGCCAGCGATGCTGGTGGAAAGGACGGGAATGTGAGCCCCTTCCACATCGCTGTCCAGCGATCGCAGTCTCATGCACATACCTATGTCTTTGTTGTGCAAGCGACCGGGTCCCCTGGCGTGGTCTGTGGAAGCGCTCCTTGGTGTGTGTGGGCAGCCGTGTATGTCTGCATGGGGACAGAGCAGATGGGACGGTCTGATCGGGTCTGTGGGGTGACACTGGAGGCTAATCTGCAGGAATGATGGGGTAGAGCAATCAGGTTGTGTCCCTATGGGGGCAATGAAATGTATGACCAGGCCTAGTCTGTGCAGGGCACGTGAGATGGAAGGGACATGGTTGGGTCTTTGGAGACAGTATGGTGTGGCCAGCGCTTGTCTGTGTATAGGACAAAGTTTCAGAGGGCTGTGTGATCAAGCTGTCTGTATGGAGTACAGTCTCAGAGGGACCAGATTGGGTTCCTGTAAGGACAGAACAGAGGTGTGGCCAGTCTAGTCTTTCTGGAGCATAAGCATGGTAAAATAAGGTTTGTTTGGGGGACAGTGTAAAATGCATGTCCAGGCTAGTCTATAGGGGGGAAGGCATATCCAAGGGACCAGACCATGTCCCCGTCGGGACAGGATAGAAGGTATGAGTAAGCTTTGTCTGTATGGGATAAAGTCATAGAGGTACCAGATTTGGTCCTTGTGGGGACAGAGAAGAAGCCAGGGGCATCTGAATGGTCAAGTTGGGTCCTACCTAGAGTGGTGGGTGGCAAGCTGAGTGATCAGACTTGGGGGAGGGGATATTCCAGGAACCAAAGGATAAAATGGGAGCTGCGTGGGCAGGAGTGGAGGAGGTCAGGTGGGGTCTGAATGTTGCTGGGAAGCAGCCTGGTGCTGGTTAAAGCAGAGGGGTCTGAAAGGCTGCCCTTCTGGGTGTCTGTCTGTCTGTCTATCTTCTCCCTGAGCTGTGTGTCTGATCCTCTCCCCATGAATACACCATATCATTCTGTCTCATTAACGCTGCCTTGGGCCCTGGGCCTGCCCCCAGCACCACACGCCAGGCCCATCACCAATTCATCTTTTTGCAAACTTTGAGCAAACCTAGGAGTCTCTCTCCCTCTCTTTCTCTCTCTCTCTTCCCTACATCGTCAGTAGCCCACCCCAGCCTTGCACCCTCCTCCATGGACCACCCACTGTTCTTGCCTCAGGAACGAGAAGTCGTTTGTCGAATGCCCCACCTTCGGCCTGTCACCCCCTCTCACTAAATGGTTTTCAGTGTCTCAATAGCTTCTGCTTATATGTTTGAAGATTCCAAACTGAATGGGGAGGTGGCGAAGGCCGCGCTGGCGAACGAAGACTGCCCCCACATAGACCAGGCCCTCACTCCCGATGAGGGCCTGCCCTTTACCCGCTCGGGCACCCGCGAGAGATACGGACCCTGCTTCCTCTTATCAACCGGGGAGTACGCGTGCCCGCCTGGTGGAGGAATGAGAAAGGGTATGTAGAGGATCTCGGAGCTCTCTGCATTGGCCGGGCCCGCCTTGCGCTCCCGCAGATGGGTGGGTAGGGCGGCGGGCAAGGGGTGCTGAGGGGTAGGTAGGCACACTGAAGGGGTAATGGGGGGAAGTCCCCCTGGAGGTTGGCCTCTAGAGGTCAGAGTTCTTTCTCCAAGGGGCATGGAAGCAAGCTGGCAGAGAGAAGCTGAGGGCCAGGCAGCTGCAGGCTGGTATTCAGCTAAGTGGTAGGAAGGGTCTTGGCCAGAGTTGACGACCGTGGTCTGTAAGCCCAAGGCAAGGGGGTACTCAAGGAGACAGGGGGAGGCTCAGCTCCCTCAGATTTCTCCCATGGGGCAGAACACGTCCTAAAGGTAAAGTGTTCTCTCCTAGCCTCTAGTTGTGGAGGACTATTCAGCTTAGCCACATCCTGCGAGTTTAGTCTAAAGTTCGTCTATGGAAGAAGTATCCTTTAAAGAGAAACGGCAGGGCAGTGGGAAGAGAGGCTTCAGAGAAAGGTGGCTTAGGAACTGGGCGATTAGGTCACTATGCTTGCAGAGGTAAGCTGTGTGCTAGCCAGAATATGAGGAGTGGCAGACAGAGAACTTGCCAAGATGAGGTATGTCAACAGAACTTGTATAGCTCTTTCCATGGCCAGAGCTCATTATTACTGCCCCAGGGGTAGTCAGCACCCCCTTGTGGCGGGTGAAAGCTCTGGCCAGCGGTGTTCTTACAGCTGGGATTTGGAGAGGTTTAGCACGGGCTGCCTGGGGAGGAGTTCAGAACACTCCACATAGGGCTGCAGGCACTGGCCTGGGCCTTTCTCAGGGCATCAGACTAGCTGGGAAGTCCATGCATGTTCCTGTGCACCTCACGCTCACACAGACACCCAACGACAGGGAGCAGGGCGGGCCAGAGGGGAGTCAAAACCTTGAAAGTAACCGCTGGTGTGTAGTCCCGGGTCTCTGTCGACTACACTAGTGTTGGAAATGGTCAAGTCAGACACAAGGGGAACAACAGACTTCGAGAATCAAAGGCAGGTCTAGAAGAGGAGAGGTAGCCCCCACCAAGATGAGGGACAGTCCTTCGGGTGGCACGTGGTGGCTTAGTTATACCTGTCTCATTCAGGCTGGTCTCTGCTTGTTTGCCCTGCCTGAGGTCCCCTGGACCTCAGCGCGGTGTGCTGCTCCCTGCATGGTGCTGCATGGCAGAGGGCTACCAGCCTTGCCGGGAGCCCCATCCTTGGCACGGATGGGGCTGCTGCTCTCTTTGCAACTGGCTTCTTCCCAGGTAAAGCCTGTAGGATGCCCAGGAGCAGGGGCCACCCTGAAGAGTAGGGAGAAACTGTCTCCACGGTTGTGCCCTGCCCAGCAAGGTCCCATGGGGCTGCCTGACTCCTTGTCTTGATTGCTGAATCAGTCGGTGTGGCCCAAGACAACAGAATGTCTCTACTGTGCTTCCAGAAGTCGAGGGGATGTGGGACAGAAGCTACCCCCCCCATTTCTTAGTAGTTCTAGGAAGTACAACCCCCATCCATAGGTGATCCCCAGTCTCAGAACCCACCCGGGCTTGGGTGCTGGACTCTTTGGGAGGCACCAAGGGTGAAGGCCCCATCCGTATCCATCCAGCCCGGCTCTCATGGCTCCTGATAGCAACAAGAACTTGCTTTGCTCTGGCTGATTCGGAGCCCTTTAGGTCTGCAGGTGCAGAGCAGAAGTAGGGACTTCACCTGTCCTCCCCCCCCAGGAGGGAAGAGAGAGAGGCTGCTAGGCTGGTCCGCTGCATGGGAAACAAGCCAGCTGGAGAAGAACCTGCCTGCCTCTGCATGCGGCTGTTCAGTCTCTCCTCCTCCTTCCTTAACAACTAAGCACCGAGCGAGCGGGAGGGGAAAGCGAGAAGAGGAGCTCAAGTGTTAATTGTATTCTCTACATACAGATCTTTGCAAAGAAAGCCCTGTCATTGCTAAGTATATGCCGACAGAGGCTGTGAGAGTGACTTGACCAGGCGGCTTGGCCGAGGACACTGGTGGCTATTAAGCATCTGGGTGGACCTGCAGCCCCTCCTCACCCTCGGACAGAGTAAATTCACGCCATGCAGGTTTGCCGGACGAGTCCGAGTGGCCCCGGGCATTGTACTAAGACGGACGTAGCTTTTTCTACGGCCCACGGTAACTGACCGTAGAGGATTCGCCCTTCTTTCTTTTGATTTTCTTTTTCTTTCTTTTTTTTTTTTTTAGAAGTTACCTTTTATTTGGGGAGGGGGGGTCAAGGGGAGCCTTAGCATGACTTGCATGAAGTTAAACAGAAAACCCAGCTAAACCAACCCCACCAGCCCCTGCTGTGACTGTATGCTCACTCTAACCACCACCGAGAACCAGAGAAAAGCAAGAGTCTCTTATTTCTTCCAGCATTCTTTGACACGTAGTGTCGGAGTCAAACTGTGACGGCGCTTGGTAGAACCCTGTACATTTCCGGGAGTGGGTGCGGGGGGGGGGGGGAGGTCAGGGACTAAGGATGGGGCCAGGGGAGTGGATTGCTTTTTTGTACACGAGACCCAGAGGAAAGGTCCCAAAAAGGCAGTCAGTCATCGGTCACATTGACCTCACCTTCATAGCTCACCTCTCGCTCGGAAAACCAAGAACTATGCTCCGAATAGGATTGTGGAAATTCACACTGCCACCCTCTTCCACCTCCGTTTGGCATGCTTGCGACCCAATGGACCTCTCCCCAAGACCCCGACAGCGGCTAGTTTAGGTCAATTCTCTCATCTTGGTGTGTAGCTCCAGTGTGACCAAGTTTCATAACAAATTGTTCATAGTTACACCACATGGATTTTCCAATGTCATTTTAAAGCCAGGATGTAGAGTCCCTCCAGTTCAGGACCACCAGAGGGGCGCCTCCCCTCCACCTTTACTAAGGCGAAAACCGACACTGTATGCAATTTAGTACTTCAGAGCTCAAAGAAAAAAAAAAAAAGAAAAAAAAAGAAAAAAGAAAAACTGCATGCCCAATGTTATGCAAAGAGATTCGAGCATGAAATAAATTTTGTAACATGGTTTCTGTCTAGTCTAAAGCAGATTTGTTTTTCTGAAGCAATCGGAGGCTCGCAGAGACACGCTTCTGCATCTCGAATAAATATAGTATTTTCCCAACAGAAACAGAGGACAGTAGCTTGGCTTTGGTCTGATTCTAAAATTAGTGCGTGTGGTGGGGGGAAAGATGATATTTTTGAAAAACACATGCTTGAGTTGAAAAAAAAATGCAACATCTCGAGCTTTTACTGCAACATTTCCTGGAAAGACAGCAACCTCCCCTCCCTCCCCGGGCCTGGCCCTGGGAATAAAGAACTGACTTTTGATCTGAAGGAGTGAGTTGAGTGTTTACTGCCTCCGAGCTGTATCTCCATTTGTTCTGCCAAGTGGGTGTGGCTACGACTGTTGTCATCTAAGCTGAGGTGCTGCTGGGTTCTCAGGATGCTGTCCCTGCAGGTTAGGGCTGCAGATCCTGTTGGGTCAAGGGAAGGAAGCAACACCTCAGAAGTAACGAAGCCCTGACAATGTCTGGCACATGCTCTGTGGGGCTCACCTGCTATGGTTCTCTGACTCATCTCGGTGGCTCTCTATGTGAGGCCTTGTCAGAGTGACTCACTGCCCTGGGCAGCCAGAGGTATTTCCCTGATGGGGCTATCCTTGGGCCTGACTGTCAGGTCTGGGTACCCTGGCCAGCTCCCAGGGCCTTGTCTAGAGACTGCCTCACTGAATAGGCCTCTCAGCCTACACACCTAGGAAAGGGTACAGTCGGTTCCAGAACCTTCATTTGCAGGTTTGGGTGTGGGGTAGAATGGAGGATCTGATCCTCCCTGATCCATTGGTGATTCCAGAGTTGTTCAGTGCAAAGAGTCCCGAAAGGCTACGCCGTCAATCTTGGAGCATTTTAAGATGAGAGATAAGGTCAGAGCTGGCAACATGCTGCTCAGGGCCACCAGCACAAAGGTGTCAGTACCCTGTATGGTTTCAGTCTCTTTGCCACCACCCAGCACACCCTGAGTCTGTGATCCTATGGGTTGGTGGGATGTTGAAGGTGGTTAGCGAAGTTTTACCTACGTGTTTCTCGCCTCCTCTGACAACTTGCCTCAACTTCCTGGTACCCAGGCTCCACCGTAACTGAGAGTGGTTAACCACTGCCCTCTTCTGAGTCTCAGGATACACAAGTGGAACGGCCTCTGAGGTCAGTGTTGACATAAGCCAGGAATCTACTAGGAAGGTGAGAATTTACTGAACAACGCAAAGCCATCTGGAATACAGGGCTATAGGAGCTCCTCCTAGAGAGCGGGAATGAACCACACCGAGGGTCTACTGTGTAGGGTGCATCTCACACACACTGCCCAATGCCAGCTCAGAATAACCCAGTCACCCCACATTCCAGCCAAGACAATAAAGTACAAAGGGGCAACAAGCCCAAAGCTGCAAAGCCCAGTGAAAACTGAACTCCAGGTCGGAAGCTCCAGAGTTCATATTGGACTACTAACGACTTAATGGGGCTGGTCCTTGATGAGAAGTCCTGGATTCTGAACCCCGGGCTCTTAGGATTTCACCTCCTGCCTCCTTCGTGGAGTGTCACAGCTGTGACAGAACTTTATGTTCTGTTCCAGATCTCTCCTGATTCATAGCTGGTCAACCCTACTTTTGCTGCCTTATGGGTGAAGTTTATACCCCCTTGGCTAGTTGTCCAGAAGCCCACCAGCCTTCTCTACCTGTCCTCTCTGTGCTCCACCCACCTCTGTGCTCCAATCAGGAGGCAGGTCTGAAGCTGTGACAGTCACACTTAGCACCCACCTCCAACTCATCCCCACTATCTCCCATGGCTAACTGCAAAGGACCACTAAGTCTCCTCACCCAGAGTAGACGATGCCTGGGCATGGTGAAAAGGACTTATTCTGAGTTACAGGCCTGGATTCACTCCCTAGGCACCACGCTACCCATCTTAGTCAGGGTTTCTACGGCTGCAATGAAACACCACGCTCAAAAGCAAGTTGGGGAGGAAAGGGTTTATTCAGCTTACACGTCCATATCACTGTTCATCATCGGAGGAAGTCAGGACAGGAGCTCACACAGGACAGGAACCTGAAGGCAGGAACTGATGCAGAGGCCATGGAGGGTGCTGCTTATTGGCTTGCTCCTCTTGGTTTGCCTGGCTTGTTTTCTTATAGAACCCAGAACCACCATCCCAGGGATGGCCCCACCCACCATGGGCTGGGCTTCCCTTGTCAATCACTCATTAAGAAATATGTCGTATAGCCTTGCCTACAGCCCAGTCTATGGAAGCATTTTCTCAGTTGAGGTTCCTTTCTCTCAGATGACTTTAGCTTATGTCAAGTTGACATAAAACCAGCCAGCTCACCATCCAAGGTTATTCTAGCAGACTCCAGGCTGTCATAGTCAAGGGTGGAAGATGGCTCAAGGGAAGACAGGTATTCGTGTTCAGAAGGGGAGGGTGGGTGTGGGAAGTAGGTATGACAACAGCTGCTGCATGCTGGGTCTTCAACACTTACTCCAGGGCCCGGCCAAACAAAATGCAAACACACAGTGGGGGTGTTTCTTCCCATGAGGGGCAAGGGTGGGGAATGAAGGCAAAGTTATGTTGAAAATACATTTTTCTTTAAATGAGCGCTTTTCTCAGGTTAGCTCCTGTGACCCCAATGAACCTAAGCAGGTGAGGGGAGTGACAGTGTCAAATGTCCACAAGACCTGTAGACTGGTTCTCCAAAAGCTGTAAACAGAATAAAGTGGAGTGGACAAGGATGAGACCTCAGAGCTCGCTCAGTCAACGTCCCACTCCAACGACCCCTGGGGACACAGAGAAGATCATTCATTTACATTTTGCTTAGTTCTAGAGTTGACTGAGCGCCGGTTCCTTCATGGACTGCCAAGAAAAGGGACTTGGTTAACATCTTGGAAAACCAAACAGCTACCAGCTGAAGGAAAAAAAAAAAAAAAACAACCTCCACCTATCAACTGTCCTTCCTTGACTCTGGTGTTTATATCCATCAGAGTCTGGCAGCAGAGTGAGGAGGATGCCTTCTGTCCACACTGCCATCAGGAAGGGCAGAATGGGGGTGGCTGAGGTGAGGAGGTGGGCAGGGAACCATTCCTTCCTGCACGTGGCGCCTGCTTCTAGAAGGATTTGACCCACCTGCTCTAGATGAAAGAACTCAGTTAGCGTCTACGAGCTGATCCTGTTCAGGATGTGGAAACGTCTACCTCCTATGAACAGGGCACTGGGCTCCAAGGCTCACGGTTGAATGGGAGGCTCAGGGTGTGGAGTTCTCCAGCACGTACTGAAAGAGACAGAAGGTAGCTCGCCTCCGGACAAGATGGTGTTGGCTCCTTGTGCCTGGAAACTATCTAGGTAGAATGGGTCACATGGGAATGCTTTCAGGCTCTCAGCCTACAGGACAGTAACCTTGAGCTTGCTCCAGTAAGCCATACTGGGGGTGACTGCTCTATTTCTGTGGGCTTGGCCATGCTAGCAAGAGAAGATCAGAGGACAAATGTTACTGCTGGCTTCTGGGTCTGGTAGGTGGGGTTGTGAAGAGCAAGGTGTAGTTCTTAGGACCAGTGCTAGGAGCAAGACTTCATGCCTGGGGCTGCAGGTCAGTCTGGGGCTGTAGGTCTGGGCTCAGGCCTGAGGAGTTTGGAGCAGACTTCCTCCAAACCATCTGAGGGGAACCCACTCCTACTCAGCTCACCCACCCTCCCACCCTCGTCTGGTTCAGGGCTCTGACTGGGTGGCCCTGGGCCAGGAATGAGGTGCATCTCCCCCTTTTAGCCTCCATTTTCCCCTGATGAGCAACAACAATGGTTGAAGGAGATCAGCAGTTTCTACACTTTCTCAAGGAGCCACTGACTACATACAGTCTCGTGCAGAGCGCATCACATAACGTAAAGGCAAAACCAACACTGCCTAACATAACCAGGAGATGGGCAAGCTTCTCACTGTCTACCTGGCCCCCTTCACCAGTCTGCAAGGAGATGTCTGAAGCACTGAAGGATGTAAGCTGTTGGTTTTGGGTCTTTTTCATTGTTTTGTTTTGTTTTGTTTTGTTTTTGAGACAGTGTCTTACTATGTGACCCTGACTGGCCTGGAACTTGCTATATAGACCAGGCTGGCCTTAAACTCACAGAGATCCACCTAGCTCTGTCACCATGTGCTGGTATTTAAGGAATATGCCACCATGCCAGGCTCTGGGGAGTGTAGTTTGGAGGCCTCTAGGCTTTATGCTGAAGGGAAGTCAGCTTTAATGTCCTAGGATTCTGTAACCACTGAAGCTACCAGAGCCTCAACACCCCAGCTCTGAGATGATATAGTCCGTCTGCTACAGTGACCCCAGAACCCTATCTGGCTGGAGGAAGACTTACGAATCTTCTGAGAGTTTCCTGGCTCCAGACAGCCTTCTCTGCACTTGGGGTCTCCTCTGCTTGTTCCTCCCAGAAGCCCTGCATTCTCTCCACTTACTCATTCCACTCTCCGTACCCAACCCAAAGCCTTTGCCTGGGTCCTGGTCTCAAAGACACAGATGTCCTTCCTTCTGAGGCTCCAGGCAGGGTGCCTCGGTACCTTACAGGCAAAGTAATGGGCCCTGGACAGAAAATAAAGCCCCAAGTCAGAGGGGAGGTGTGTGCTGCTCTAAATGTGACCTAGAATCCTCCACCTTCTGACCTAAACACAGCCATGGGGTGAACATCATGTAGGGCCAGAGCCTCCTTCTGATGTTGTCACTTTGCATGCCCTTTAGTGAGAAGCCCCTCATCCGCATCTGCTGAGTAGAAACGATGTCCTCTCTGAGCACTGGGCAAACAGATCCTTGTTCTCACCTGCAGGCCTGCCCAGCATCAAGGCTTCCTGACCCCCTCTCGAGCTGACAGGACGATTATTGACCCCATAATCTATCAGAAGGATTCTCCAGGGAATCTTCTGTTGGAATAAGCCACTTTATTGAATGGTCTCTTTCATGCCTCCCCACCCCCAACTTCTCGTCAGGTCAGAATGGCTTTGGGTTGAAGTCACCAATGGTCTCTCCTTCCTGTCTCTCTCTGTCCACGGCACCCTGAGATTCAGTGGTCTCTGTGGCATCTGGGAGTGGGCAGGTAACCGTGAGATCCTGGCATGGTGCAGGGTGTGCCGGCAGCTGACATAAGGCCAAGGAGTGGCCCGCCCCACAGCCCACGAGGAGGAGTCTTGATGGTGACGGCAGGGCCTGCACTGGAGTTGGAGTCCAGACATTGGACTCGGTGCCGTCCCCACACATGCCATGTTCATTCCAGCCCCAGGAGCAGCACTTGTCCCCTGCAGGAGAGAGGGCACAGACATCACTGTTAATGCCCGGTGCACACAGGAGAAAGCAGGGCTTGTGGCCATTAACAGGGTATGTTCATGGCCACCTCACCTGCCCCCCTCAAGTCACTGTGCCCCATGCTGCCACCCCCCGCCCAGTTGTTCATGCTCCATCTATAGATTTCCTCCTTGGCTTTTCACTCCTCACAGGCTACCAATCACTGAGCCCTGCTAACCCCACCACCAAGAACAACTCCAGTATCTCCCACGTCCCTCCAACTCTGCTGCCACTACTCTGGCCCAGGTCATCAGCTTCTCACCGCAGCCGTAACTGCTTCCCACACACCGTCACGGTTAAACGCCGATAATCCCAGCTTCTGGGGAGCTGAGTTCCAGACCGGCTTAGGCTATACAGAGAAACTTGATTCCAACTTCCCCGCTTAAGAAAACTACCCGAAAGTTTGAAATACCTTAGTATGCAGAAAAGCATGGAGAACAATGTATGGTCTCCTAACCTAAGCTCAGAACATTAGTTATCGTTTTCCCACAGGCATTTCAGTCCTTTCCTTAAAACAACCACAAAATATCTTGTGTAAGCCTGACCTCCCTCTATGCTCTCCGCCCTGCTGCAGGGACCACTGCTTTGAAGCCAGTATGTTTGCATGTACATGTATGTGTACATGTATGTATGTCCATAAACACCATGTATACTTATTTAGTTTGTCTTAAAAACATCATTGATACATACCTTTTACATGACCTGCTCTTTACACTTAGAAATTCATCTGAGCCAATATTTACAGACCAAGCTTATCAATACCCTCTCCTATGTAAAGGCACCTTCCACTCAACCACACAGTTGGGATGATCAGTCCTTAGTAGTCATTGTTGCCACCAAATATATATACCAATACGCAATATGAAATTATACACCACCACCAGTATGGCTGCTGTTAGGAAGAGTGCTGCCCTGAACATCTTGCAGAGGGGTTCCTCTGTGTCTTTCCCTGTAGACCGCTGACACTCCGCTGACCACACTCATTTAGCTTGAGATCCTGTTATGGGACCGAGCTCCCTTTATGAGTCTGCGGTTTCTTGGGTTCTATGGATCACACGTTTACATTCTCCGCCCCTCCATTTTTTCCCCTTTTCCTTATTGACGACTTAGTTCTACGCACTGCACGTGGCTTCTCCCAGAAGTTTGGGGTGTGGCACCTCACTTTGTTTATGGAGACTTTTGCTAAACAATTTCTTTACAGTGGCTGCCTAATTGCACATTTTGAGGGTTAAACGATTTACTTAACCCGCGGGTTATTCTCAATGCTCAGGTTGTCTCTAATTTTCCGTTGTCCTACAGCACGGCGTGTAGAGCTCTGTGAGTGAGTCTCTCCGCTGCTCCCTCTAATTACCTTCTCAAATTAGATTTGTAGGACAGGGATTCCCGGCCAGTGGGTACGGCGATCACGGAGATGCCCAAGGACTGTGTGAGGTCTGCCGGGATACTCTTAGAACGTGACGTCGGTTATCTGTGGGCATCTCTGCCCCTCTCCCACAACACCGTTGTTCATTAGCATCCTGGGTTTTAAAAAATCCTTTTCAATTTGAACACAAAATGGTGTCTCGCTGTTTTAATGTGTATTTTGACTACCAATGAAATTGGTAGATCTAAACGCTGTGCTTCCTGGATACTTTGTATCTTCGTATATGGTTTCTTCAATCCCCCACAGCTCAGTTAATATCATCCCAACGTCCGTTAATAGAAAAACATTTGAGGGCTCAAACCCAAAAGCTACATGACCTGGTGCTTGTCGTTTTCAGTTTGACTTAAAATTTTGTTCTTGATCTTTTAATGGACATGTATTTATGACCCTATTTACTGATTTGGGTTTTTTGGGGGTGGAGGTGGGGGGAAAGGTTCTCACGAAGTTTATGTTGGTCTCGAACTCACTATATAACCAAGAGTGATCTTGAACCTCCATCTTCCTGTGTCCGTCTCCCAAGGTGGAGTGCAGATGTGCCTGCCATTATATCGGGCTAATTCACCGGCCTTTTGTGTTCAATTCTTTCGGCAGCACGTAAACACCGAAAGCCCATCTTTATTAGGAAATATTACTGACTTTTCCATGATGCCAATGTTTAAATCTTACACCGGAAGTTTCAAGAGAGGGCTCTACCTCCTTGGGAGGGAGGTCAGGGGCTCGGGTGAGGGGAAGATGCGTATCTTCAGGTTGGCTGGAAAGACGCAGAAACACACGCGGAGAGCATGACACCCCTCCCCTTCCCTGTTTGGGCAGGAGCCTCACCAGGCTGATCAGGAGCAGGGAGGAGTGGGGAAGAGCCCAGCGACTTAGGGTCCAGTTTGGCACCTCGCACGGGCCAAGCGCCTGGCCCTGGTGAGAAGCACAGCGGACTGTCAGCAGGGGCAGGGGTGGGGAGCGGGGATGGGGATGGGAGGAAGACAGAGCTGACCTCGCCACAGGACACAGCACTATGGGCAGCTGGCATGCTCCGCTTCTCCTGCCAAAGGGAACTGCTCTGAGGAAGCCACACTTGGGGCTGAGTAGCTGAGGCCCGGAGCCAGGACGTTCATGCCTGCTGGGTAGAGAAGCCTGGCACGGGCCCAGACATCTCTTCCCCGATACTCTGAGGAGAAGTTACTCTAGTCGTGTGTGTGTGTGTGTGTTATTTGCTTATGTTGTTACGGCCCAGTGCGGCAGCCTCATTTCACGGATGGGGCTCATCTTCCGAGATAAGGCTGAGCATCTAGGATACGGAAAGGGCTGCAAACACTGTGCGAAATGCCACACGTCGTACGCTAGGCTTCCCTGAACTTATTCCTACAGAAGTACTTTAGGTCTGAGGGCCCCACCAATGTGCTGCCCCGCCTTTTCTCCTTCTCCGTGTGCGCCATATGGGCATGTGCATGTGCATATGGTCAGAGATCAAGGTTGGGCCTCTTCAATTTTTTTCCACCTTATTTTTTGAGACAGTCTTTCACTGAACTTGGAGCTTATTGACTGGCTAATGGGGTTGGACAGCAAGCCCAGGGGCGATCTTGTTATCTCCCAGTGTGGGGACACGAGTGTGTTCTACCACGCCTGTTGTCTTCCATGGCTTGTGCAGCAAATGCTTTGTCCACAGAGCCATCTCCCCAGGCCCTCCGCTTCTCTTTTCAATAATCCGTTGAAGGTTATTCGAGAATGACTTGTGGACTGGAGCGAGGGCTCCACAGTTAAGAGCACCTGATGCTTTTGCAGAGGACCTGGGTTTGGTTCCCAGCGCTCACTCACATGGTGGTTTGCAATCATGTGTGACTCCAGTTCCAGGGAATCTGATCTAGTATTGTCTTCTGATCTCTGTGGGCACCAGGCATACACATGGTACATACATGTATTCAAATACATACAAATAAAATAAATACATCTAAACTTTTATTTTCCAAAAAAGAATAAAGGAAGAAAAAGAATGGATGTCATCATATAGAAGAAGGCCACAAGTCAGAGCCAGTCCGAGTTTGCCAACTGCTGCTCACCTGATACACAGGATGCTATTTAATATGGGCCGTGCTAGGCTCCCCTTGGTTCCTAACACACCGGCGCTGTTATGATGGCACCTAGAGCCCCACATCAGAAGTCTTGAACCCCTCTATACAGTACATGTCTCGCTTGGTGCTGTGTTTGATCAAGCTCAAAACACAAATGCAGATACAACGCAGGGGGATGCCTCAGTTCCCTCTGAGGACCAACCCTGATATATCACTGCTGCCCAAAGGGCGGAGTCTTCCCCTAGGGTTCACATACTCCCTTACAGTAGCATTCTCTGTGGAGCTGAGGGAACCTGGGAACAGAACGGTTTTGGGGAGAAGATGGGGAACCGTTTGGGGCAGTCTACACGGAAGCACCAGATCTTGATGGCTCTTTAATCCCAGCACTTGGGAGGCAGAAGCAGGTGGGTCTCTGTGAGTTTGAGGCCAGCCTGGTATAGCTGAGTTCCAATACAGCCAAGGGCCTCGTAGAGAGACCTGGCTGCAAAAACAATCGACCAAACAAGCAAGCAAGCAAACAATGGAGGTTCTAGCCAGACACACATGAATGAAGACTTTCTGCAGAGAGAGCCCTGTGGAGAGCCTGAGGGAGTAGAAACCTGAGAATCCTATGAAAACGGTAGGAGGCATGACGCGGAGCCTGGCCTGTGCTAAGTTGCTGGCACAATTCACACAGGTCCTGAACCACTCTAAGTCACGGTTTCTGGCTTTGCTTTTTCATGCACAAAGTGAATGTCTTGAATTTATAATACCATATGGGTTAATACATAGTCATTTTCTTTGTGACTTTCATCACTGTCATAAAAACTGTATGTTTGAAAGGACATTTGCCATTGTGTGTAGCTGCAAGCCCTGGTCCAAGAAAGCAGTGTTCCTCCAGGTGAGTGGCCAGGCTGCTGACACGGACGCAGCCCAGCAACCCTCTCCTGGATCAGCGGTGTCACGGGAGAAGTGTTGTGCCCAGAAAGTGCGACATTTGAAAGGGAAATGCATAGACCCTGCTGCCAGGGTCCCTTGCAGGGATGTTGTCTAATTCCTGAGAGCTCATGGCCTTTCTGTTCCTACAAGCAACAGCTGCCAGAACCATTTTAATCTCTGCTAGAATGTGAAGTTCCAAGGGAGCAAAACTGGATTTTATTCAATAGCTTTATCACAAAACTAAAAAGAAAAAAAAAAAACTAAAAAGAACCCAAAAACCAAAAAACTTATACAATCGGAAAAAATGCTCAGTAAATATTTGTTTCTGGCATGAACAGTTCCGAAATGTTAACTGCCCCTAGAGTGGCTCAGTCTCCTGAGAGGAAGCCAGATTGAAGAGCTGGGCAGGCAGTGATAGCAATCCTCACCAAAGGAACTGTTGGGGGTGTGCTTGTGCGTGCATGCATGTGCATGCGTGTGTATGTGTGTATGTGTATACATGTGTGCCCATGCCCGTGCACATGCATGCGTGTTAGACTGCCATACATAGGAGAATGGAGGCATTCGATCAAGGATGAGACCAGCTCCATGTCTAGCTCTAGATGAGCTGTTCCAGCAGGCCTGGCCAGGACTCCTTCACTGTAGCTCTTAGAATGAATTGCTGTAGTCCCTCTCCCTCCTGAGATGAGGAGGAGCCCCTGGCCAGTAGCTATCATGAATCCTTACTCAGGAGTGGGAGCAGACACTTGGGGATCTGTTTTGCTGCTCTGTAGCTAGGCCCGGCCAGGCTTGGATTTGCTATTGCTGTCGTCTGGCGTGTACACCTAGGTCTTGGCTTTGTCATCAGTACACAGGCCCGTCATTTCTCACTTGTCTTTGTTGTTTTCAAACAGATACATACAGTACCCAGCAGAGTCCATCACATGATACCTGCTCAGCTGGCACCCCTCACAGCTGCTGGGATGGCCCTGTTTCATGCCCAGGATCCAGTTCCTAGCCTTCTTTGGTCTGGTCTATCTTGCTCCCAGCTATTAGAGAACTTGCGGGGAAATCTCCCAAGTGTACAATTACACCACAAAACCGCCCTGCCCTTTTCCTTCCCCCCGGATGGAGTAGGTAACATCTCACACTGCTCTAGCCAGGGTTCAGACTAGTGTTGTCTGAGGCCTGCTGACAGGCACAAGCGACTAAGCATCGCTATGGAAACCGTTTTGTTATTCTCTGCTGTGTCATTTGTTTGCTGGCCCAGTTGCTGTTGTGGTGCAGAGGGGGAGGGATGCAGATGAGGCATGCAGATTAGAGTCTAAGGGAACCTGTCTCCTTCAGGACTGCAGGACTTGGGCTGACTCTGGTCTCTCCAGCTCCAAGGAGCAAGCCACTATATCCCTGACAATGCCCTGACAACCTTCTCACTTGTTCACAGGAGGCTAGATACCCCGACCCCTCACAGCAGCTTCCCAGGGGGGAGGTTCTAGTGCATTCCAGAATTTGATAGGCACCGTGGTAGGAGAAACATTAGCTGAACTCTTCAGTGTCTCAGGGCACGAAGCTGGCACCCTGGTGCTGCCCTGCGTAGGGCAGTGGTGAGGGTCACTGAGTCTTGCTTGCCCCAGCTCCCCGAACTCTAATCAAGGGATCAGATGCTTTTCAGAAGCTTTTCTAGAAGGGGAGGCAGCATCCAGTTATCCATTCACACACGACGTGACGTTTATTGATTGCCCCTTCTTTCCGAAGGCAACCTTCTGAAGTGAGGAACTCCACTGTTCCTTGGTGCGTGAATGAGAACAGTTTCATTCCTTTGAAGACTTTCCCTAATGATGACCCAACAGTCAAACTGGAACCCATGGGGAAGTGGTTACCTGGAGGGGGCTGCCAATGTGAGGGGGTGTTACCCTTACTAGGATCAGTCATAGTATCTATGGGACATTCGCAGCACTGAGTACAGTCCCCACATACCTCTCTTGACGGTCCTACAGTCAGAGTCAAACCTGGAGGGCCTGAGGATCCATCAGCCCAATCCTTTGTTGACAAGACACAAACCCGTTTGCCAGACTATTTCTGAGAACTGGGGGTACTGATTAGCGTATTGACTTTTAAATCAAATTATCTTCTATTATCTAAATCTTCCTTAGTGCTCATATGTTGCTTTTGTAATTTATCTTTTTAAAAGTCTGTTTACTCTCTGAGGCATACATCTGAAAAACTCCCTTTCCCCCAGAAATTAGTTAGGAGAGTGTATATACAAGTGTATGTGTGTGTGCGTGTGTGTGCGTGTGTGTGCGTGTGTGTGCGTGTGTGCGTGTGTGCGTGTGTGTGTGTGTGTGGTGTGTGTGTGTTTGCATGGTGTGCAAAGGTCATAGAACAATATGTGCAGGTCACAGAACCACTTTATGAGCTGGTTCTTTCCTCCACTTTTCTGGAGGTTCTGGAATTGAACTTGGGTCCCTAGGCTTGAGGGCAAATGCCTTACCCACTGAACTACACAGCAGCATAGCGCTGTGACACCCAAAGGCTGGTGTCAGCGCCAAGGCTTGCTTGGTATATGGGCCTGGCTAAGTCATGGTCTCTCAGTGTCTCTGCTCCAGCATTTGAAGACAGAAAGAATCCCCTTCAGTGACCCCAAGTGCGTCGTCTCCAGCTCTGCTGGGCTCTGCCTCCTGAAAACCATGCTCTATTGCCACACCCAGGCTGTGCATCCCCCACCCAGTGGCACATGCAGCCATGCTGACTTGGAGATGGCTCCTGGAGAAATGCCCCTCACCCATCACTCAGACTGTCAGACCCTCCAGGCACCATCAGCCCCAACATGCACCTGAAGCAGGTGAGCACCTCCAAGAGAATGGCTGCCAGCTCATAAGTTATCGTGATCAAATACAAGGTGATCTGAGGCTAAGCTCATGTTCTTTATCCCACTGGGATCATTTGCAAGGAACTACCCATGCCAAAGCCTTCCTTCCTGGGGAGGACCAACAGGGGTGTGACCAGAAGATGAGAACAAGGCCCTCTCCAGACTCCCGACTGGATGGGTTCAGATGTGCGGGAAAGAGGCAGGCATTATCCACCGAATAGGCCATTCTTACCGCTGACAATTTCAGTGTCTACTCACTTCAAGAGAGCGAATGGAAATCCTTTGCAGTCATAAAGTTAGGTTTTAGGGACTGTGCATACCTGTTGTTCCCAAAGGGAGTAAAAAAGCCATGTTCCTTCAGGGAGGTCCATGGCTGACGTCCTAGGTCATGTATCATCTGACAATGGAACCAGATGGGCACACAGTTTACTGTGCATGCTGAGCTCCAGGACAGACTCTGCCTGACAAAGACCATGCGGTGTCGATGCTGTGAACCCACACAGGAGTGTGCAGCCGCCAATGTGCATGGCTCCTTCCCACCACAAGTGCATCCAGCTAGGCAAAGACATCCACTTGATATCAACCCTGTATAAGGGGCTATTTTAATGCCTCGTATGAGCAAAGAAGGAGAAAGGTGTGGAGATGAATGAGCCTCATTTTAATCACTAACATTTAATGATACTCCACATTAGGCTTCTGTTCGGACCCACTTCTGTCCTGCCATTTCACTACCCTAAGAACCTAGGGTAAGGATGTCCAGAATCCTCGTTTCCCCCCTGAAGAAGAAGATGGGGTCTAGTTGAGGCTTAGGCTCACCTCTAAGCCAGTGGTAAAGCCAGGAAATGACCAAGGAGTTCTTAACCTGTGTCTCACAGCTTCTGCATTCCTGCCTGGGCTTCAATGAGCATTTTTCTCTCTGTGTCCCCACAGAGGAAGAGTAGAGGTTCAAGGAATCTAGGGAGCACAGGAGTGATGACATACAACACTGAGTGGAGACAGAAGGGGAGGAACGCCCACTCAGAGGAAGGCGTGATGTGTGTCCAGCAGCTCAGGAGGGCAGGGCAAGACTATAACCTGGATGCCATTGAAGATAAGGTCAGCATTAGCCAGGCAGAACTTAAGTGGCAGGTTTCAGTGGGGCAGAACTGGCCATGCCTTCTCCACCAGTGTTGTGTCTTTGTCATCTAGACAAACTGTCAACGTCATGCACACACTCTACGACCAGCCTTTGTTTGTTCTGTGTCCTCTAGTTTACCTCCCTTCACCAGGTCTCTTCTGACCTTGCAGCTTTGCCCCCAGACTGGAGTAGACAGGCTGACTTGAAGAGCCACATCCTTTGAGACCCTGGCGCCCAGTGAATGGTGCCCTGTCTTCATAGCTTGCTCTCTCTGGAGTGGAGAAGGAGCAGTGGCCCTTTTCCACATGAATGGCTTACAGCAGCAGATGCCGTAAGGTTGCTTGGAGAGTCTGGAAATGCCATGTTGCCATGGTAACAGCGGACCAAGGTTGGGGATGCTTTATCCCTGATGGGCTGCCCTTGGCAGCACCATGCCATGCTACTGGTGAAATCTTCCACCATGAATAAGAACAGAACAAATCTACTCATGGACATGGAGATGCCAGACATCTGCCTGGAGGTTCAGCTCCAGCCCGCACTCTGGGGGCTACTCACCCAATCCCCCGGCTGATCAAGAGGGCCAGGCTCTGGCTGGCTCTGCTTTGGCTCGTGTGGCCTAATACAGTTTTTAGCTGGCTCAGCCAACAAAGCAGGCCTTCCCCCACTCCAGCCCCCAAATTACCACTTCTCTTATTCGATGCCGCCAACTGGGGATCTGCCGGTGTGGACCCTGGCAATTAGCACAGCACCCGCATTTGTTGGGAAATTAAGAGCCACTGATTAGCCTAATTCTACACCATTTATAGGCAGTGAGTGTCAGGCTGAGATCGGCTTTTCCAAATGGTGGCCCGGAGGGTGGCATGTTCATGGCATGAGTTTGAAATGGAAGCAGGGGCCTGGGGAGCCAGACTGCACAGCAGAAGAGGCAGACCCTTCACCTCCCGTCACCTTGTCTTGTGGCTGTCTTTGCTACTTTGTGGGTTCTTCTTTTTCCAATCCTTTAACCCCCCACCCCCAGACCTACCCCCTATCACTAGATAGGGGAGAAAGAAGGATAAGGGGACAGAGATAGAAAACTCTGAGCGTAACCTCTTTCTTCTTGTCCTTTCTTTACTTGTAGCTGGTCTTTGCTAATCCGTGTGTTCTTCTTTTTCCCTACCCTTTATTCGTCCCCTCCTGGGACGGGGATGGGGGATAGAGAGAGGTAGAGAGAGAGAGAGATCTGAATCTAATTTCTTTTCTTTTCCTTTGAACAGGACTACCGACAAACCACAATTAATACCCCCGCACCCCCAAAAGGACCAACAACCACTGACCTTGCCTCTCAGGGCTCTAGCACTTATATATCTGAAAGTTCCCCTGAATTCCAAGTGTCACACAGTTGCAGGACCTGTCTGCAGCTGGCAGAACCACACCTGTTAGAGCACGAGGCAAATCGCAGTAGCCGCTGCGGTCAGTCCAAAGCAGCTTCATGTCTCCATACCATGGGATTAAAATGGAAGATCAGAAGGTGTTTCTAGATTGAAGTCACACTCCCAGATCATCCTGATCTAGAAAGGGAGCCTATTTCCCTGACACCCTCCAGGCTGGCTTCTGCTCTGGAGCAGTTCTAGGACCAGTGTGCCCTGAACGAGAGGATTCTGAGTCTAGAGGCTCAGAGTGAGTGATGGGGACCCTGACTCTGCCCACACTCCCTTGACCTTCTACCACCTAAGGGCCAAGTTGTTGCTATCTAGCTGGAGCTTCTTGAGAATGGAACCCTCAGTGACAGTTGCCTTGAGACTCCTGACCCTAGTCTATACCTGGCTTACCCCTGAGTGGTCTCCCTGACTCATATCTAGTAATAGGTTCCCTGCCCTCTCTGGACAATCTGTCAGAGGAGGATCCCATGTTTTTGTACACAACACGCTGGGGTCATAACCACTTACAGCTGGCTGCGTGCTTTCTCACAGACACTGGGGAACTTTCAAATTCCCTCAAGGACTAGACTCTGAGGTGTGGACACAGAGTCATTTATAACTTCCCCGATTCAAACTCTAGCTTCAGAGACAAGCCAGACCTTTCAAGTAAGGAACAAAACATTAATTGTACCTTTTTTTGGGCCATCCATGATATCTGCCCTCGAGAAATGAACAGTCTAGAAGACCATCAGATACCTCCTAACAGATGAAGAAAAACTGGTATGGTGGGAACTTGGACATTCCAAACTGTGAGCGGAGACCCGGTTGGACTCTGGGAAGTTCCAAACAACAACAGTAGCTCCATTTGGCGGGAGAAACAGAAATGTGAAAAGTAGTAGACATTTGGCTGACAGGGGGAGGTCACTGCAAATGACTCAGGAGATCTAATCTTCAAAAGGCCTAATATAGATTCTGGACTGTATCTAATAGCTAATTGGAAGCTCCTAAGGCATTGGGTACAGATAGAGCATAATCAGGGCTGTGCTTCAGAGGCAAAATCAGCATCAGCATCTCATTGCTGCTGCCATGGTAACATCTAAAAAGCACCTACACGATCCTATATCTTGAACCCTTTGGGTTGAACGTGGTTGAAGGTTGACCTGGATATCAGCCAAGGTGAAGTTCAGGATGAAGATAGCCTGAGCTACATCAAGGACAGTGGGGTGCAGAAGAGGAAGAGAGAGAGAGAGAGAGAGAGAGAGAGAGAGAGAGAGAGAGAGAGGAGAGACAGAGAGACAGAGAGACAGAGAGACAGAATGAGAGAACAAGAACCCTTTGCAGAGGCAGAAACAAGAGGACTGGGCATTGATGCTGCTGTTGATTGGAGTTTGGGTAGCTGCTGTGATGGTTTGAATGAGCATGGCCCCCCATAGGCTCATATGTTTGAATACTTGGTCCCCAGGTGGTAAGCCAGTTTATGGAAGATTAGGACATGTGACCTTGTTGGAGGATATGTGTTGGAGGCTTTGAGGTGTCAAAAGATTCATGGCATTTCCAGTGTTCTTTATCTCTCTGCTCCCTGCTGCGGGTGAAGATGCAACCCTCGGCCATTCCTGCCGTCATGGACTCTGACCCTCGGACACTGCAAGCCAAATTAAATGCTTTCTTTTATCAGTTGCCTGGGCCATGGTGTTTTGTCACAGTAGTAGAAAAGCGACTAAGACAGCAGCCTTAGAGACTAAAGGATGGAGGTCACAGCTAGGTGTAAAGCCTCTGATTCCTAGACTCTTAGCTCTGGCTGATAAACCTAGACTCTTTCTCCCAACAAAGTCAAAACATTCCTGTGGTTCCTCTGGTTATCCCAAGTTCAGGGAAACATCTGCTGAGGCTTGACTGTGAGCCCACAAGTCAACAGCAGACATCTCAGGAGAATTTATCCCCCTGTAGGCTACCAGGGTCCTACCAACCTAGAATGTACTGCTTGGAGAGAGGAGAGGTCCAGAGAAGGGACCCCATGCCTTGATAGTGAAGGTTTATCAGGAGATGCAGTGGAATATGGTTCCCAGGTAAGGAAGAAGTACCAGTTCCTAGCCTTTTTTGCTCCCCTATCCTGCCTGGTATCTCTTCGGCGGGATGCCAGGGACCCAGGCCTTTATGGAATATAAGTGCTGCCTGTTCTGAGAACACATTACTCTCCATCCTTGCTCTACCCTTAGGCAATAAAGCCTCATGCTTGGTCCTACAGTTCGAATAGACTCATTCATTTCTCCCGTTCCATTCTAACTCTTCAGAAGGCCAACCAGGCTTAGCTCAAGTCCCACATCCTCTAGAAACTCCACTACAGTTGTTATGGATAAGTTTCAGGGCAGTAAAGGGACTCCAGGCTCACTCCAAGCTCCATGGAAGAGGTAACAGCTAGAACAATCCAGAGGCTGCCCACTCTTCCATCAAGTTCAAGCCTCTCCCTGACAAGCCTCCCAGGAACCCTACAGCCCTGCTTTATTTCACCTGTCCATGCTGCAGACTGTTGTCAGCGCGTGAGGACAATGGCTATTGTCTCTCTGCACTCTGCACAGTGGCTTAGACAGAGCTGTAGACTGCAGGTGGCCAAGAAAATAGAATCCTCAGCAGTCAAAGGCTCAGGAAGACAACAGGTCCTAAGAAAATGCAGGACACAGGTGAAGCGGAAAAAAATCCTTCCAACAGTTCTTCCCTGTTCTGGGATGCAAGCCAAGCCTAGCCACTGCGCTGGGGCAGGGCAGAGAAGGCGCATCTGAAGGATGCGGCTCCTGAAAGACATTTCTGCATCCAGGAGCAGTGCTCCGGTCCACAGCCTCCTGGGAGAGCAGTTTCCAGAGTCGGCGGCAGGAGTCAAGCAGAGGTCAGCCTCCAGTCTAGGGGTATATTGATGATGGAGGTGGCATGCTAAGAGCATTTTTTTTCCCTTAATGGAATTCTCAAACTTCTGGAACTAAAAGAATCATTCCAGATAGTAAAATCCAGCTCCTGAATGTTTCTGATGTGAAAACTGAATTGAGTTCTTAGTAGAAAGAGACACTGAGTTGACCAAGATCATAGCCATGGCCAAGCTTTGGGTCTCCTGATCACAACATGGGGGTCTTTGCAGGGCTGCTTCTCTCAGTAGGGTTCCATTAGGAAAGCATGCGGTAAGGTTAAATGGCCACCGATATTTTCTTAATTTTTTTAAAAGTCAAAATTCAATTATTGATATCCTGGGCGGGAATACAGGTTTAGAGGCGACTATTGGGTTAAACCACATGCTTAGAAACAGCAGATGCCAGGTGGGGCTGGAGTGGAGCTCAGTGGGTAGAGTGCTTGCCTAACATGCATGAGGCCTGGGCTAGATCCCCAGCACTGCATGAATAGTTGTGGTGCCTCACACTCATAGTCAGGATGTTCAGGATGTGGAGACACGGGGATCAAAAGTTCAAAGTCACCTTTGACTATATAGTGAGTTCAAGGCCAGCCTGGACTATATGAGACCCTGTCCAAGATAAAGAAATGAACGAATGAACAAATGAATGAATGAATGAATACATACATACATACATACATACATACATACATACATACATACAAAATACGTATGTACATAGGGTCTGTCATTGTTTTGCTGTGGCTTAATTTGTTCCACACATCAGAGGGAGAAAGACAAGACAAACAGACCTTCTAAGAGGTTTCTTGAACATCCTGGTCAAGCACCTCCTGTGCCTTGGCCTTACAAGAAGATTCTAAACAATTATAAAGGGTGAAAGAGGAACAAAGCATCCCTCCAACTCTGAGGACAGAGAAGCTGAGGAGAGCAGGTAAGGGGATGCTATAGCAGGCCAGGCCAGCTGGGCACAACACAATGCCTGGCATACAGTGGACCCTTGGTGTAAGGAACTGAGTCAATGCATGAGTGCATGCAGGGACAGCCCACGGGGACAAGAGCCATAGCACCAGTGCCTGCAGAGTCAGGGCCTGCATACAAGTGTCAACTTGGCCCCCCTACATCTGCACAGAGGCAGAAGGCGGCTGATGGGTCCGGAAACACTGACAGAGAAGGACAGAGCTTCTAGCCCCAACCTACTTCTCCATGGCAACAAGCTGACAGAATGCTGCACGGGAGACTGAGAAACAGGTTTTGAAATCATGATGCAAAGCAAGACAACAGTCTTCTGCTTCCCAGTCCCTAGGAGGGGCAGGCACAGACCTTAAACCTGTATGTCCTGAAGGCCTGTCCACCCCGTGTGCAGTCCGGGTGCCCCGTCCCTGCTCGATGTGAACTCTTCTCAGGCTGCACGTTCCCTTTCTTTGTAGTTGATGCTGCATTGAGCCAATAGGCATGCTAGGGACTACAGCAGGGCTGTATGTGGCTGGGCCCTCCAGTATCCAGGCTGTCCCGAGCTGTCCACACACAGCGTAGCGCCTGCAGTACTGGTGTCTGTGGCACAGGGATCAGGGAGCAGACACCACATATCTCTGTCTCCTAATGTCTAAGTCCTGCCTCAGGCACTGGGGCTCCCCTGTATTTGCCTTTGTCTATCAGGAATGACTTAATTGCACCGTCTCCAGTAAATGCAAAGCCTTCTGTTGACATTTCAAATACAAAACTTACCAGTCTAGTTTTTATTATTCTTCTGCTTGCTTACTCTGCCCCCAGTAGAGAACCTGGGGTAGGATAATACCTCAATAAATGCCTTCTGAATTAGGTCAACAGTACGGGAAAGCATTGACGTTTGAGGGCTAGAGACCAGCATCCTCCAATGCAAACAGGTTCACTCAGCCCACCCTGCCTACCAGAGCCCCAGGGATCTGAGGTGGCACCACTTCTGCTGGATGCCTTCACGGCCTTCCCTGTGGTTTCTCTGCGGCAGCTCAATAGACGGTATCAATCACAAGGGTGCGCCAAGCAGGCTGGGTCGAGCAGGCTGGACCAGAGACCCCAAGCTCAAGTCCAGGCCTTACCATCTGTGAGTTCAGACAAAGCATTTCATCTCTTTGAACCTTAATGCCCTTTTCTGGAAAATGGGAAAAGCCATTTCTACGTGTCTACTCTCCCCACCCAGGAAGTTGATATGAGGAGCAGAAATAGTGAGGGACAGGAAGGGCTATCCTGTTTCTAGATTTTATAAGTCGTGAGGCTCACAAAGTGACACCTGCCCAGGAACGTGAGGGAGGTGGGGACAGAGGGTCACAATTTCATGCTGCCTCAAGAGATCCCAGCAAGGCGTTCTTCAGTTTCAGCAAAAGCAACCTCACATCCCGTTAAAATAAGAAGCCTTTTGGTGGCTGGAGAGATGGCTCAGCAGCCAAGAGCATTCACTGGCTGCCCTGGAGGAGGACCTGGGTTTGGTTCCCATCACCCAGCTTCCTGAGGCAGGAAGCTGATTCCTACTCACCCAAAGGACTCTACCGGTCCCTCGGTCCCTGCTCACTGGAAGGTGCCAGGAAGGCCACCCTGGCAGCTGGCACAAGTTCACTATGACACTCAGGGCTCCTGTCCTCTAGCCTAAAGGAACCACAGCAAAGCTGCAAATGTTTGAGAAGAGGCAACGACTTGGATGGGGCGTGGGGTGGGTGTGGGGGAGGAGACATGGGACAGCTCAGAGCACAGGCAGCACGGGAGAAGCACAGTAGTTAGCTAGAGCTGGCTATGGAGTGGAAAGTCAGCAGAGGCAGTCCCTAGAGAGACAGGAGGGACTCAGGTCCTATGCTCAGGTGTTAACGGCTTCTGAGTTCAATGCCCAAGGTGGCAGTAAGTGCTGTTTCTTTAGTCTTCACAGAGGAGGGGGTGGTGAGGAGGCGAGGGGAAATGTCCTCATCGAGAGTCCTCACCCTTCCGTGGTGCGATGCTTACTTCTATGTCAGCGTGGCTGGCTAGTACAGACCACTGTTTGGCCAGATGCTATGGTGGACGCTGCAATAAGGGCATCTTTTAGATGTAGTTAATTAACATTTAAGACGTTTGACTTTAAGTAGAGTGGATCGCCCTTCCTCGTGTGGTGGACCGCACTCTGTTGGTCGAAGCTTGTAGATCAAAGACAAGCTTCTACAGACGAGGGAATTCTTTCTCTGGACTACTGCATCGAGGCACTGCCAAGTCTGCAGCCTTCCCAATCCTGACTGGGAGGCTTGCTCTGCAGCTTCTGGATTTGCCGTCCTCTCCTGAATTCCTCTGGGATCATCAGTGTCTCTCTTTCCAGTCCCCTGTGCTCCCTCACAGACAGAGACAGAGACGGAGATAGTCGGAAATTCTGATGGGCCCTTGATAATTACACATGCACACTTGGATGGTTTCACCTAGGCTTTCCTCATTGGCTGGTCCACGTGACCTGAGGAGCAGGTAGGGACATGGAGCTTGGTGAGTTTGACTCCAAGGCTCGTCTCACCCCTGGGCCATGACAAAGCAAGACTTTCTCTCGAGAAAGCTGGGACAGGACTCCTGCCCAAGAGGTTCTCCTACAGATCCTTTAGAGTTTTCCCCTTTCCGGATGCAGTAAACAACAAGGGGCCTGGAGAGTTCCTCATTCAGGCAGGAGGCAACTCGTGCTCACAAAGCAGTTAGTGGGTCCCCCATTCCTCCCTGGGATCTGACCCAGACAGGGTCCTGGTCTTCCTAAGTTCTTCAAGGTTTTATCATGTTTAGAGTGGGCCATTTACTATCCAAGGATGCTGGTTCTCGAGGAGTCAATGCTTGGGCAGAAAACGAGCATCCTTCCTCTTGAAAGCAAGCCTGGCTGCAGGATGCTCCAGAAATCCATTGGGGGGGGGGGTGCTTGCCGGGAGGCAGAGAGGGTGTGCAGGCTGCTGAAATGATGAGCCAGCGGGGCAGTGCTGGGGACAGCTGAGCAAGGGAAGCTCTGCTTCCTTCAGTTCCCTCTGTATCTTGGTTCCTGGAGACCAGGCAGAGCACTGTCCTCTGGGGAAGGCTCCTTACAGCTCTCTTTCTTTATCCCTCCCACTACCACAGAGCCCAACCCTGCAGAGTGGAGCCGGCACTGGAGACATTGTCAGGAAGTTCACCAAACGCTGGGGGCAGCGGAAAGGAACAACCACAGCAATGCAAACACCCTCCAGCAAGCAGGCTACTGGGAGAAGTTTCAACTCCTCAGGCAGGGCTCCTCCCTAAGGCCTGTGTCTCCAGGCGTGAAGGGCAAAGGCTTCGCAAAACTCTAACCTGTTTTCTACAACCTGTGGAGAGTTAGATACATTTCTTAATTTCTAAGAGTTTCAATTTGAATATCTATTAAACAAGAAATTGAGCAGAGAGCTCGTTCCTCTGAAGGAACAGAACAACAACACACCTGAAGTGCATCAGAGAAGGAAACATTTACCAAGCGCTGTGCTGTGCCAGGTGCTGTGTACTCGCATCTGTTACATTTCACAAAAGCTTCACGATGTAGACAAATACATTCTATCTATTTTAGAGCCAGAGAAACCAAGAGACTAAGAAACTAAGGGGTGAAAGGAGGCTTTGGATAAGCCCAAGCTGGGTAGAGCTGGGGTTAGCCAAGGCGGAGCAGCTCACAGCTCTGGCTCCGCAGTGAGTGCCGAGCCTTGCCTCCAGTCTCCAGACACTGAGGCTGTAATCCTTCTGAAGGGATGACCTAATCCCATGACTCCTCCAGTCAAAACTCGTCCTCTGAGGTCAGGAGTAGGGCAGTGCTTTGCGTAGGCGAGCAGAAGGCCTTAACTCTATGCACGGGTTTTTTTTTTTTTGTGTGTGTGTGTGTGTGTATGTGTGTGTGCGCGCGCACGCACGTGTGTGTGCGTATGTGCGTGCATGTGTGTGTCTCTGTGTGTATGTGTGCGTGCGTGTGTGTGTCTGTGTGTGTGTGTGCGTGTGTGTGCGAATACACACACGCATACACACACACCTATGTATGCACAGGTATGTGCATGCATATAGGGGTGTGTGTGTGTGTGTGTGTGTGTGTATGTGTGCATATGTGTGCACACAGGTGTGGAAGTGGAAGTCAGAGGACAGCTTGTTGGAGTTGGTTCTTTCTTTCTACCCTGACGATCTCCCGGATGACTCTCAGGCTTGGGGGAAGGTGCCTTCACCTGCTGAGCCATCTAATTGTCCCTTGCCACCCGAGAAGTCAACAACTCTCTCTGAGATTGGAGCCCTTATATCTCCACCTCTCCCCAGATTTCTCCAAGTAGAGCATCCAGCCTTCCATAGAATCCCAGCAGCTCTGGACCAGTGCCATTCTCCTGTGATCTGCTCTGCCCGGTTATACCTGGCTCCCGGGCTACCCAGTCAGCACATCTGTGTGTGAAGACTCCTTTCTCATGTCTGAACCTCTCCATTTCACACTAAGCCAACACCACACTCAACGACAGAAAATCACCACGAGTTGAGCAAAGCTACTATATGTGCGGTGCTCTGGTCCACCCAGCAAGACCAGTCTGTACCGGAAAGCCTTGCTGTGGAGATGCATACAGGAACCAGAGAGTCTTGGTGCACTCAGTTTGGAAAGCACATCTCTAGCCTAGCACGGAAATCTCTTGATTAAGTGGAAGTCACATTTACTGATTTATTTTGGAACTGTGGCCAGCTCTCTCTCTCTCTCTCTCTCTCTCTCTCTCTCTCTCTCTCTCTCTCTCCCTCCCTCCCTCCCTCCCTCCCTCCCTCCCTCCCTCCTTCCCTCCCTCTCCCCTTTCTCTCTTTTGTAAGGACACACAGTCAGTGAGAGGTAAAGTAAGATTTGTCTCTTGGGATGTTCTACTCTGTCTCAAAGGCAAGGACCACAACAGGCTCACATCTGAGGTCTAGGACCTCACTTGTAGCAATGCTCAGGGAACATGGGGTTCTTTGATTCATATACTCGGGCCCTCAAGCTTGTCTCTACCCAACTACTGACAACCCCTCCACTGCAAACACAGAGCCCTCACACACTGAAGGACATTGGGTAAAGCCACCAGATCATCAGTGCCACAGCACCTAGAGCCTCTCAGATGAGACTGGATTAGAGTCTTCACAGATATGATTATAATAAGGGCTTGGGGGTTGGGGCAAGAAGGCTGTTCTGGTTTATCTCGGTTGGCCCTAAACGGTACCACAGATGGCTCTTACTTTTGATGCTAGAGTTGAAATTGGCGCCTGGGCATGCAGATACACTCTGCACTGAACTAAAGCCTAAGCCATCCATGTACTTTTAAGGGGAAGGCAAAGGGGAATTTGACAGAGAGGAGGTGAGGTAATGTGACAGTTGGGACAGACACTGGAGTGATGTAACCACAGATGAAGAATATCAATAGCCAGTACAAGCCAGAAAAGGCAAAGACTTCATTTTCCCAAAAAGCCTCTGAGGAGGGTTTGCAGATGCAATGAAGTTAAGGATTTGGTGATGACCCCCAGATGGACTATTGAATGGGCCCATGGCAAGCGCCTATAAGAGACAGACAATGACAAGGAAAGAAAGCCATGGGAAAACAGAGGCAGGGGCTTGACTGTTGCAGCCACGAGCTTCAGAAACCGGAAGCCACTGGGAAAGGGACAAAGCAGAGAGTGGTCTAAGCCTCGAGCCTGCAGAGGACGCACGGCACAGCTATCTGTCCCTTTGATTTGGGATGCTGGGCCTCCAGAAGTGAGCGCCCTAGAGTGTGAGGACAGGACTTTGGTCAAGCTTCATGGAAGAGTGCTGTCCACCATACCCCAGGCCCCAGGGTAGATCTCAAGAAGAATGAAAGGAAAGGAAAGGAGGAAGGGAAGGAGGGAGGGAGGGAGGAGGGAGGGAGGGAGGAGGGAGGGAGGGAGGAGGGAGGGAGAGAAGGAGGGAGAAAGGAGGGGGATGCATAGAGGAGGAGGACACGGGATGAAGATGGAGAAATTTTGGTATAAACCACTTAAAACATGGTATATTATTAGAGCATCCTGTAGAGCTAATTTATACCACTTAGCTCTTAACCTTGGCACATACCATTCCTTACTGCCTGCCTTACATCATAGCCAAGAACCATTCATGCCAGGATGTAAGCTTTATCTCCACTGCGGGCCTAATGATTGGTATGGGGCTGGGTCCACAGAAGGTGTCTAGTGCATGCCTTTGAAATAATGAACGAGATGTCCCAATGCTGGGCTTGCTTGAGTGCGCAGGCTCTGTTTTCTCTGCTAAGAATGCCCCCAACTGCATTCCCTTGGAAACACCCACTCTTCATCAAACCTAAGCCCTGGCCTCTCTCCTCCATGCCTTTCCTCACAACATGGACCCCTTGCTTCCCCTCTTCCTCACCCTGTCCAGCATGCTTGGGCCCAGCATGCCTTTTTCACTGTCCTCCAATCACATCTATGTGACAGGGCAAGAGAGAGAGAGAGAGAGAGAGAGAGAGAGAGAGAGAGAGAGAGAGAGAGAGAGAGGTGTTTTACTTCTGTGTCTCCAGTACCCAAATCACAGGAAACACTACATGTTCCATAGCAGAAGGGGTAATCCCCACACCCACAAATTCTATCAGGCTGGGCCCAAAGACAAGCCTACGTGTTCCAATGAATCCAGAAGCCTGTCCCAGACCCAAACTCCTTACAGAGGCCTTGCAGAGGACCCTATGGTAGCAGGACCTCGAGGATGGCATTGCTTAATTAAATAGAGACTGAAGTCACTAGCGTCTGGCTCAGGCTGGGCCTCTGGGACCCAGACAGGCAACATTTCATCATTAGGAGGGAAGGAGATGACAAACTCTTTCCTGAGAAAACCCAGCAGGCAGTGGGAATTACTGGATGTGGATAAATAAGACCATTCTTTCCAAATACATATCCCAGGCAGCGGCAAACGCATTCTCCACATCGCTGGCAGCTCTAAATTTAGAACTGGCAGTTTGACTCATATACTGATTCCTAAAGAGAAAAAACTAAATTCAACGGGGGAGAATGGAGTGAAATATGCAAATAAAAATGCAATCTTGCTCTGGGAGAGCAATCCGTCAGGAGGGCGAGGGAAGCTTCATTGTGCAGATTCAAGGTCCAAAGGAACTCCACATGGGTAGAGACAGGGACCTGCTGAGCCGTGAGACCTTTGCAGCCTGGAGACACGGGAGAAGAGCATGCATCCGAGCTGCTAGAAGGCTCAATGTGGAAGGTATCACGAGATACCCGGGGACCAAAGTGCCTGTACCTACCATGCAGGGATGCTGGAGTTTGCCCTCTACCCTGAAATGAGGTATGATGTAGCATTCGCCGGACAGTGGAGGAACACGGCCCACATCACACCTCCAGTGAATAGGGCAGTCAGGATTTATCTTAATTAACTTCTATTTTGTACTCACAGAAAGGTAGGAAAGCTAGTGCCGACTTCCCCAAAGCCCAACGCCGCTCCCCAGTTTTCCCACGGTTCTCACCGGTTACTATGATACAGTTGTCACAGCTAAGAGACAAGCCGTGCCACATCAGTATCAACTGAACGCCTGATTCCTTGAGTACCTCCTCCTATCCCACCTTACATTAAACTGTCATGTACCCTTAAGCTGCTCTGGGCCATTAATGTTTGTTTGTTTGTTTTTTTTTTCTTTTTTCTGGGGCTGGGGACCGAACCCAGTACCTTGTGCTTCCTAGGTAAGCGCTCTACCACTGAGCCAAATTCCCAACCCCCCATTAATGTTTGTCCAGCGTGCCTCGTTTCTGATGGTCTTCACAGTTTTGGCCACTTGAAGTGTTCCACCTTTAAGCTGGGTTTATGGTTTAGAAGGAAATCTACAGAGGTAAAAGGCTGTCTTCATCACTGGCACACCCGAGGCAGGCACATACGAAGACACATTTTACCATAAGGTGCTCATCCCGATCACCTGGCCAAGACAGAACTTCTCTGTGAATTTCACCTCCACCCCAACCGAGCCCAGCTCAGGCTCAACTCTTTGAAAGAAGGGAAACATTCCAGGAACTTCCAGGAGGAAGATTCTGACTGGACCTGGAGGAATGGGTAGGACCTACGGTATCAAGGAACCTCCCAGGGCAAGGAAGTGCAGGTAAAGGAGAGCAGGTTCTAAGAATGGAGCATGGTCAAGGTACTAGAAACAGCTATAAGATAACTAAGCCCCAGCAAGCAGAGGGGATGGGTCACTCCCCAGCCAGAGAGCACTATCCTCCCAATGCCTCTCTCTGGGCACACAGGTACCATTCCCTTGCTGAGATGAATGGGTTCTCTGTGGGATGCTGACCTCCAGCTTCCTGGTTCCTTAGCTGTACTTGGACTTGCAGGAGCATAGGCTGCTACAGATCCGGTCTCCCTTCCTTTGCCAGCAACAGACTCTACGTTTTACTCAGGGCAGCCACATGCCCAATTAAAAGGTTAATTTCCAGTCTTCATTACTGTGCTGGCTAGCTTTATGTCAACTTGACACAAACTAGCATTATCTGAGAAAATGGATGTACAATTGATAAAACACCTCCATAAAATTGGCCTGTAGGCAAGTCTGCAGGGTACCGTCTTGATTAAGAATTGATGTGAGAGGTGATGCCATCCCTGCATATGTGGTGTCGGGGTGCATAAGAAAACAGGCTGAATGAACCAGGGGAGCAGGTCAGTAAACAGCCCTCCTCTGTGGCTTCTGCTCCAGTGCCTGCCTCCAGGTTCCTGGCATGGCTCCTCTCCGTTTTGGGGTAATAGGCTGTAAGGTGAAATAAGCCCTTGTCCTCTAAGTTGCTTTTGGTTATAGCGTTTTATCATAGTAGTAGAAACCATAACTGAGGAAATTATAGTTATGTGTGGCTCTAAACCAGGCTTTACTGGTTTAGAAAAACGGACATTGCTGGTGGCCACTCAGGCAAGGGCCTCTTTTGTCTTTTCTTCCTTCCTCCTGCTTCCCGCCATCTTGGACTGTAAGAATGCCATGTAGATGATAAAGATAACAAAAGAGAAGTTGGAACTAAATTAGGGTACATGGGGGGATACAGTCCATGTGCCAGACACTGAGTTCAATTGGGAGCAGAGGGAGGAGAGAAGAGAAGAACAGAAGAAACAGAGAAGACGGAGTTGAGAGAGAGCCACTGCACTAACCTGCCACAGAGCCCCAGGCCTCTCCCGTGGGATGATTTGTCTGCAGTTGCCACAACAGACTCACAGACTAGGTGGCTGAAACCACAGGAATCATTTTTTTTTTACAGTTCTCGAATCTGGAGGCTAAAGACCAAGATGCCATCTGAGTGGGTTTCTGGGGAGGCTTGCAGATGGCTGCTTCTTGCTGTGCCCCCTCATGACATTTTCTGTGCACATACACAGAGGGGGGAGGTTCTTTGGTGTCTCTTCCTCTTCTCACAAGGACAAAAGTCCTCTCTGATTAAGGCCCAGCACTTCTGATGTCATTTAACCTTCATTACCTCATTCTAGACCTCATTGCCCAATAGTCACATTGGTCGCTGGACCTCTTACCTGCTAATTGGGAGGAACACTGAAAGAGGAAATGGGTTACTTTCTTGTTTAAGCCATGATATATTTTTGGTATCCATTATCAGCATGTACATATGATTCCTTAAAGACAGACCTTCCAAAATCCAAGGGACATCATTTAATACTTCTATTTTGATGGCCTTCTGACCAGGAAGCCCAAGCTCAAACATCAAGACATCATCTTTTAGGTCATTTTAAATTCCGGTCTATTTAGCACCATCCAATCTTCTGAAAAACATTCACTGCCTATTTATTACACTCAACGCCAGGCTCCATGATGAGGCCACGCAATAGATGAACACAGACTTAGATGTCTAGATACTTAGAGTCTGCCCTGATTTACCTACATGAATCGTATCTCATTCTGAGGGCACCTTGTCATGGGGTAAACAAAACAGGATCAGAAATTGAGCAGGGTGGGAATGCGAGCGTGGGAGTTTATCTCTCCGTGGTGAGCTCTTTGACTGACCCTGGGTTCCCACCACCATGAGGAAGAGACTGAGAGTGGCCTAGTTCTTCATTTCTGAAGAGAATCCAAATCATGATCAGAAGTCCAATGTAAGCATATCTGTCTGTCTATCTATCCATCCACCCATCCATCCATCCATCCATCCATCCATCCATCCATCCATCTATCTATCTATCTATCTATCTATCTATCTATCTATCTATCTATCTATCTATCTATCTATCTATCTATCATCTATCTGTTTAAACACACTCTACCCAGCACTTGATGTCTGAAGTGTTTTAGGAAGCACCATTTCCTGAGGGAATCCTGACCAGTGATTGACATAGTTCATCAGCTTCCATAAACTAGATAGCCCACGATTCCTGGCTCCTGTTCCGGAACACCCCATTGAACATAGAGCGACTATTTCAAATTGGCATAGAGAACAGGAGTGAGCAAAGCCAGAAAGCTCTCAGGTTTGGATGCCAGGTGGAAGGAACAGTGAAAAGACAGGACCCCAGAGGAACCAAGGCTTTAGGATGCATCCTGGAGATGCTGCCTGCATGAGCAGCTGGTGGGGTCTTGGGAAAGTTGATTTCAACCCCAGACTGACAGTGCTCCTTACTAGCCCTTTAGTGCTGGGTTTATGGCTTCAGTTTTCTCAATAAAATGAAGACAGCATCTACACAAAGCCTTACTAAGGAACAATCCTCACATCAATGATCCGTAGACAAGGTCCTCTGAGCCAGCCACCTCGCTGCACCTCTGTCCCAAGTTTATCATTTCATTTTCACCATAAAGTACATGCTTTGGAAGAATGCAGAAACCACTGGTTTCTTCCCAACACAATGACAAGACATGTCTCTTCATGGTTTTGGAAGGGAAATACCAGTCTGTAGAAGGTTCTCTGCCAGAGCCTGCCCATACAAATCAGCCGTACTGATACCATTCTGCAGCCATCCACAGTTCTTCTCCCAATGGGAGTCGAAGAAACTCAAAGAAAATCCTTCTAAACCCTTTTATAGTGAGAGAAGGGTGAAGAACAGAGGCATCTGATCCCAAATACAGTGACCAGGCAGGGAAGAAGGGAGGATGGAGAATCAGAGTGGAATGGGTATGGAGTTTTGGTACTAGAAGGGAGAAGGTCTGGAGACAGGGATGTTAAGTCCTTGGTAGAGTGTCCAGTTAGCATGGGCATTATATAAAACAAATAAAAACAAACAAGAAACACACAGTCCTGTAGATGTATGATTGACCACTGGACAACAACGAGACCATACTTCATACCATTAAACCATGCACTTTAAATGGTGACGATGACAAGTGTGTGGTTGTCTGAATGAGAAATGTGTCGCAGGTTTGGCTCTCAGTTGGTGGCGCTGTTCAGAGAGGTGGTGTTGCTTGTTGGAAGAAGCGTGTCGCACCCCGTGGGTGGGGTGGGTATTGGCAGGAGCGTTCCAGGGTTCATAGCTGGCCCCACTCCCGTTCTCTCTGCTCCATGTTTGTGGTTGCAGATGTGATTTTGAGTTTCCTGTCCCCGCCGCTGTGCCTGCTGCCGCGTCCGCTGCATGCTCACCCACTGTGCTCAGCTCTATCCCCCAGGAACCACAGGCTGCTCTGCTCATGGCATTTCATTTACAGCAACAGAACAGTAGCGGATACGGTGTGCTAGGTTTTACCACCATAAAAGTCACAATGATAAAACATCATAGAGGTACAAGGGTGAAAAGGAGTAAAAGTCATGGATGACAAAGACAGAAAGACCCTGAGAGTTCTACAAAAGCTTGAAAGCCACTGGGAAGTTACAGCACTAACGTCTACTCACTAAACACATAGCTTTCAGGCCCTCTGTCTACATCAGACTTTTTCCTCAGCAGAGCCCTGCGAACCGTCCCTTTCTTAGACAGTTAGATGGTCAGCCCAGGGTTGCACAGCTTCAGAGTGGTGGAAGTGGGACCTGAATTGAGTAGTGCACTTCCTGCTGGGCCTTATTGTCTCGTATTCACATAGGAAGTAGATGTTTGCTGGGATGATGGCTCAGTGGATAAGAGCACTGGCTGCTCTTCCAGAGGACCTGAGTTCAATTCCCAGCACCCACATGACGGCTCATAACTGTTTGTAACTCCAGTTCCAGGAAATCCTAAGCTGTCTTTTGGCCTCTGTGGGCCCTGTACATGTGCACGTGGTACACAGGCAGGCCAACACCCATGCGCATAAAATAATAAAACAATGCTTAAAAAATTAAAAACTACTGGGGGCTTCTTTCAAGCTTCAGGTTTGGTTACAATGAGTTGGGACAAAGAGAGTAAGAAGTCAGTCTTCTTAGACGCCCTTTTTATGGCCAGGGCACAAAGGTAAACCTGAGCCCACTGAACAGGCACCCTCTTCCCCAGGGACAGCCATTGTGTGAAGAGGGAACTGGAGACCCCTGAGGTCACAGCAGAGGCAGCAGCAGGTTTGTGCGTAGAGGAAATGGACGACTGACTATATCAGACCCACAGACCGCAAGCGGCTGTGAGGGCCTCGGAGGCAGCCGGCAGCCAACAGTGAGCACTCAGCAAGCCCGAAGCCCAGCGAGAGCTCCTCAACGCATTTCTCCCCACAGTGTAGCCACTTCCCAGGAGAGGGATTTTAAAAGGAAAAGGAAGGAAGAAGCTGGAGCAGAGGGGGGATTAGAGATGGCTGATGCGACCCCAAGTGTGTAGCTTCTGCTCTGATCCTGGCCTGCTGTTCTGTCAGGAAGCGCAGAGCTGTGCAGGCCTCGTGCCTCGTGACTGCAGTTCTGCCCTCAGAAGGCCCCTGCTGCCATCTTCTGCGCTTCAGTGGCCTGCCCCAATACTGAATCTGGCCTTTGAGGGAAAATGAATTTGGGAACTGACCCTCGGGTCTGACAAGCAGCCAGATAGCAAAGGTATCAGACTGGAGTCCGGGATGGGCATCTGGGGGATGCTGGTTATTTACCAGAGCATCCTAGGTACCAGTGCAAACATAGACATGTGCTGAGCATAAATCTGCTTTAATAAGCAAGACAGCCCCTCCCCCTCTCTTCCTCCCTCCCTCCCTCCCTCCCTCCCTATAGAGACAGGAAAGGTGTTTGCAAATAGGTAAAAGTAAATTATAATAAGTTCTTCAAGGTTGAAAAGATGGGCTTTGAGTAAGCAGTAAGATGTGGCTAACCCTGGACTTGCTCCACACGGTCAGCAGTAGTTCTCTACCATACTCACCACCCTTCTCCCATTTTCCTTCAAGAATTTCCTCTTCTAGGTTGAAAGCTGGCACTCGCTTGTCTGAGCTAAAAGGCTATCTTACACCGAGCCATTTCTTTCAAGGAGCCCTCGGGATGCTACAGAGACTGCAGAGAAGGCTGCTGGTGGTGACGCCTTACAAAGCCAGGGACAGCCAACTACTCCACTCCACGCAGAGCCTGGCTGCTGCCTGCTTGCTCAACTGGAGGACCCGGCACTTATTTTTGGCCCTTATAAATAACACATTTTGTTATCTTGATTCTTCAGGCCTCCTTTTAGCTACTTTCTTTCCAGCTTTAGGGAAAAGACTCTTACTGTACAAGACAGAGTCATTCATAAATCAAGAGGAGATCAAGTGTCCAAAGCCTGAGTTCTCAGCTTTGGCTGGCCACCAAATCCTATTAGTCAAGTCAGAAGCTGTCCTCATGCAAGGAGAGGAATCAGAGACAACCCTCGGGTTTCTTGACCTTTCACCCAGGAAGTCCTACTGTATGCCTCTCGTACACTACATCCAACTCCTTACATGATTGCTACCCCTGTCAGCAAAATGCAGAGGTGACCTGCCACACAGAGCTTCCCCTGGGCATAAAGTCAAGCCTCACTGTACAAGCTCCTGGTTGTTCCTTACTCCCATGATTCCCCAAAGATGATATGTTTGGACCTTGAAAAGGGATGCCGTCTTTCCCTCCTCACGACTATGAAGACGTTTTTATCAAGCACAGCATAAGGGAACCCAGAGCTACCGAGGATACAGTGCAGAGCTGGGAATCAAACAGGCCAGCTTTGAACCCTGGCTACTTGGGCAAGTCCTTGGCTCTTTCTGATCTCCAACGCCCCCACCAATCAACAGGGATGAAGCACTATCTTCACACTTTCTCTAAAAATACGATCTCCATAATTGCCAGGGAGTAAGTTAGAACCCAAATTCCGACCCAGCAGTTTCCAGGCAGCTGGGGTTCTGCTAACTGGCACTGCCAGGGCCACCACACTCTATCGAGCATCAGGGGATGATGGACAGGCGCTTCTGAGTTGTGAGGGGCTATGTCCACTTCAGGTCTGAGCGCTCATCGTTGTTGCTTTACCTCCGAACATGAGGAGCCACTCTTTTACAATCTCCTCAGACTGGGTATTCATTTAGATTCCGTGTAAATAAGCAAAACCATGACTAGTATCTAGCAAAATAAAAGAGGTGGAGAAAATGATTGCCAATAACTCCTTCCCCGTTACCAAACACAACACCTGATGTAGAAAGGTAAACATGGAAACCGACACAGCAACGATAACAAAACCCCAATGCAAATGACCCACGTGAACGCAAAAGAACACTGCTTCAGAGTGTTGGTGAGCAAACCAGAGGGCTGACTTGGACTGTGAAAGGGGGCTTCGGAAAGGTGAAGGAAATCCTAGAGTGTGGAGTTGCTGAGATTGGTTCAGTGAGAAGAGAAGGAAGCACAAAACTCAATGGGATGAACTCGAAAGCCAGTGACACGAAGTGAAAAGGCGCTTTTCTTTGGGGAGTGATCCGAGGCTTGGGCACATCCTTGGGTGACAACTCTTTTGACAGTCCCAAGAAAACTACTTCCTGCTCTTGACACCAAAGCACTGATGCCCCTCACCCTGCCTGATCAGCAACAAATGCTCTGACACCATGTGGCACACTCACACTGATCTCTAAGCCCTAGAAGACAGAGCCCTATCTCATTACCTCTTGTCTTCCCGGCTTGGCACAGGGCCCTGGCCTGTAATGGGTACCCGGAGATGACAGTGATTGAATGCAGGAGGGGGAGGCTATCGAAGGGAGTGTGCCAACCTCTCCTCAGGGCTTCTCTCTCTTAGAGGGATCCATTCATTCACTTAGCACACACACATTTTTCAAGTGTGAGCTCTTAGCCCTTTTACCAGTCTTTTTTTTTTTAAGTGTATGTTAGTCTGAAAAACACTTCAAATTTCCTTGATGTCAAGGCAGCAAACTTTGATGACATGTAATAACACGTATCAACTTTTTACATTTTTCCAATGTGCTATTGTATTTTCATGGTAAGCTGGCGTGATGTCAATTCTTGGTTGTCAACTTGACTACATCTAAAACCAACTAAGGCTCAAGTGGTTAGCTATACCCATGAGAGATTCTTTTTTCTTGAATCCATTTGAAGTGGAAAGGCCTCACCTCTAATCTCGATCTTTGAGGCGGAAGGTACACCTTTAATCTGCACCACACCTTCTGCTGGCCGCCTTTACAAAGGAAACAGAAGGAGGAAGTCCTCCCCCTCTCTCTGCTTCATGGCTCTTGGTCTCACTGGCATCGGAGCCTTCCTCAGGGTTCCAGCGAATGCCGAAGACCAGCTGAGACCTGCATCATGGACTGAACAATTTCTGGACTCTTGGACTTTCCCTTGGTAGTTGGGCCATAGCCTGCAAATCACTTTAATTAAATTCCCCACTCCTCTCCTGCCCCCTACCCCTGCCTCAGTCAAGAATACTGATGTGTGGGCTGGAGAGGTGGACAGCCTTTAAGACTGCTGACCACTCTTAAAGAGGACCTGGGTTCGGTTCACAGCATTCATATTGAGCAGCTCACAATGGTCTACAACTCCAGTTCTAAGGGATTTACCACACTTTTCTGGCCTGTGCAGGCATCTAGTGCATAAAAATGCATGTAGGCAATACACATACACCTAAATTAATTGAAAAGCCCAACTTCTGACCTTTGCCTTCAGAGGCTCTGACTAAGCAGGTACCGGAAATACACACTGTGATGCTGCTGGGTGATTCCGAGGCAGATGGGCACCAGTCCCAGGCGAGGTCTGCACTGACTAAAGTCCAGCCCAGTGCTCCCTCAGGCTGGGTGCCCAGTTATTCTTGGGCTCAGCATGCCAAAGGGGTCATCTAAGGTCTCTGGTTCCAGGGTCATGGGATAGGAAGCAAGTCACATACACAGCACCTTTATAGGGCCAGGCGGGAAACCCCAAACCAGACAGACGGCTGGGTAATGACGGCAATCCCCAGATCCTGTGCCTAAAATTACAATGGCAGAATAGGGGCTGGTGAATGGTCACATTCCGAGGCCCTAAGACCTGGAATTTCAGGCTCTAGAGAGTGACTGAGAGCTCTACACAAAAGGAACAACAGAATAAGCAGGGAAGCACCCCAGTGTGGGTGCTGCTGAAGATGTCTACTATGCCCTTAGCCCTTCTTTTCCACTTAGAGAAAGCTCAACGAATGGAGTACAGAGGGAGAGAACCCAGTAAGGAACAATCGCAGAGACAGTATGAGTAGATCTCGCTTTCCATCTTTCTCCTGCTTCCGAGCCCTGCGGTCTGAACCTCTGTACTCTTATCTGCCAGCCCTGCCTTCCACCCTATTGCCTACAGTCTGGTGACTTACTGTCTCCCTTCACTGGAACTGTAAAAGCCACCCCCAAGAAAGCCTCAGTCGTCCTCGGAGCATACAATATCATTGTTGTGGCGGTTTGAATAGGAATAGCCCCCACATAGACTCACATATCTAGATGCTTAGTCATTAAGGAGTGGGGCCACTTGATAGGGTTTAGGAGGTGTGGCCTTGCTGGAGGAGGTGTGGCCTTGTTGGAGGAGGTATGGTCTGATTAGAGTAAGTATTCAATGGGGACGGGCTTTGGGATTTCAAATGCTCAGCTCAGGCTTACTGTCTCTCTCTTTTCCTGCTGCCTTCAGATCTGGATGTAGAACTCTCAGCTACCACGTCTGCCTGTGAGCTGCCATGCTCCTCTCCATGAGGGTAACAGACCTGACCTCTGACCTGTAACCTAGCACCAATGAAATGCTTTCTTGTGTAAGAATTGCTGTGGTCATGCCATAGAACATTAATTGAGACCACCGCAATCACAGAATGTATAGATAGAGAGATCTGGTTCCAGCCCAGGCCCTAGCATTAGTTGTTTGATCCGGGGTTGACAGGGTCTCCTCGGGAACTCAGTATTAGAGCTGGATCAATCACAGCTGAAGTCTTTACTAACCCTAGGGTTTTTATACTGCAGCCTGTTTTTAAACTATCAGTGACGCTTTATTGCCTGTAGACTATGTGAGTGCCCGCACTTAGATCTGCGCATGAAACCCTGTGTGTTAACCTGGCCGCTTTTTCTGGAGCATCGTTCACTTCTGGGAGACAATGCCTAAGTGTCCAGGAGGCTTCTGCACTTGCATCACTTTTCCAGACTCCACCTGCCGGGAGGTTTATCATCAGTGCATTATGCAAAGGTCCAATCACACAAAATCGTGTTTTCCTTTCCCGGTCAGAGCCCAAAAGCATTTCCTTTCTCCCCGGAATCCATAAGAGTTCCTCCCAGATGCAAGCACAGCACCTCGGGGCCTGGACCACACTGACCCCAGAGGGCAGGGCTGGCCTGTACCTTCCACCTGCTCAGCACAAGGTCCCACCCAGACAAAAGTTTGACCAGCAGTGCTCAATCAGCGTCAGAGAGAGGATGATCCCATTTTGGTTAGGTCCTGAGTTTCAGTGGGAGCCACAACCAGAAGGGTCACCTGCTGAACAAATGGTTCCCAGGCTTGCATGGGGTGGAACAGCTTTTCCTTGAAGTCAGTCACAAGGAAGCTAGCCAGGAAAAGGGCCACAGACCATGGAGGAACAGCATGTTCACGAAGGCCTGGCATAGTAGGTCACCAGCCTGGTGGCTGGAAGGTGACTTGAGAGCATCAGACAGCTGCAGAGCACGCCCCCAATGACTCTGAATTCCTAGTCCCACAGAGATGTAGAGGGAGGCAGACTTCCTGTTTGGGTGACGTTGGACAAGATGTCTTCCTCTGATCACTCCCGGCTGGAACCTGGGCCACTGCTGCACACTCTGTCCACCTGGGTCACAATCAAGGGCATGTATGCTTTATCCCAGGCTAGACCATCAGTCCTGTCCAAGAGGAAGTATCTTGTTCATCTTCGCCTCTTCTCCTGTGCCTCACATATGAACAGCCCTGTTCATAGCAGATGCCAATCAATGTTCTCCAGATAGAGGCTCACATTAAAATCAAACTGACTCAATTTCCAATTAAAATCCCTAGTCAGAGTGATGAGATTTAATTCGTTTTTCCCTCAAAAAGGACAACTGTTTAATACAACCTAATACATTTTCTTCACAGCTCTGAGGCAGACACAGGTTCTGTTTTTAGAAGGCAGATCTGAGATGTGGAGTCGTGCTTGTTTTTGCTATTTTATGTTGATGAAATTGAGGCATTTCAGAAGTGGGTGATAATGTGGTTTGCTGGGAAATGTTCTATGTTCCGTCCTGGAATATTTAGAGAAGTGGAAACAGCCGGGTTGTTGCGAGCTGAGAACTCAACAGCTGGGCTTGGGACCCAGGTTGTAGGGTCGGCTGGTTGAACAGCTAAGTTCTTTCCTGTGTTCGTTTATTTAACCAACCACTGGGCACACCAGTCTGTGCGGGCTCTGAGAGTCCAGAGCTGCCAAGATGATCATGACTGTTATTAGTTCAAAGACTAACTGACTCCGTTATCTTCTTCACAGGAGTAAGACTGCCTCTTTCATTTACTGACATGCCACTTCCCTATGATCCAAGGACTGTTGGGCTTCCTCAAGAGCCATGGGCTTTCTGTCTCAGTAGTGACCCCTTCAGATATCAACATGACCAGACTCAGACTTCCACCGTTGCACCGTGGTCAGCCCTCCTCCTGCGGCAGGGGTCCTGGCCTTCCCACCGCTCCTGTTTCCCACTGTCTTACATGATATAGGCAGTGTAAAGTTGGAGCTAATGAAGCAATTCAAGGAAGAATGTGGTCTTGGATCTCTTTAAGCAGACTCACAGACTCATGTTCTTTTGGGAATGCCAAATGGGCCTCATCTCCTGCCAATTCCACTTCTGACTGGAAGTGGCTACCTGGAGTGCTGTGTGGGGAGTGCTTCTGTGGCTGCATCCAGATTCAGGGGGGTGGGGGAGGGGAGGAGGGAGGCTGCTTAGCGGTCTGTGACAGCTACTGGCTTCCTATCAACTAGACACTGACTCTAAGGTGCCGGTTAGTTTCTGGATTAAGTCCAGCACCCCCCCGACACGCCATAACGAGTCCCTCACCAGGCAGTTAACACTTGCATACCCCAGTCTAAAGCTGCTGTGCTACAATCCAGACTGCGATGTTGCCCAAGAGGCAGGTATTAAAGGTCTGATCCTCACGGTAGTGCAGGGAGTAGGGGGGCAGAGCCTTTAAGACGAGGGCCCTAAGAGGTCCCTGGTAATAGGTCCTTGAAGGGAAACAGTGGGACCCTGCCCCGTCTTTCTTTCTGCTTCCCTGCTGCATGTGCTAATTTTCAATAGGCTCAAACCAACAGTGCCAACAGATCAGGCACTGAAGCCAAAGCAAAGCCTTACTACTTACTATACACTGTTGCGTCCAGCGTTTTGTCACAGTGACAGAAAGCCGACTGATGGCATGCCAGCATGTAATCCCTTTGTAAGCCATATGGAGGTAGTTAAAAGTTCCTCCTCTCTCCTTCAGAAAGGCTCTCACTAGGTCTTACACTGGCCTGGAACCTGCTGTGTATCCAAGGTTGGTTTCAAACTCACTATCTCCTGCCTCATCTTCTGAGGTCCTAAGATTCTAGATCTATACCACCAGGACCTGGCTCTATTTCTTAGACACATGTTATGGTGTTCGAATATGGCTGGCCCTATTAAGGGGTATTGGAGGAGGTGTGTCCTGTTGGGGGTGGGCTTTGAGACCTTCTGCATAGCTGCTTCAAAGTCAATCTTCTCCTAAGGACCTTCAGATCAAGATGTAGAACTCTCAGCTCCTCCCACACCATAACTGCCTGAACACTGCCCTGCTCCTGCCTTGATAATGGACTCAACCTCTGAACCTGTAAGCCAGACCCAATTAAATGTTGTCCTTTATAAGAGTTGCCTTGGTCATGGTGTCTGTTCACAACAGTAAAACTCTAAGACACACGTCTTTTCCCAGGATTATGAGCCTTTGCAAATGCTGGAAATCATCTCTCCTAGCATGTTCTCTGAAGAGTTTCCATAACATTAGGAAAAGCTAACTTTGCCTTTTGAGCTCCCACCCTCCCTTCCCTTTGCTTCCAGACTCACCTCTCTATATATCTGCCCCCTTGTGAGAGAAAAGAGGTCCTAAAGAATGGGATCTGGCTGCCACTACCAACTGCCCCCAGGAGACCAGGCCCAGATGAGGCACTTGCCAAAGGACGGCTGAATGAAGAATTTGTGACAATCCCTCCCCCCTTTCGCCTCCCTAAACTGTGTCTTAGAGGTGCAAGAACCAGCCTCTATCTATAGTCTCCTGCCTGGCAGTCAGGTCTGTCACCTTGAAAGTCCACCCACCGTGAGGAGAGGCCCTCTCACTCCTCCTCATCCCCAGTTCAGATGCAAAACCAGGTGTCCCTCGGATCTGCATCAGCTTAGTACTGACTGACTGAACAGAGTAGATGGCCTAAGCAGTTTCAACAATCACCAGATGCTGGTTTCTCTCTCAATGCTGGGTCCCAGTCAAGACCATTGCCTAGCTTCCCAAATAGTTACAACTAGCCACCTACTGGTCCCCAGGCTTGGGCCACAGCACCTTACTCACTCAGCTATCTCCCCGGCTCAAAGTGGGGCCAACAATAGGGCTCCTGTCTTCCTGTTACATGTTCTCCTCAATCACTACACAGAAACCAACAAGCTTGAGAGCTTAACACAGAACCCAGGGCAGGGTCCCTGGTCATGCCCATCCCTAAACCCTCACAAAACACAGTGTAACAATGTGAAAGCTTCGAGTCAAGTACGGCAGGAAGCGGACCCAGAGCGTGGGAGGAAAGGGAAAGCCCCGGGCCGAGAGGGAGGGTGAGGCTCCAGCTCGAGAGCCCAGCCTTGGGGCAAATGTCAGGGTTGTGATGCCCATGCCAGAGAAGGATGGTGTCTCCAGGACTGGCGGAGAACCAAACAGGCGGCATCTGACAGAGCTCAGATAAGGGATTTGAGTAGCCTCTGGGAGGGCGGGGGCAAGCCCAGTAGAGAAGCTATGGAGAGGATTCAGCATGAGCTCAGTTTCTAAATGTATTCAGTGGTGTGTAGCAGGCCAGAGGGGGACTAGGGGAAGGGAGCAGGTCTGGGCCAAGCCCCATCCATGCCAGGCTCTGTGCTGAGCAGTGTGCACACAAGGCCCCACTCAGTTCCTAACCAGCACCCCCCCGGGGAGGTGGTGCTAGGAGCCACGCTCTCACATGATGGAAGGCTGGGTCTTAGACAGGGAAAGTCATCTTAGCATAGGGCGCTTGCCTGAAATAAGGCTCCCCTTGGAGATCTACTGTGCAAACACAGTGAGTCACAGTGCAGACCACCGACTGCTGCGCCTCCTAATTCACCTCAACTAGCTTGTGCAAGGTCACGCGGCTACTCAACGCTGTTTTCACTGGATCAGGCTAGGATGTCAGAAGCCGTGTTGTCGATGATCAGATGCATGACTTCACACTGCACAGCCATGATCTTAATGTGAACAGAGGGGTGGGAAAACCCCACCATATGGAGCCTGCAGGGATGCCGGGGAGGGGAAATAGCCAGCAAATGAGAATCTGAATTGCATGGATAGATGTGCCTTGGAAAGCTGTCTTGGACACACTGAACAGGAACAAACTGCTTCAGGTTGGCTTGATTCAAGTGTGCTAGGTGGTGACAGAGGGATTGGATCCTTGCTTGGGGTGTCAATGGTTTCGCAGGCAGCAAGCAGCCTCCAGAGTTTTCAAGGACTGAGCCAGCCAGCATGGACATCCTAAGATACAGAACTATGCTTCAGGGAAAGTAATTCCTCAGATCAGCTTGGGGCACGGACTGAATTATCCCAGGGATCAGATTGCTGACGACTGCCATCAGCACCTGAAAGTATTCCTTCTTTGGAAGCCAAGCCAGGTGGGCTCTGCTAAAAGAGTGTCAGCCCCAGGGAGAAACAGGACAGAGTGTCCTAGTCATCCGGACTGCCAGGGAGTTGACGCATGCCTGGCATTTGTGCTCTTGGGAGCCACAAATGTTTTTCTTCAGAGCATGTGACCCCAGCCGTGCACACGCTCCATGGAGCTGCCAGCTGCTCAAGGCCCCATGAGCTTCTCCCCTTCTTGCACTCTGTCTGATGGCTGCAGTGCTGAACTCAACTGACCCCATAAACACACACACACACACACACACACACACACACACACACACACACAGACTTACATACATACATACACTCACTCACACACACATACATATGCACACACACACAGACACAGGGACAAATACGGACTTACAGACACAGACACAGACACACAGACAGACACAGACACACACACACAGAGAAAGAAAGAGAGACAGACAGACAGACAGACTTACATACATACATACACTCACTCACACACATACATATGCACACACAGACAGAGACAAATACGGACTTACAGACACAGACACAGACACACAGACAGACACACAGACACAGACACAGACACACACACACACACACACACTCACCCCTGCAGGTTGGATAAACTACATCTAACAGAATTAGAAAAGGAGACTCAGAAAGCAATTTGCTGGTCACAGAGCAGGAAGGGTGTTCCTCTGATGTCAAGGATACACTAATTCTTGTCTAAATTCAACTCACTTCTCAAGATAAAAGCAAAGCCACAGGGCTGGAGAGGTGGCTCAGTCAGTAAAGTGTTTAGCTTGTAAGCATAAACACCAGACATCCAGGTAAAGAAGAAGAAAAGAAGAGGAGAAAGAGGAGGAGACAAGGAAGAAAGGAAGGAAGGAAAGGTAGAAGGAAGGAAAGAAGGAAGGAGGGAGGAAGGAAGGAAGGAAGGAAGGAAGGAAGGAAGGAAGAGAGTTGGATGGTACAATGTGAAGGAAGGTCCCTGGGGTTTACTGGATAGTCACCTTAGCTGAATCAGGAACAAGGAGAAACCCTGACTCAAAAGTTCAGCTGGAGAGTGATAGAAGAAGACATCCAATGTCAGTCTCCGGCCTTCATATTCAGGTGCACACACCCCTGCATGCACACACAGGAACACATTCACACAAACATGTACACATATGCCATGCACACACACATATACACACAAGCACACACAAATAAATATCAAAATCAAAGACAAAAATAAAAGAATCTTAAGGGTGTGATTTTTAGTCTACCATTTTACCCAGCAAGATCCTGGAGTCTCCCCTGCCCCACCTTACACCTGTCCCCAACAAGTGTCACCATGTGTTCTGGCTGTAAGGAAGTCTGGGCTCCAGAGAGTCTGGAATGCCAGCTTCCTGCGAACCAGTATCTTGTGTCAACATCTTGTCCCTCACTATACTGTGCAGGCCTGTGTTACGGCAATCACCACCCTGGATTCATCAGCTCTTGAGCCTGGGTAGACATCACGGATCCTGCTGTAGGATGTCAGGATGACCGACTCCATTGCCCATCCATCCCTGCTCTCCTGGCCACTCTGTAGGACACTGATTCACTCTGAACATTTCTCTCCCTCACCTACCTACCCGGGGCCCAGAAAGATGCATTCATCCAACAAACCAGAGTATACTGCCTGAGAGAGGGGATGCAGCCACTGTCCAGGGGGACTGTGGAGAAGAGAGGCCTCCAGGGACAGCCTTAGGAACGGAAGCTGTAGAGGGAGCCCCAATAAACCAGCCCTCTGATCAAAGCCAACAATCCAGTATCTCGCAGACTTAGTATTCAGAGAACGCCCCTCACTTGGTCTCTCTAAGATCACAAGCACAGCCAGGTCATCACTCCCAAGAAGCAGGGGTCTTTTCTGACTTGACATGGTGCCTTCGACATGTGCATACACATTCAATAGCAGATGTTTTGATTAAGCAATGGGTAAAGTACACATATTAAACAGAACTACCTCGCCTATAAATGTGAATATGGCCTCTGAACATAGTGCTTCCTGGGAGGGAGACTCTCACCTAGGCTGTCCTCACGTCTCCTTAGGCTCTTCTCCCATGGCATCCTGTGTTCAGGTAAAAAAAAAAGAGCCACAACGGGTGGGAAGCAAACCATGGTCCTCAGACCAGCGGAGGCGTGCAAGCCTGGTGTCTGAAGAGGCCCGATGCGGGTTAGAATTGTCACGGGCACCCTAAAGTCACCATGTCCTACCATCTATATTTGGATATTTGAAAGTCACTTCCAGAGAAATGGGATCAATTTCCAATCAAAGTTTTTCTACTCAAACCTTGTCGCCTTCTATACTAAAAAGATCATTTTCCCTACGTGAAGCTGGGAGACGGGGGTCCTGGAGGAGTCCACGGGGAGAAGCAGAGAGTGAATATGAACAAGATACACTGAATATACATGTATGAAGCTCTCAAAGAACCCATAAAATGGCATATTAAGGAATAATCAATCCAGTTGGGCCTGTCAGTTGCCTGTCTGGGAGTCCACCCTACAGGATGAATGACTTACTGAAGGTGCGCTAAGGAGTTAGAGAGACAATTATCCCCTTAATGAAACAACGCACTTCCCTTCCCAGAAGTCCACTGGGCGGCTGCTCACGGAATCACCTCGCAGCATCACTGCTGTGCCTGCCTACCTGGATTAAACCTCGGAAAAGTATAACTTTTCTTTCTTTTAGATACCGGTCAAATGCCTAATGACTCTTGCTCTGATATTTTGGGCTTTCCGGCTACTTTTCTAAGGCCTCTCCCACTTCTACCATACAGCTACTCACGGTTTCCTCCAGCTCCTTCCTCCAGGCAGCTGCTGGGATTTCCAGCTTGCCTGCTGCTATTTTTTCTTACCGACGGTGATAAAAAACCGTCCCCAAGCTACAAAAATATCATTTTAACTTATAACAGGGCAACCCATAACCCATCCTCACCTAGAACGGGAGGAACAAGGGAACACCCCCCCCCCCACCGGATGCACGCAGGGGTGCTCTCTCCTCGCGGCTGTACGCAGACTATAAGTAAGGTGCCCAGTTACTCATCTTCAGATCACGCATCCTTTCCTACCTGGCTGCCGACCCTCTAGCCTGACTCACCACCAATTCTCACCCAGAATACGGCAAAACTTGTCTTTCCTTCCTGCACTGGCCTTGCATCCGTGTTCAGAATCGGTGCTGGGAATCTCCTGCCAACACTACATTGAATGTGGTCCTCTCCACATGTGCCCCATACATGTCCACCTCTGTTCCAAATCTCCCAACGGTCCCCATGAACTTAGGGTAAAGAGGGAATTCCTCAGCAAGGCCTGCAGGGACCTGGGATATTCTCCACACTCCACATCCATTGGCCTCCCATCCTAACAGCGCTGAGCTGACAGGATTTCAAAGCATAGAAAGATGTTCTTTAGCTCCCCGCCTGGTTATCCCTCAGCTCAGAGTCCCTCACACCTCCCTTCCTAGTGGTCTGTAGAAGGGTCCTCTCTCAGCTTGGTGGTACCGGAAAACAGTAGGACCTTTAAGAGGTGGAGCTTAGTGGGAGGAAGTTAGGCCCTGGGGCGCATGCCCTTGAAGGAACTTCTGGCATCCAGCCCCTTATCTCTCTACCTCTTGCCTGCCATGAGGGGAGCAGCTCTTCTCTAGCACGGGCTCCACCACGTCATGCTCTGCTAGGTCATCGCACACCCCCAAAGCCTGAGGCCAACGGAGCTCAGACTGAAAGCTCGTGAGCCGCCGGCCCAAAACCAACCTTTCCTCTTTAGTTTATGCTGCGATCAGAATGTCTGTTACAGTGATGGACGGCTGAGTGGCACAGCCACGGTTGCTATCATTACCACAGTAACATTTGCTGAGGAGTGACTCAGCATGCTTTAGGCTCTAGGCCAAGTAGCATGCTGGCAGAATTTACTGAATCCTCACAGCATCTCACTAGTTAGTCTCTTGCTAAAGAAATACAGACAGGGGATGTACCAACATGCTGGGGCCAGGATTCGAACCTTGGAGTAACTGTGAAGTCACCACTGCTCTACAGCAAGGGCTGACGACGGCCACTCACGACGCTGTCTTAGGGAAGTCACACACTCTCAGGTATGGCTTAGGGTAGCTGCTGCCATTACTGTGGTGTTGGGGGCACCTCGAGAGTCCTCATCACTCACCAGTTCTGTTTGCTCAGAACAGTCTGGCTTCCAGTCTTGAGCTGAAACAGCTTGTTATAGTTTGAAAAAGAAACCTGTATGAAAGCAATGTGCTGGGGGCAGATCCATGAAGGTCTGGAATCGGAGATGTTGCACAGTGGTTCGTAATGGCCTGGGGTATCTTGAGGTAAATGCAAACATTGAATAGGGCTGCACTGGAACGGAGCCTGCAACAGTCTCTTGGATTCTCACTGCTTCTGTTAATCCTACTGAGCTCAGTGTTGACATGGGATCCATCAAGGTGCCCGTGCCTCAGTCAGAGCCTCAGGGAGCCAGGAGCTGACCCTGTACACACTGCCATCTGCTACGTTGTAGACTGGAGAGAACCCGCCCTTCCTAGTCTCTCCCTACTTTTTATGTCACTTAACATTGGGCAAGGGAAAAAAGAGAAGGAACTAAAATACTTATGTTCTTATTTTATGCTAGTCATTCTTACAACCACAATCCCGACAATGAACAGGAGCAGTGGGTACACTACTCCTCATCGAGGAAACGGAAGTTAAACGAGATTCAACCCTAGGCTGGGGAGGCAGCTTGCTGCACGTGATGAGGATGTGTGGAATCTCCACAGCCCACACAGTAGCTCATGTCTGTAACCCAGCGTTTCTACAGCATAGACAGGTGAATTCCCAGACACCCATGGGCCAGCTAACCTGGTGTACCAACTGGCCAATGAGAGGCCCTGTTTCAAACAAAGTGGAAGATGAGGATGGACATCAGAGGCTGTTCTCTGACTTTGTACACAATGTACACGAACATGCCTGCATACACACACACACACACACACACACACACACACACACGCACACGCACATATAAAGACTTAAAAGGAGAAACTCAATCACTATTCAATAAAGGGGGGAGCCAAGACTTAGACCCTGTTTTGTCAGGTCTTCCAATCTGTGCCCGTTCTATTTGTGTTTCAGAGGAGTCTTATAATAACTGAGCCTTCAGGACAAGTCATAACGATTATTTGGATGTGTTTAAGAGGCAAGGAAGCCATGAGAATGCATCGATCTCCTTCCTCTATCACCCTCCTGCTGGCTGAGTATGACCCAGGTGCCAGCACTGTGCTGGACAGAGATGATACAGAGGTGGTAAGATGGGCCCCTGCTCCGGAACAGCTTCTGGACTAGTCAGAGGGGTTCCCTAGTGGGAGGAGGATGAGGGGAAAACAGGAAACTGAGTAAAAGCGATGAGGGAAAGGCCCTAAGACAGCAGAGCCAGAGCAGTCCTTGGAAGGACAACAACCTGGCCGCATCACCCAGCATCACCAATGGGATTATCAGAACTGGAATTTCCCAGTTCCTAGTTATAATTATCCCAAGTGATTGGCTGGAACTGACTTCCAGGCCAGGAGACTAGCTGGGTGACCCAGCTCTCTCAGTACAGGGTCAGCTGTGGCCAGCAGGGGAAAGGGAGTTAATGCTATAGACTCAGGCATCTGTCTGAGATGTAAGGCGTCCTTACGGCTCGGTACCATACAGTACATGAGTAAGTTCGCACATGATATCTTACATGTATGGATGTTCTCAATGAAAATGTTGTATACTTACTGGAAATTAATTTTCACAATAATAAGATCTGTGCAACTGGTTTGAGCCAATTTGGATTAAAACTGCACATGGATATACAGAATGGACAAGAGTTTTTAACATCAAGGATGATGCCCTCTCCGGTTCTGAACGCCTTCTTCCTACAGAATCACTGGATGCCAGAAATCGCTACTGATTCACCAAGGTGCTGTGTGTCAAGGTGCTGGTTCCTGGACAGTGATGGAGAGAGAGAAAAGCTAGTATTTGCCAAAGCTTTGCATTAACACAGCATTTCCTCATGCAAAGCAGGGCTGTCCGAGTTGCTGCATAAGGATGGGCCTCCTGCAGCTGGATGCAGAAACATGTCTGTCCTTCCAGCTTCAGAGGCCTCAGAGCGTGGGAGGGTCTGAGGACAGCAGGGGAGGCCCTGGGAGCTCACAGCAGCTACCTCCACCCAGCCTTTCATCTACTTGTGTTTAAGGAACTTGGTCACCAAATTCTCCATCCCCTACTTCCACTTCATGTCCACCTTTGTGGCAGTCTCGGTACAAACCATTTCAATCTTCTATCATTTCTGGGGTTCAGTGATCAGAGGCTACCTCACCCTCATCTCCTGGGCTGCAAGGGGGTCCAGGAGCATGGCCAGAAGCACAGGCAGGGAGAGTTTGGAGAGCTCACTCTTGCAGCATCCGGGAAGCCTTCCTAGGAGCAGTTCATCAGCTAGGAGATCTGGAAGCAGCTACCATGGGACCGGACCTTGGCCTCGGATGGCTGTCTCCTCGTCCTGGCATCACTAAACTGCAGACAAGGTACACCCTTCCTGTAGCCTGCTTTTCTCCTTCGTATACGAAGCAACTAGGTTAGCCTGTGTTCCTGCCTCCCATCCTGAGTCTGAACCTGGTGGGTTTCACTTCGTTCTCTTTTGCATTAGATACAAGCGAGTAAGAGTGGCCGTGTGACTCAGTGATAGGAGTTCATGACTCAGAACTATGGGATGTAAAGCCTTACAACTAAAAGAAATTGCTCATCTCCCTTCCTCCTCGTTTGATGATAAGTAGACTATGACCCAAGGTCCTTCTCAGGACCTAAGGTCTGTGTAGGGAGTGGAAATGATCCTGTTAATTGTATACCTAGCATAGTTTCAAATGTGTTTGTTGAATGAATAAATGGATGGATGAATGAATGAATGAACAAATATGGTTCCTCCAAGGTCACCCAGCCTGGAATGCAGGAATGTCTTCCCTCCTTGCCTGGAGAAGGGGAGATGTTAGGAGAGGCCTCAGGCTGCAACGTCCCCTGTAGGAGATGTGATCTCTATCAGAAGTGCAAGAATACAGCCGGGAACAAATTCTCAGGGCTGAGGGTGCCTGAGGCCCCTGGTCAAGGAGTGGGCTTCTCCTGGAGTCCTCTGTTCTGTGCACACTGAATCGTGATAGTAAGTTACTACACTCTGTCTGGAAGCCTGTGCCAGCCCATTTATTGTCAAGTATCCCACATCTGTCACAGAAGGCCGACTTCAAGCACATCATCAGGTCTAGAAATCATATGCTTTGGTTTGGTTTTGGTTCCCATGGGCCACTATGATCAGGAAGGGTCCTGGGTACCCTGTGAGTGCTGGCTTTGGTAAGGTCATGTGGAGACAGCTAGCTCTGTACCGTGCATTGAACAGAACCTGTCAGAAGCAGGGTGGCTGTTTATTAAAATCACTCCCAGCATGGTGTGATGGACCGACCACGTAGCTGCAGTACTGGAGTCTGACACTGGACTCGGCTCTGGCTCTCTGTGCAAGCACTGCGGAGGCTCCAGCAATCTCTCAGGTTCTCTGCAAACCTGCAAAGCCACCACAGGGACCGAGATAATCACGCCGAAACGGAACAGCGGCTGGCATGCAGCAGGTGTGCGGCATGCTATTCCATGCTCAAAACGCTTCCTGAGAGGGAATCTCAGGGGTACCCAGGCTCTCCCCGACGAACCTTCTGTGTCTTGGGTGTATGTGTGCAGTGTCCCAGGAGTCCCACCCTGCCGATGACAGAGGCGATCACGTGAAGCAGTCGGCCTTGCCTTCCTCACCTCCATTCTGGCTGTTGAGAATCGAGAAAGCGTCCTGCCGAGAGGGGAGGTTGCTCATCTCGCAGGCAGCACCGCTGCAGCCCCTGACCTACTTTCTTACTAAAAATAGCCCTTCTTAGGTCACCGCCGCAAACTGGATTCCACTGCTTCACTGCACCCTAGAAGCAGGTGGGTGGGCACCACAGCACATTTGGGGAGCCGGAGCCTCTCCTTGATGGTGCACTGCTGCCCACCAAGTGTGCCGATCTATCACACCTGGACGGAGGGCAGGGTGTGCTTGCACACAGCTAAGGTGGGCGGCGTGCCTTGGGAAAGCCACAACTTTTCTTTGCCCTCCATATATACATATATACATACATATATATCTCAAATAGAGATAATAAAAGTAATCTTCAAGTGTTGCTATGCAGAGAAAAATTGCCGTATAAAGCAGACTCTGCAGAGAAGATGTGCTCAGTGACGAAGCTAGCAGAGCTGTTCACCATCTGGCGTGCTGCTCAACAAGACCAGCCTGCTGGGGCTTCTGACAGGTGAGCCAGCAAGGAACCTATCCATCCTGACAGACAAATGGGCCTGAGGTAGGGCCCAGCGTAGAGGACTTCCCTTATATGTGTGCAGCTCTGTGTTCAATCTCTAGCAAAGCGCACAACCCACAGTGAGCTGAAAGGGCCTGAGAGGTCCCTAAGGGTGGCCAGGTAATAACTGACAGGTCTTAGCCGTGGAGCCTGCATCTTGGTGAGCTAACACGTGGCTCTGCTGCACTGTTGGAGTTGAGAACTTGGGGGGTAGTTACCTTTTAAGGGCGCATAAACGGTTCAGTGAGGCGCATAAACGGTTCAGTAAGTTATTGCTACATTTATTCTAAGTGTACTGAGCGGCCATTGTGAAATGGCAGTAAACACGGGAAATCAAAAAAGTAGAAAGTGAAAATGCAATCAACATTGAGTTCTTCAATGATGCCGGCCCTTTTGCCAGGATCTGGGACCTTGGTTCTTACACACTCACAAGCACCCAGGCTGTAGACACAGAGACATGAAGGTAAGACGTAAATACAAACCAAAGCTTACACATTAGAGCAGAGCCAAGGGGGACAGAAACGGGAGCAAGTGACGGTGTTTCTGAAGAAAGGGAGCTCTACAGAACTGGGCAGAGACAAGAGGTGGGCAGGTGCTGGAGGATGGGGGGAGGCCTTTTGATCCACATCTACAGATCTGATGCTGCCAATGGGACAAGTTGATAGTCCTTGTCCATCCAGCATGGGTGCTGGGCATTTGTGTAGTTCTTACTTTTACTAAGGCGTAAAAACACTGAGACAAAGCCAAGTGTGATGGTACATGCCTATAATCACAGGACCTGGGAGACAGAGGTAAGAGGACAGCCAAAGTTCAAGGTCAGCCTTGCCTACAGAATGAGTTCTAGGCCAGCCTGATCTACATCGTGAGAATTTGTCTCAAACAACAATAACAACAACCACACAATACACGACCACCACCACCACCACTCAAAACACAAAATAAATGCATGACAGTATTAGAGATGGAACTCTGGACCTCTGACATGCTGGACCCTAGCCCAGAGTTTTCAAAATTCAAGAGCCTTCCTTAGGAGGGAATTTGAGGATATGAGTTAATACATTAAAGTAAGTACATGGCTTCGCAGCTTTTGGCAAAGCTGACAGGAGGTTTTCTAAAGGAGACCCACTGTCTCTACAAATGAGGCAGAAAAGCAGAGAATGTCTCTCAGGTGGCATCGCTGAACTTGGGTGAGATGAGAGCAGCCTCTCGGCCTCCCAGCTTCCGGCTTGAGTCCTCTTTCTTCTGCAGTAAGATAAATAGCAGTGAATGCCTCTGATCGATTCGAACTCTAGTGTTTTAGGTTAGCAATGGGTTAGTCTTGGGTAGATGAGGCGAAACATGCCTGCTTACATGAACACAAGAAGGTCTATAGTCACCCCACCCAAATGTGTCCAATCTTATTTAAAATACATCGTGGTCTCATGTTCAAATCCTGTGCCTGTCTTTAAAAGACTGCCCTACAGAATCTCAAAAGCATTTCCAGACCATGGGTGCTCACGGTCAACAATTTCATACATAGACATTAGCCTGTGGCTTCACAGCACCTCTGGAGAGAAAGTTTTACCCACAGAATGAACGCTCTGAGTGCTGTTATGAGGAAGAGGAAAGTAAGAATGCCATCCTCCGCAGTTTGCGGGGCAGACCAACTTCAAGGAGACTTCTAGGGTTTGGTGGGCTCAGGCTAGGCCAATCCCTTGTGCTTACTATAAATAACCTCAGAGGCAGGGAGCTGGGAAAAGTGGGAGAAAGAGGCAATAACAAGAGCTTCCACGTGTTAAGGCGCGACACTAGTTTCACTGTCAGAATCCCCAACATGTTTTCTTCAATGAGCTCCCTGCCTTCTTTGCCCTGCTGCCCCTGGGGATTGGTCCCAGAGCCTGTGTGTACTAGCATACACTGTACCACAGAGCTGTATCCTAGTCCCTGAAATCATCTGATTTTTACAGTGAAGAAACCTTGGGACCCAAGCATAACTTGCTCAAAGGCTACGCAGGCAAAACCAGGATTCAAAGCCAGGCCTGTCCGCCTCATGACACCATCTCAGCAAACGCCACTGCAGTCCCAGCTCTGACACGCAACCCCAGTAGACACTCCTGCTCTCTGCACCCGAGTCTCCTCGCTTGTGATGTGCAGATGTGTGTTCCTGCTGTTTCCCTCGGGCTCAGTGTTCACACACTGTTGCCATGGTGAAGCTGTGTAACACCATGAAAGACCCAGACAGATGTACGGAGGTTAGGAGAGTCCTGCTCTTCACACCTGGCATCTGAACCTCTCACCAAGGTCCTCTGCCATCTTGGGAGAATTTAATTGCATGCCTGGACCACTCAGCTTCTTCTCGCAGCAGGGAGTGAGTGGCTGCAATGCCTTTCCCAGTGGCTTTCAGAGAAGAGCGGAAAGAAGAGATTCACACTCTGAGAAAACCCATTAACTAAAATACTGCAATCCCGGAGCACCCTGGGGAGCCAAGGCTCCTCGGAATGTTGTCTGCTCAATCACTCAGGTGCCGTGCTGGGCTTGTATTCACAGACCCACCTTTCACTGGAAGGCTGTTTTGGGAAAAGTAAGATTTAGCAGAAAGGGTGTTGGGTTTGGATTCTATCTTTAAGGGGTTAGTTCAGATGAGCTGAGATCATTTGTTTCAGTTTTCAGGAGTGTCTGGTGAGATATCAGGAGACCTGAACTGCGGCTCAACAGTTCTGCTCACTGGTGGTAAAACGGTAGACAAGATGCCCAACCTTGGTTTCTTTCCTTTTATATAAAGTCAGAGTGACAGCAGCTAACCTCCCCGACCCGGCATTTCTTCTGCTGTAAAGTCAGTACCACGATCACTATCTCAGCCTTACTCTGTGCAGCCTGAGTTGAGGGCTTTACTGTACTCTCATCCTCACAGTCCTCTGTGGTGGGGCACCAACAGCCCCATCCATAGATGGGGAACCACAGTCAGAGGAGCACGGTAATTTGGGCCACACAACTGTTAGGCTTTCAAGTTAGGTGCCCTGGTTAAAGTTTCACTGTGATGAAACACCCTGACTAAAAGCAAGTTGGGAGGAAAGAGTTCATTGGCTTACATCGTCATCAAAGGAAGTCCTGACAGGAACTCAAACAGGGGAGGGATCTGGAGGCAGGGGCATGGACATGGAGAAGTGTTGCTTACTGGCTTGCTTCCCCTGGCTTCCTCAGCCTTTCTTAAAGACCCTAGGACCATAGAACCACCCACAATGGGCTGGGCCTTCCCTCATCAATCACTAATTAAGAAAATACCTTATAGGCCTGGCTACAGTTAGATCTGACAGGAGCATTTTCCTAAATGCCTCCTTCTTCTCAGATGACTTTAGTTTATGACAAGTTGGCATAAAACTAGCAGGCACATTAAGATTCAAAAGTCTGGTCTTGGTTGAGAGTTGTTCCAAGGAAGAAATACGGTGACGTTGCTATGCGATGTTACCTGGCTGTTTGGCAGTATGGGTCCCTCTTCTCTAAGACAGCTCCTTACACTAGGAGTCAGGTAACTAAATGTGGGGTTTACAAAAAGTTGACAACAATAGAAAGTTTATGAGCACACAATGACCAAAAATGAATTCAGAATCAAACTCATAACGGCTCTGAGGTGTTTCTGACAGTGTGCGCCTGTGTAGCACCACAGGACTTCATGGTCTCCTTGGTTCTGAGCACACGACAGGCGTAGTCCGCACTGTGCATGCTGTCCCAACACCCAGTACCAATGGATGCTCCCAAACACCTCAGCTAAGACTCAGATTATATTATCAACGGTGGTGCCACCACTGTGAACACAATGTTCTCTGCTTTTACAAAAAGGAAATGGTTTCTTTCTAATATTTTTCCTACTGTCATTTCTAAGTGTGTAAGCAAAAAATTAGTCTATCTCTGGATTTTACTGAGTTAGAATGTTGGATTTAAAAAACTGTCATTTGAGGGTTTTTTTTTTTAAGTTAAATGGATTTGGGCTTACTTAGGATTAGGATAGGATTTTTAATAATGTCCGAAATGGCCCTGAACATACTTCTGCTGCCCTGTTTTATGTATTTATGTGAAATGGCATTTTTAGCTTTCACAGTCACAAAATAAAAACATGGGCCAACTCTGAAAAATGATGAGGATGCCATGCCCTGCAATATCAAGGCTCGGCCAAGACTTAATTCCTCTCATAGAAATATGGGAGCAGGTCTACCCCATTAGTACTCCATTCAGCTTCCATAATTCATAAATATAAAATTGCCTATGTACTAAAGAGCTATTTGAACTTATTTTAAATTTCTTTGTATTCATCAGTAAATGTCTGGTGCCTATTTCATATCATCAGATACCGGGGGCACACAGAAAGGTCTCAGGTGTGAAGGGGGTGAAACAGTCTAAGCAGCTGCATCCAGGATACTAGTGTTCGGACCCTCTGCAGAGTTCATGCACCCACGGGCACGGTGTGGCCTCAGGGGTCCTGTGTGAGCATCATGCCTCTTGAGAAGAGAGAGGAGAGACTGATGGGCGAAGTGGCACTTACTGAGGTGACCCTCAGATCTGTGAGGTCTACCATACTGTGTGCAGAGGCAGGGTTACTGATGGAAGAAGTCCTCACTCTTGAAAGTTGAGAGCTAAAGGTGCTTTGTCAGCAGACGCTGCAGAAAAAGAGTGCCACGCCTCCGTTTGCACAGATCACAGTCCTCGAAGCTGATGGTATCCAAGGTGACTGCTGGACACTGATGGAAAGAGGACATGACCAGAAAGCTTTGTGTCTTCAGAGAAGTGGGGACAATCCCACAACCCACGCTTACACAGAAAGGAGGAAGGACTGAATGTAAAGTGGAGTTATAATTCCAAATGAAAATGGAGTTCTCTGCTTCTGTACCCTGGGACCAGGCTGCTGCACCTCCCATCACACCCACCTATCCCAGATGCTCATTCCCAGAGCCAAGAGCCACAAGATGACAACTGTGCGGTCTGAGGACCAGAGAGCTGGCTCAGTGGACAAAGTGCTTACTGTACAAGCATGAGGACTGGATTCCCAGAGCCCTTGTGAGAACCAGATGGGCCTAGCAGCTCTCCTATGATTCCAAGCTTGGAAGGTAGAGACAGAGGCTCAGAGGAAGCTGACTAAATGACTCTTGTGGGTGAGCCCTGGGTTTAGACTCTGTGTCAAAGAATTAAGTTGAGAGTGATCAAGGAAGACTCTCACCGACAACTTCAGGCCTCCACATACATGCAAAAATACATACATGCACATACATAATGCACACACTCCTAGCTTACTTTCTATTGCTGTGATGTGTTATACTCTAGACAAGGGAAATCTATGGGAGGGAAAGGATATATTTTGCTTATACTCCCAGGTTGTAATCTACCATTGAGGAAAGGCAGGGCAGGAACCCAAGCGTGAGGCAGAAACTATGGAGGGCTTGTGGGTCACTGGGGCTCTTGTTCCTCTTTCTCACACTGACTGAGTCTCCTTTCCCCATGTTCCGTCATTACTTGCTGTTTAATGGGCACATGGCGACAGGTGGCCCAGCCCAGTCTCTGGAGCTGCTGGAGCCTCTGCCTTTTCTCTAAAACTCCGATTACAGATATAATAGAAGAAGACACCATGGGGCCTTGAACCTTGGGCTTGGGAATCAGAACATGGATCCGATCCTTTGATAGCCACTAATTGTACAACTAATAATTATGTAGCTGGGAGGCAAGTTGCTTAATTTCTCTGCCATGATCTCCCACTTACAAGTAGATAAACTTAGATAACAGTTCATGGTTGCTCTGATGATGCAGTTAGAAAATCCAAATGACAAAAAAAAAAAAAAAAAAAAAGAAAAGAAAAGAAAAGAAAACAAAAAGAAAAAGAAAAAGAAAAAAAAGACCCTACTTGCATGGCACTTGGTATGAAGGGGAACAGGAATGCTAGCTGTCACTCCTTGTTGTTGACAGTAAAGGTGCCAGCACACTGGCCGGCACTCAGCAGGGTTCTCCTTGGGCACTAAGCCCCTGTTGTCTGCAGACTGGGTGAGAGGAGCCTGAGCTTGGAGCGGAGTGCAGAGTACTTTGTCTGACTGTGTTGAAACAGTGAGCCACTGTCAACCATGCCCGAAGGAACCAATCACTCCATTTTGGTTTCTTCTCAGGAAGAGGCGTTGTATATAAAGACTCCCAGTGGGGCCCCTCTTCTTGCAAAGGGCACCTTGGCATCTAGAAAAAAAGTCCACCAGGAAGGGCTGTGTGATGGTCAGTGTTGTTAGCTTGACAGAATCTAGACTCACCTGAGAGATGGGCCTTTGGGGGATTATTCTGATTGTGCTAATCGAGGTCGAGAGACCTGTACACAGTGGGTGGTGCCATTCCCTGTCTAGGACCCTGGACTGTATGGGTGGAGAGAGAAAGCTAAGCAGCAGCATGAGTCATCCTTTTCTGCTGCTTGACTGTGGATGTCATGTGACCAGCCCCTGCTGCTGTGACTTCCCCACCATGACAGGCTATACTCTTGAATAATAAGCCAGAATACCGCCTCCCCTTATTTGTTACCTTTGTCAAGATATCCTCTCACAGTGATAGGAAAAGTGACCAAAAAGACTGACTCCCAGCAAAGGCTTTCCGGGCAAGCCACGGTCCCAGTCACTACAGTGGTTGAAAACAAAGTGCCCGTCAGACTTGCAGCTCTGACATTACCTGTGTGGTATCTCATTACACTGCCTCGGCAGTGAGGAAGCCACCCAGTCTTCATCCTCTGTTCTGTGTTTCTGACCCTGTCACCACCAGCTTGGCTTCGATGCTACCATTAGAATGATTTTCCTAAACACAGACTGGGCCATGCGATGATGAGTTTTACCCTCCAGCCTGTACCTATTTATCCAAATAACCATGGTTCCTCTTGTTGCTGGGATGGTATTGTGCAGAGGTAGTTAAAAGAATCAGGTGGCCCCGTGCACAGAAACTGATGTAGTCAGTGGGCCTTATAAAGGGTGTTTCCCAAGCAGTTCGGCTTGTCCATGCAAGTCCATGCAGCTCAGTTCCCGCCCCACTGTTTCTTTGGGCATGCCCTTCCAGACAGTAAGCCATAAGGATGAATGCAGCAGTCCCCACAGCTGTGTAGACCAAGCCTCACCCTGAACTCTTTGTATACACGGAGTCTGACGGAACCTTGGCTAACGCACCCTCTTCCCTAAAGAACAATTCTTAGATGGTAAAACTCAACAGCCAGATCAGGCCAAGCTTTGTCAAGCAACAACAGAGATCTCCTGTACTGGGACTGCTGTGGGTCAGGGACTGAGCTCGGCCCTTTCTGTGCTAGTCAGCCATCATGATTTGCTTCACTAGTCTCAGCCTCCTCTTCTACAGGGAGACAGCTCAAGGGGAGTGGGGCGTAACTCACCCAAAGTAAGCGTTCTTTGAGACAAGGTCTCATGTAGCCTAGGCAAAGCAACTTGTAGATACTGTAAATTCATTAAAACCTACAGAACTATATTTCCACATTAAGTCCATTTGATGACTATAAAATAATGTTGATAAAAATAATGTTCTATCTTATTTTTATGCAAATTCGGCATCATTCATTTCCAGCCACTCTTAAACACTTTACAATGTGAAAAACGAAACCCAATGTGGGGCTGGAGAGATGGCTGCCCTTCCAGATAACCCGGGTCCAATTCCCAGCAGTGCCCACGTGGCAGCTCACAACCACGTGTAACTCCAGTTCCAGGGGACTTGATGCCCTCCTTTAACCTCTGTGAACACAAGGCACACATATGGCATACATACACGCATGCATACAAACACCCACACACAGAAAATACAAACTGTTTTAAAGACACCTATCTAAAGTGAGGCGGAGGCAGAGGAGGCCGGGTAAGATCAACAGAAGGTTGTCAATAATGCTGCAAAGATTAAAGGCCATCTTCCCAGGGAGTGAGCAGCTGTTACAAAAATTCCCTCCCAAGAAAGCACAGTTCTAGGCAGAGTGGTAGGAGATCTGCTTTCTTAGTGTCTGGGCTTCTGCTTTGGGGGGCTCACCACTGGGTCACAGCACTGACCCCTCTAAGACCAGGGCATTTTGGTATAGGTGGTGGTGGACAGAGATGGCCTCTGATGGCCTTTCCAACCCTACTTTAGCTCTATACACTCAATATTACCAAAGAAAACATGGCCACCTGCTCTTGGTGAGCTCTCTCTGCAGTGAACAAAGGTAACCCTGCAGGCATGGGTTTATGGTTGTGATGCTGGAACCCGAGACACTAAGAACCACGCCACTCTTACCTTCCCCGTAAACTCCTCTGTGGGACCGTTTGGCTGATGGTGTTCAGACCAGACTACCTGTCCCACTGACAAATCAAAGGCAGCAGAACCCATAAGCCTACCCCTCCTCTGCCAGCCTCTTGGTGGTTAGGACTGGGTCCACATGCTTGGGCCTCCCTAGCACATGCTGACCACATGCTAGGGCTGTTCTGAGTTTACCCCCGCATCGAGCTATTCTGTTGATCTCAGCTCCAATGTCAACCCCTGTGTAGGTCCTGATTAGCCATTTCACGAGACATAAATCTTCCCACTCTTCTGGGATCAGAGTAAGCAAATGTTGTCTTCCTGTGCCTTCACAGAGAGGGGCCGAAATAGAGCGTTTAAGCAGCGGCAGCGGCAGCCCCATGTGCAGCTCTTATCAACAGATGAATGAATAAGAATTACAAAGCAACTATCTCGGACTCTGAACTGCTCACACTAGACTACGTAGGACAATGCCCTCCTTCCTTTGCCTTCTCTTCCTTGTGCCTGTCTGTGGAGTCTGTATGGCAGCACCCACATTACTATTACTATAAATGATCAATAACACGTGCAAAGTGGGTTAAGGCAAACATGGACCAGTCACGTCAGCTGTTGCTATGTTACTATCGCTATGGCTTGGCCAATATTTGAGGGTCGATAATCCATTCTGCCATTATCTTCCTGAAACCTATTTCCATACGTTACACAAAAGGCCAAGTTACTGAGGCCACAGAGAAAAGGAGAAGGAGGAGGAAGGTCATCTGGCCCAAGTAACGACTTGTCTAGTGCTCAGGTCTCAGCCTGGGCTCAGCCTCTTAATGAGTGAATGAATCTGGGAGCAGCCAAATGAAATGCTGTGGAAGCTCTGCTCTGCTCAGACAGTGCATCTGGCTCAATGGCCACAGAGAGAGCAGTGGACACTCCCAGAAGACACAGGGGGTTCCACAGAAGCAAAAGGCAACAGGAACAGCAGGTACAATGTGAGTCCAGGTGTCCCCAGGGAGACATGTGCACCCCTAGACTTTGCCCAAGGTCAGACTCACTGGCTTGACTGTGTAGCCGCAGTCAAAGCTACCCAGTAGCTATGCACAGGTCCTTAAAGTTCTGAGCTCAGGGGACACACAGAGAGACAGAGCTTGGCCTCAGCCCTCTAGACAAGAGCTATTGGTAAGGACAGTTCTGCTGTTGGCTTTCTTCTGCCTAAAAGCTCAAGTCACCCTGCTTGGAAGGTTGAGTGACCACCAAGTCTGATCTTCACAAGAGGTCGAACCACGATGAGAAGAGAACACCCATAGAGTCAGCAGGCATTAGTGGGAATCTACACACGCACGCACACACACACATGCATGCACGCACACACGCACCACTCTGAGGTCTTGATTGGGATACACTTATCTACTTTCTGTTTTATGGAGTGACGACTCCCAGGATGGAGAGGGGATTAAACCCAGGGTTTCACGCCTGCTAGGCAAAGACTCTAGGACCAAGTTACACCCCCAGCCCTCACGTGATAGCTAGCCGCAATGATACATGCAGAAGACTCAGAGTGGTGCCAGCATTTCGCAGTCACTCAGTCACTCTCGCTGTGCTTCTGCTCTGTAAAAAGGACACTGTCCTTTTATTATTTCTTATATTCATCGGCTTCTGAAGTATTTTGCATCCTGGCTCCACTCTGTCTGTGCAGTAAAGTCAATGAGGTTGAGGACTTGGCCCCATGTAATGCTAAACTGTCTTGGTGATCACCACTTATCCTTCAGCCCTGACTCCCACTTTAAAGCCTTCCTGGACTTGCTCATGTCCACCCTTGTGCAGAACGTTGCCTCTTCCTTCAGTCACTCGGGGCCTACCTCTCTCTCAGGTGTTTCCAAAACCGACCATTCTTCTTCTTCTTCTCACTCTTGTCTATTTCGTACTCCTTCACCCAGTGTCTATCCCTTCAGGTTCTACAAGCAAAGCGCCTGTCACATCTCATCCGAAGCTCTGAGCTCTCCAAGACACCCTACTATTCTATCTCTCCACAGAATGCCATGTGTCACATCATCAGCGATGAGTAAACCAAAGAAGGGGACAGTTATACTAGTCAGTCAATATTCAAAAGCAACTGAGGGATACGTGTGCACTGCTTAGTTTTATCATTTTGGCACGGGTCACAGACACAAGGACAGATGCTGAGAGCTGCAGATGACTTCAGAAATCATCTTGTCCAAATAACTGAATGCCTGAGGTTACAGCGTCAGCCACTGCCAGGAGCAGAGTTCAGCCCTTGCATAGCAGAAGGATTCTGATCTACTCCAATTCTTCACGTTTTGCCTTGAATTCACCTTGGTTATTAGATTTGGTCTCTGAAAGCTCTCAATGACTTCTGTGTCATTGAGAGAGTTCAGAGAGTCACAACTGCCATGTCTGCTACCCTAAACAACTCTAGAAGAACCAGAGAAACACACACACACACACACACACACACACACACACACAAAAGTCATAGTCACCTTTGTGCTAAAAAGGGCCAGCCTGACAGTAATTTAGCAAGTACAGGAGCCTTTTCTACAGCCTGGCGGCCTCACCTTGCCACGTCATTTAGAATGATTCCTGTGAAGAGATATAAACATCCCTTCTAAAGGAAAAATGGCAGAAAAACAAACAAAACAATCCAACACCGCTTCCAGATGTGGAAACTTCAATTATGTTTCTGCTTGGAGGAGAGGAAATTTGGCACCCGAGTCACCAGGTGAGACAGTGAAATAAATCTGTCAATTCCAGAGCAGTGTGAGACAGGATGAGGCAAAGCAGTGAGCACCAGGGGCAACGGAAGCCCTGTTAGTGTCCCCTCTGCCCACGCGCACCCACAGCACACAGCCTCAGGAGCCCCTTGAGAAGCAGCCGTCAGCCCCGTCCAGAGAGGAACTTGTTATCCTCTACCGCTGGCTGGCAAGCTGGGGAAGTCCCTCCCTCTCTTTGAGCCTTAGGGCTCCTCTGTTAGCAACAGGAGCCAGGAAGTCAGCCAAAGACTTCGATCAACAGTAGTGAGATAATTGAGGAGCCATCTGGAGAATAATGAAGTTGAATCCACACCTGACATTCTAAACTAGGATAGATTCCAAGTGAATCAACAGCTCACATATTAAAAGAAGAAGAAGATAAGAAGCACAGGGCCAGAGAGAGAGAGTTCAGTCTGTGAAGGACGTGAGTTCAATCTTTAGAGCCCACAAGGAGAAATCGAGGCACAGGGGTGTGTAAAGTTTATAGTCATAGCTCTTGGAAAGTGGAGACAGGCAGATACCTGGGCGCGATGGCCAGTCAGCCTAACCTATTTGGCAGATTAGAGACTCACAAGAGACCCTGTCTTTAAACAAAACAAAACAAAACAAAACAGTACTTGAGTAACGACACTGAGGTTGTGTCTTGACTCCCATGCATGCGCAAACCTGTACCTTCATATACACCTATGGAGGGCTGCACCGGCTTATCCAGAAGCCACATTGAAAGGACTGATACATTTAATCCTTGCTAACAGAAAAGGCTAAATAGCAAAAATCATAAAGGCAAAATAAGCAAAAGACACCAAAAGCAAAAATGAAAGAGAAAAACTCAGGAAATTATGTGTGCAATAATACTGGCCAAGAAAGAGGACTCTCTTATGGAGAACACTCCTAACGACCAACTGTCCACAGTGGGAGATGGCTATCAGCCTGCCTGGGTTGCTCTAACAAAATGCCCCAACTGTGGTCACTTTTAAAAAGACCTTTACCACTGAAAATCTGGATGCTGGTAGTTACAAGGCCAATTCTGGCCTTGTGTTTGGCAGAAGCTATTTCTCATGAACGGCACTCACTACATGTCCTCATGTGGGGAAATGGACAAACAAACTCCCACGGGCATCTTCTGTAAGGACATCAATCTTCCTTATGAGACAGTTGTCGTAACCTAGTTACCTCTCAGAGACCCCATATCTGAGTGTTTCCACACTAGGGTTAACTGTAGAGAGTGAGGATCATGGCCATTTAGACCCTGCAACACAGGGGTAGGACGCCATGATTGGAATAATGCCACTCAAGGTTGCTGAGGTCCTGCGGCCTGTGAATCGAGGGTTAGATGACAAAGGGTAACTGAATGAGCAAATGAAGGGAACCAGTTAGCCGACATTACCATAAAAGATGGTGCTAGACTCTCCAGGTGGGTCCAATATAATCAAGAGGCTAAATGAAGACGGGAAGGGAAGAAAGAGTCAGCGTCAGATGAACCAGAGGAAATGTTTCCATCTGGCTTTGCAAAAAAAGGGGTGCAAGTCGATTCTGAAGAGGACATGGGCAGTCCATGGAAGGTGGGAATGGTGACAGATTCACTCTAGAGCTATCAAGAAAAGGAAGAAACCACTCTCCCGCCTTTAGCCCAGAGATCTATCAAGACTGCTGACTTCAGCCTTAAGACAATGTGTGTATGTTGTTTTAAGCCACTAATCTTTAAGTAACTTATTACAATGGCAGTGGAAAACCAATACAGGGATGAAACAAACCTTTTGTAGGAGGGAATATCAATGGCCTCCATAGGAAAGGATGCTAACTGAGATGATGGAAAGCAAAAAGGCCACTCTGTGTGTGTGTGTGTGTGTGTGTGTGTGTGAGAGAGAGAGAGAGAGAGAGAGAGAGAGAGAGAGAGAGAGAGAGAGAGAGAGTGAATATTGAGACGGGGTCTTGCTATGTAGCCCAGGTTACCCTCCAATTAGTGATCCTCTTTGCCTCAGCCCCCTGAGTGCTGGGATAGCACAATAACCTTTGAGGATAATAAAGTAGGAAGGCTTATAAAACAAACTAATAATAAAAAGAAAGAACCATCTCAAAGCACACATACGTGTTTGTGACCTCTTGACCTTTAGCTGGGGGGGGGTGGTCTCTGCAGTTCAGTGAGGAAAGATTAAACTTTGTAATAGATGGTTCTGAAGCAATGCTTTTAAAAGGAATTTGAGGTGGGTTTTTAGTTCTAAATGTAATAGGCAAAACAAACTTTCACATAGAAAACACAGATAAAAAAATCCCATGACCTTAGAGTAGGTCAAGTGTCTTAAACCAGTACTAATACCTCAAAGCACTGAAGAGACTGCTAATCCCAACTTCCCTAAGATAGAGAACATTTACTCACCAAAAGATGGGAATGTTGCAAAAGAGCTGGGAAAAAGATGTCTGCAATGGAATTCCTCAATAAAGGGTGGACACTGTATGCCACAGATCAGTAGGGAAAAGCAGACAAACCCACTGTAAAACAACAGACAGGGACTTAACATCTTTGGAATGGAGGTCTTGAACTTTATGAAGAAGCTTTAGAAAATGCTTAAACAGTATTGTCTTAGTTACTTTTATATGGCAATGAAGAGACACCACTCCACGGTAACATAAAATAAAGTAATTCTGGACTTGGCAGCTCCAGAGGGTGTCCATGACCATTGAGGCAGGGAGCACAGCACGCAGCAGGCAGGGAGCACAGCAGGCAGCAGGCAGGCATACACTGGCGCAGTCACTGACAGCTTACATGTTGAGACAACCACTGTGGGGCAGACAGAAAAGCTAACTGGAATGGCTTGTGATTTTGAAACCTCAAAATTCACTCAGTGGCACACCTCCTCCAACAAGGCCACACCTCCTAATCCTTCCCAGACAGTTCCATCAGCGAGGGGACAAGCATTAAACAAATGAGTCGGGGGGGGGAGGGGCATTCTCATCTGAACACCACAAGATCTATATCTAAACACATACAAGGGACTCTATGAGACATTCACAACAGCTTTCCTCACAATTCCTCGGATAGAAATCCAGATGTCCACCAAGAGTTAAATGGATAAGCATGTGATGCGATCACAAAGAGAAATATTAACCAAGCAGCAAAAGAGAGCTGTTGCTGTACAGTGCATGAATAATTCTTAGAGACACAATGAGCGGGTCAAAAGTCAAACAGCAGCAGCATGATATGGCGTTCAGACAGACACATATCACCGTTAGAGACAGAAGACAACAGGAATACTGACTGGTGTGGGGCATGAGGTCACCCTTTGAGGTGCTGGACATGTCTTGTGTAATGGCCTGGGTGGTAGTTTCTGAGGTACACACTTGTGTGAAAAAAAATCATTAAACCAAAGCCTTAGGATTGAAACATGTTACATATGTTCTACAGGCTTATCAGTGCTGTGACCCAACACACAGTTCAAGAGAAGAATTTCTTTACGTCGTGATTTCCGAGGCTTCCATCATTTCGTCAAGGAGGACACAGTAAAGTTGCTCACATCATGGCTGAAGGAAGCAGGTTGGAGTAGTAACAGCAAAGTGGTTAGGGCAGGACCTAGCACCTAAGAACCCACTCAAGACACCACTTCCTCCAACCAGGCCTCACCAATCACACATCTATCAGAGTCTACTCAAAATTTAAATCTGTTAATGAACTAAACCATTCATGAGGTCAACGCCCCATCCCTTCCCCACCCCAGGGTCTAACTGTCTCTGGAAACACCTCACAGACAGTCACGCTGAAGCCTTCTCGAATAGGTGCAATGCCAGGTGCCTTGGCATTCCCTTGTTTACTCCCCAACCCCACCAGGCTCACGACCAAGATTGCCCATTACATTCATTTATGGAGAGAGAGAGAGAGAGAAAGAGAGAGAGAGAGAGAGAGAGAGAGAGAGAGAGAGAGAGAGAGAGAGAGAGAGAGAACGAACCACCTGTGGAGGTCAAAGGACAATTTTCAGCTGTCAGTTCTCTGGAGCTCATGTCAGCCATGGTTCTGAAACTCAGGTTGTCAGACTTGGAGATAAGTGGCTATATCCACTGAGCCACCTTGCCAGTATGTAAATGTTATGCTTCAAGTACAAAAGCAATCAAAAGGGCTCAGTGGTTAAGGGTGCTGTATGCTCTTACCAAGGACCTGAGTTGGATCCCTGGCACCTACAGGGAGGGCACTTATCAACCCTTCTACAACTCCAGATTCAGAGACTCCAACACACACTTTTGGGTTCCACAGACACCAAGCAAGCCCATGGTACACAAACATATGTTTAGGCAAAACACATACACATAAAGTTAAAAGAAAAAAGCCAGGCATAGTGATGGACATCTTTAAATCCCAGCACTCAGAAGGCAGAGGTAGGGAGATACATCTCTGCGAGTTCAAGGCCAGCCTGGTCTATGCAGTGAGTTCCAGAACAGCCAGGGCTATGTGGCTATGTAGAGAGACTCTGTCTCAAAACAAAACACAGATTAATTTAAAAGTTGCCTTGAATATTTGTTCAACTGTCACATCAGACTCACAAAACTCCAAACCTTTACAACCCTCTATTAGAGACACTACAAAAAAAGGGGGCGGGGGGGGGGGGGGGAGACGGGCACTGTTGCATATTGCTGGTTGGAATAGAAAAATAGTATCATCCTTTAGAGGTGAAGTTGGTAATACATTGCAAAATTAAAAATAAACTTTTGTATAACTGAGCTTCTGGGCTGTGTCCTTTCCCACGGTGAAATAGCAATGTCCATGGCGGTACGGACTCATCACTTAGCAACAAAGATAAAATGTATCATCGGAGAAGACATTTACAGCCTGCCTATCACACTCCACAGAGGGGCACGCAAGCTTGAACAGGCCTCCGAGCACTCTCCAAAGCCCTGGGGTTCAAAGGTATCATTGCTAGAGCCATAAAATAAAAATAAAAATGTAATTTTTCTCCATTACACTTTTTTCTCTATTAAATTCTGACAGGGCCCTGTTTGATGGGTGTCAGGCCAAGGTCAAATGCTCCACCATGCATCTAACAAAGGTTCCAGGGTCGCCAGCTGGAAAGCACCAGTAAAGTGATGCATAGACCGTCATTTCAAGTTGGGTCAAGAAACGGCTTTGCTAAGGAAAGTGGGGGCCATGCTTCTGGCCAATATACAAGTATTTAACAAAGGCTGTCTGGCAGGCCTTGCGCTCCAGAATGCCATCACCAGTAATGTCTGAGTGGAGTGTGGAGAAAGACAATGTAGCCAGCTCCTCTTGCCTGCCTGCCCGCCCGCCCGCCTGCCTCCACTTCTTTTTATGTATGCCTACATATGCATGTGCTCCTCTGGACGCACATACGTGTAAAGGCCGAAGACGGCTTCAAATATCAATCCCCAGGAGTTGTCCACTCCTCTCAACAATGTCTGCCACTGCCCTGGAGGCCACTGAATAGACAAGGCTGGCTTGCCAACAAACACAAGATAAGATGGTTACTCTTGACTGTCAACTTGATGGAATTTAGAGTCACCATGGAAACAAATGTCTGGGAGTTTCAATGAGGGACGGTCTAGATTAGGTTAATTGAGGTGGGAACACTCACCCTAGAAGTGGGTGGTGCCATTTCCCGGGCTGAGGTCTCAGACATAATGAAAGGAAGAAGAACCGAGCCCAAGGGTTGGGTGGTCTTTGCTTGCTATGCACGAAGGGAGCAGCTGCCGTCTTTTCCGACTGCTGCCCCTTCCTGCCACGATGGAATGGTGAGCCAAGTCAACTCTGCTTTCCTCAGGTTGCCTTTGTCAAGTAGAAAGAAGAAAAGTTCCTAGAACAAATGGGGCAGGGGTCTCCTGAGCGGCTCAATCATGTGACCTCACTCATCTCTGCCAACAATGTCTACAGAGGGAAATCCTGGATGAAAAGAAATGGAAAAAGATGACTAATAAACCAGGCGAGTGTGCAGACCCAGAGCAGGACCTTGGCATGCCTACACCACTCAGGAAGACCCACTTCTGGGGTGGGCGCCATGTTGGCAAGGTTACAGACTAGGAAACCAGCTCAGCAGGGCAGGGTAGCTGCAGGAAGCAGGAGGTTGAGTGGGCAGCCCAGTTACAGCCAATGGACTCGTCTCTCTCCCTAGCTGTCATCTAAGCACCCACAGGGCTAGATCAGGCTGTCCCTCCCAGGCAGGAACTCACACCACCTGCCATCCTGCCTCACCACAGGGGCCTGGTGGCAAGCACTAGCCATGCCAAGAATGACTTAATTGGGAAACTAAGGGAAGAACTCATTGGAACTGCCAAAGGAGGACAGAAACCTAGATGCCGATAAAGTCACCACAGAATTCTTCTTTCTGGAGGAAGGTGAAAGTGAGGCCCAAGAGGCTCACCCAGGGCTGCATGGGCAGGGACTGGGTCCCTTTCTGGGAAGTGGGTAGCAGAATTCTGACTCAGAACAAACCTGAACCGGCACCATCCCCAGGGCTGCTGAGATGTCCAGATCCCAAACAGGGGCAGGATTCATCTTACCACGGCCTCGGGGCTACATGCGACTTTTGTCCAGGACACAGACATCCAGGATGAAGACACATTTTTCTTAGGTCACTATGGCTTTCAGGGAGCCTGGGTCTCCCTTATAGTCAGTTATAACCCCGCCCTTCTATGAGCAACCCGTTTAACCCATCTCACCTCTGAGTCTCATTTGTGCATAGTGGTTAGAACATGTGTACCTTGTGTAGAGTTGTGTTCACTCCCCCAAGACAGAGTAAATCCCTACGCCATCCCCTCACCCTTCCCTGCCTCACTTCTCTCCCCAGGCTGTGTAGTCTGGTACACACTCGCTAACCATTAAGGCTCCTGTCCATGAGCAAAGAGTGGCTTCTTTTTATTCCATTCCAGCCTACTCTGGAGGTATTGCAAGTCTATCATGTAGGAAATATAGTGTCAGGCACTGGTGCTGGGCTCCGGGTGGACTGAAGGCAGGAATCTGTCTGATCCTGCAATGACAGTGGAGCTGGGGAGTGGGCGGCAGGCACTCAGGCTGCTAGGGCTCCTCTTCAGCGTGTCTCGCCGGCCTCCTGCCAGGGTGAACAGGCAGCAGCATCTTGTTACTTCGCCTGCAAAGCACACACTCTGCAGGGCTCCCTTTGAGGACTGCTACTCCAGAGCACCTCTGATTCTCTGCTCCCGGGCAGGTGGACATCTGAGAATACTGTGGATCTACCTGTCCTCATTCTGGGCTCTCTGTTCAACACACAGGCCCTGGGCAGTAAGGACAAAATAAAAATTGCATTTGTGGGGCTAGAGAGGACCTGAGCTCACACACAACTGGCGCCCACACTGGGGGCCTCGGGAGTTCTGATGCCCTCTGACCTTTTGGCTCCTTCATGCGCATGGTGTATATAAAGTTACAAAGGTCCACGTGCGTGCACATAATAAATGAATGAATAATTTAAAATTATACTTGCTTTTTTGTTGTTGTTTCCTTTATTTTTAGTGGGGTGTTACAGGGTCTCTATAGCCCTGGTCAGTTTTGGTCATTGCTATGTAAACCAAGTTGGCCTCTTATAGTGATCTCACTGTCTCAGGTTCTCACGTGCTGGGATTACAGGTATGTACCACCACACCCAGCTTAATTATTTATTTACTCATATTTATATTCTATTGTATATGAATCTGGGGATCAAGTCCTGCACCTCATGCACATGAGGCAGGGGATCTACCTCTAAGCTCTGTCCCTAGCACCATGTCTTGTCCGGTTCCCTCCACTGACTCTCATAGCCTCATCCGGATAACATTGGCTCACCTCTTTCCTGAAATACCTTCATGTCACTCTCTCAACAAAGAAACACCTCACTAGAACAATTCTCTAACACTTTCCATGCCGAGGTAAATAGGAAACAAAGAAATATAACACGTGTGCTGCGTTTAGGATTATGACCCCATTGTATGGATGAGGAGGGAAATGGTGTTCACACAGAGATGGGGCCGGTTTGAATTGCAGCAGTCTACCTCCTGGCTCTGCTCTTCCCAGGTCCCAGGCTGCCTCTGCTGGTCAGCTTCCCGCTCTGCTAGCCTGGGCTCTCTCTTGTGACTGAGCTATGCACTTCATGTATAGAGATTCCCTTCAACCTTTGTATCCATGCTGGTCCCAGGGGTAACTGCCTTCTTCCATCCAGCGATGGCAGCAGCAACAGAGTCTCTCTAAAGGATAGCCTGAGAGTCTCTCATTAGCTCATCTTAATTACAGCCAGACCACAGCAGTTTCTGTGCAAAATGCTCACTCCTGCTGCAAGGTGGGCAGGTTTGCTGATACAGATTCTAGCTCCCTCTCTGGCTCCAGCTCTTCCCGTCCCCACTGCTGCCTGCAGCTTCCCTTCCCTGGGGTCCTTGGTTCTCGCCCCTGTGCACATGACACTGGGGCCAGCAAACAGTGCCCCAGACCACTCCAACCCTAGGCAGCTGTCAGTCAGGCTTAGACAGGAGTGCTATGGCTCTCCGAGTCAGGTGCTACCCATGGTGCTGTGCATAGGCAAGAAAGATGAGGGGACACATAGTGCTTCCCCTCCAGAAGCCAGGAGTCCAGGCTAAGACACAGGGAATGGAACAGACCACTGTCAAGAGGCAGGCAGGGGTGAGCGGTAACAAGTACTAGAACACAGCCTTCCAATTCACAGGTGGGAGAACTAAAGCCAAAGAAAGGCCACCCAGAGAACAAATCACGTCAAATGACAGCAACCAACATTTCTTTAAAAAAAAAAATTTTAAAAACTATTTTACTTTCAGTTTTAATTATCTGCAGATGTGTTTGTACAAGTGAGCACAGTGTCCATGGAGGTCAAAAGAGGGCATTGCAACGCCTGGAGGTGTTCGAGTGGTTGGAGGTTGCTGGACACGACTGCTGGGAACCAAACTGGGGTCTTCTGCGGGAGCGGTCCACACCGCATCACACCAGCACTGTGCGCTGGGTACTGTTGCCACCTCTATTTTAATGATGAGGGGTTAAGCACCTCGTCTGAGTCCGCGCTACTACAGAAGCCTGCTCTGAACTCTGGCCCCTCGCCACAAACACTGCAGTCTGTGACGCCCAGCTTCTGAAACTGTGGTGACAGCCTCGTCTGGGGTACAGTGACTAAATGTGGGGGTTGTGAAAGATTTGGCAGGAGTAAAAGGCTTCTGAACACACAACAATAACAAATCATTTCAAAAGCAAACATGTAACGGAGCCGGGGAGTTGTTGGCAACGCTCGCCCATGTTATATCACGTGATGCCCATGTTGTGTCATGTGACTTCACTGCAGCTTTGATTCTGAACACACAACAAACACTGCCCGGAACACTGAGGCTCAGACTCCCCGAGACACAAATTAGTTTCTGCTCATACAGAAGCGTGATGGATGAATTATAAGGACAAAGATGTTGTCCACATTGCCCTATTGTGCCTCAGTAGGATCAAAGCCGTGTTATCTCTGGAGTGTGCTCAGCTAGAGTGTTTGGTTTTAAAGTCCTTAAACAGAGCGGCACAGAGGGCTCAGTGAGTAAAAGCACTTGCCACCAAACCCGAAGGCCCAAGTTTTGATCCCCGAAACAAGTGTCATGTGTGCCTACACACACACACATGCACACACAACACACACACACACACATGCACACACATACACACACTCAGACACACACACACAACACACACAACACACACACACCATACACACACACATACACACATACACACACTCAGACACACACACACAGGCACACACACACACACATACACACACACCACACACACATACACACACACATGCACACACATACACACACTCAGACACACACACACCATACACACACCACACACACATGCACACACAACACACACATATACACACACACCATACACACACATGCACACACATACACACACTCAGACACACACACAACACACACAACACACACACACATACACACACACATACACACACACCATACACACACATGCACACACATACACACACTCAGACACACACACACCATACACACACCACACACACAACACACACACACATACACACACACACACACACACACATACACACACACCACAGCAACAACAACTAAAAACATTTTTAAACATCATTTAACGAATTTTGGCTTATGCTTAGGATAGAATGTCCAACAATTTTTGAAATGGTCTTAAACATCCCGCTGTCTTGTACTGGGTGCTTATGTGAAGTGCTCTGAGCCCCGACAGCTTTGAGCATGTCCCATCTACAATATCAAATACTCAATCGAGATTTAACTCTGTGTGTCAAAAGAAACACACACGTACATCTCATTAGTACACAAGTCCGCTTTGTCCTTTAATAGTAAAAGTTAGTGTCTACCAAAGAACTGTATTTTTAAATAACTGGTATGAGCTGTTGCCAATATATGTCTCACTTGTATACATCCTTTACACACGTGTACACTTGGAGTCATGTTCAGCCTAATTCGACCAGGGAGAGTAACAGACAGCTTTCCTGAGTGAAAAGCTCACGGGTGCAGTCATGAACTTGTGTTATCCAAGGCCAGAGAAGAGGACGCTTTAATGAACCAGGTTTGTGCCTGACTGGGAGCTCCCTGGTTCAGGTATACACCAGGCAGCAAGGACTGAGAACCAAGCCCTGTACTTTTCAAACACAGAGACAGACAAAGAGGAAAGAACGTTCTAGAATGGGTTTGTCCAGAGAGTCAGAAGTATCCAGCTCACTCCTCAGTGTTATGTCTCCCTACTCATGATGCCAGAGCCTGTGAATTAGGTCATTAAATATGATTTTCTGAGGCAGGAGCAAGCTCAGGCAATTTCAGAAGTTACTCAGTGAAACAGGCTTCAGTGGTCAGAAAACGGGCTTCTTCTAAGTGATCTGTCACCAAAACAATGTCTCCCAAATCTTCCCCAACTCTCCCCCTCTCCCTGACCCTCTCTCTATATATATCCCAGACAGCCTGGAACTTGTGGGATGCTGGGAGGCTGGGTACCCATGCACACCACCAAGCCTGGCTCCCCAAAGGGTCTTCTCCAATTATATCAACTGGGCTTCACAATCAACTGTTATCGGTGTAAAAGGTACTTACTAATTACCGCCAAATTGTGCTCTGAGCCACAAGAAACCTGTAAAAGTAAAGAAAATATATGCATTAGAAAAAATGTATACATGTCTCAGCTAGTGGTCACCGTCATTTTATAATGACATGCACATCCATTTTTTGGCAACCTTTAGAAAGATGTAGAAAGGAGCATCGTACACAAAGGTTAAAATTATAATTGTAACATTCACAGCTACATAAAAAGTCAGTGTGAGAAAACATTGCATGGAAATGCACCAAGATGTTAAAGCTGTCTTTAGCCAGTTAGACTGCCAGTGATCTCTTCTTTTTACTTTTTATTTTTTGAACTTTCTTCTTTTTTTACTTTAATTTTTAAATTCGTTTTCTTTTTAAAAAAATTTTTTTGCACTGTATTTTGTGTAGGATTTTTTTATCTGCATGTGAAGCTATGCACCCTGTGCATGCAGTACCCACAGAGGACAGAAGAGGGCGCTGATCTCCCAGGGATGAGTTTCAGACAGTCTGGAGCTACTGTGTGGGTGGTGGAATTGAGCCTGGGTCCTCTGTCAGGGTTCTTAATCATCAAACCATCTCTCTAGCACCCCACACATACAAAAACCATAGACAGAGTCTCGTGGAGCTATAACTGGCCTTAAACTCCCACTTCCCTGTCTCTAACTCCCGAATGATAAGATTTCAGGAGTATGCTGCCACACTCAAAACATTTTAAAATTCTCTATAATGTACACATTATTTTAAGAGAACCGAAAGATATAGTAATAAAGATAACAGCTTTCAAATACTGGACTAAAATGACCACCACATTCAGTGATAAAAGGAGCCAAGGAGTCAGGGGAAGGGATGTTCCTGATCTGTCCCTTCCTCCTTCCAGCCCAGACGCCCGTGGCCTCGAAATGCACTGTGTGCTCAAGTAAGTACATGCTTGTCTGTCCACCCAGAGTGGCCTCTCCTTACCGCCTACATAAAAGGCTCTTTTTTTTTTTTTTACCTCAGAGCACCCACTGAACTCCTTGGCTAAACTCCTTTAGGCTGGCTTGGGCACTGATGTCATTCTGCCTGGTCAGAATCATTCTGTTTATCCGGCACCACAGGCACCACATTGCAGCAGGCACCTTGCCTTTCAGTATTTCTTCTGGTCTCTGCTAGACGCACACAGTGAGCCTCACCTCTGTATTGCACTGGTGAAATGTACAGAGCCTGGGGCTCAGTTAACATCTCACAGACAAATGAATCAAAATGCCAAGTGCATGAAGGAAGAAAGTCTCAGAGTGAGAGGGCAGTGGGTCGTCAGGGTTTGAACCCAGAATTTCCAACACTGGTGAGCTCGTCTACCCCTTCAGTCTCTACCAGCTGTCAGGAGGAAGTGGAGGGATGGAAAGGCAGAGGTGGCTCCCTGAATGCAGAGGAAGAAGCTTTCTAGGCTCTGGAGAAGCATGTGTGACCAGCGTTAGGGCACTCATTTTAATCCCAAGCCGGAGAAAAGGAGTAGCTATTCTGGACGTTGATATGGAAGGGCCATGGGTGTTGGCTACGTTACCAGGAGAGAGGGAGGAGACACGGAAAGAGGAAATGATTTGTCCTGGGTTCCAGGGCAAGTCAATGTGAGAACTTTCACGAGTATGGGAATGATTCCACGAGAGCAAGATCATCTAGCCTGTCTGTACCTGGCTTATCTAACAGAATGCTCCTTGGGTTCATCCATGTTATGGCCCACATGACTGATTACTAACAGTGTGTGGTATTCATAAGAACCTCTGAGTAGCAGAAGTTAAGAGGCATGCTGTGCATGCACGAACTGGAGTTCAGATCCCCAGAACCCATGCTAACCCAGGGTGAACACGGTAGCCCACCTGGGATTCCAGTCTCAGCAGATGGAGACAACAGATCCCCAAAACAAGCTGGATTGAGAGACTCTGCCTCAGTGAATACGGTGCAAGAACAATGGGGGAAAACTGTTAACATTAACCTCAGGGCTTCACATGTGCACACATATATGTGTGCTCACATACATGCAAACATGAATTTACACACACATGCACACAAATGAAAAAAAGGAAAATTGCAGAGTATATTTTAAGCTTTTTTAACACAAAAATGACAGATGTGAGATGATACATAAATTAGCTTGACCTGGCCATTCTACAAAGTGTACTTACTTTAAAACTTCATGTTGAGGGTTGGGGATTTAGCTCAATGGTAGAGCGCTTGCCTAGCAAGTGCAAGGCCCTGGGTTCGGTCCCCAGCTCCGAAAAAAAGAAAAAAAAAACTTCATGTTGTACATCACACACACACACACATACACACACATCACATCACACACACACATCATACACACACACACACACACACACACACACGTGTGTATGTATATAAAACAGATATTTATTTAAAAAAAAATACTGGAGAGATTAGAGAAATGTCTCAGTGGTTAAGAGCACTGGTTACTCTTCCAGAAGACCTGGGTTCACTTCCCAGCACCACATGGTGGCTCATAGTTATCTGTGGTTCCAGTTCTAGGGACTGATTGTCCTTCCTTTCGGCTTCCATGGGCACTGGGCACACATATACCTATAGGCAAAGAACCTATACACATAAAGAACCTTTAAATCTAACACATTTAAAAAGACTAGTGCCACTGTGGCCCTCATACCCTGACAAGTTCCTGTCTTATGCCCTGGTGGAAATGAAAGTTCTAATGGCAGGAAGGGCTCAAAGCATTTCAGCAAGGCAGGCTGGAGGTGAGAAGGGCAGCCTGGGCTCCTAAGCCTTGCCCTGCACAAAGATGGGATTCCCTGGGCCACAGTCCACCTGGGAGAGGGGTCTATGCATGGACTCCGGGTGAGTGTGGACAAGAAGCCCTCTTGGTAAGTTGCTCTAGACTGTCTCTGAGCTTGAGGAGGTTTGTCACTGTCCTATGGTTACTCCCTGCGGACCAGAGAGGCATGATGGGAGTTCACCATGAACTTCCTGGCTGTACTGAGGCTGGCTCCCAAGTCTGTTTGTCACAGGGAGCGGCTTAGACTGATGAACAGGGAAACAACATGGATGTCTAGCAGTAAGCAAATATGTATGCAAATGATGGTAGAGCTATTTGATGGACTATTAAGCAGCCTAGGAAAATGATGCTTACACTAAGAAAATATCCCAAATATCATCTGAACTGAAAAAAAAATCACATAAAAGTTGTATCCATAATACATTATCCACTCTGTAATAAAACATGAATAAAAATGACTGAAAGGAGAAACAACAGAATGCTGACAGCGCCTGTCTGTTCTCTCTCTCTCTCTCTCTCTCTCTCTCTCTCTCTCTCTCTCTCTGTTTTACACACTAATTCTTGTAATGGGGGGAGATCCATTAAAAATAAGAAAAAATTATAATGCAGTTCTCTCCACATAGGAAAAAAAAAAGCCACTGACTATAAATTTATATGTTTAGAATTGGGGGAGGGGCTCCAAAGGTAACAGAAATAAATTATCAGGGCAATCACACACATCCTGGTAGCAACTCGAGTAGGCATTTTTGTTCCCACCAGTCTTTATTTCCAGAACATTGTTTCACCATGGTGACAGCAGTAGTGGTGTGGTGACAGTGATAAGAACAATAATTAAAACCACCATAACCCGAGGACTCGTGCATGCCAGGCTGTGCTCCAAGGCGCTTCTGAAACACTGGCACATTTTAATCGTCGCAGACATCTCTCCAGGTATGTTTAGCTTTGCTCATTTTGGAGATGAGGAGCTCCAGACTCATACATATTCAGTGGCTTCCACAGAAGGCGGCGACAGCAGAAGGGAAATCGGGTTTGTCTGATTTACAAGCCACTGTCCTTTACCTCTGCTTCATGTTGCCGCAAACAAACAAACAAACAAACCTCTTTGACTTAAGAAACACACAGAGAGGCAAAGGACTTTGATCGGGGGCTTGGAGCCGACCAGCATTAGGGATCAGGCTTGCGGCCAGCCACTGACAGATGCTCCCTCCCCACTGTCGCTGCGGCTCTGTGTTCATGGGTAAGACAGGGAAGGACAGGCTTTGTCATGCCAGTGCTGAGCTGGGAACATGGTGCGTCCTGTGGCATGGCTTCTCCCTCTCTGTGCTCTGGCTTAGGTGGGGACCCCGACCACCACACGCCACAGCTCCCAGCACTGCACTCCGTCAGTGATATCGTATCAATGGCCATTTGCTTCCTAACTCCTGCCAGCTCCTCCTCACTGTCCAGCGGCAGGCAGTTTTGTAGAAGACTGTTAAAAATGGCTATGTGTCAGGAGAAAGATCCCAAGCCAGGAAGCCGGGTCACTACTGGGCCCTCTACTTTCTGGTGCCTGAGAACTTCGGCAAGACTTCTAACCTCCAGGACCTGAATGTTCTCAGATACTAAAAGATGACAGTGTGTCTTGTCTGCCTTACAGAAGTGCTGTAGGACAGATGAAATGGCCCTCCTTTCTTATACGCAAATCTGACTCCTGCTGCAAACCCTCCTCAGCTCCCCTCCACTCCATTGGGAGGGTGAGGTCTAAATTACAAAGCACGACTTAAGAAGGCCTCCCCAAAACTCTCAACCGCAAATAATGTATTCTCTTTTCCAATCATGATGTGTATTTTCTCTAAGGACGCCATGTAATTTCAGGCTCTATTCTCCTTGACTAGAATTTCCTAGGTAAGCCACAGAGAACTGTTTAAACATCAACCTCCAACCCCAGCCTGCTGCTCCACCTGGGCACTCTGTGTTTCCTACCTCAGTCCCTCCATCATCCAACTGCCTGTCTGCCTAGTGTCTCTGTCCATAACCCAAGTGCAGGACATGGAGTGAGGGTCAATACCAAGATAACAGGAGCAGGGGGGGGCCGTCAGCACAAAACAGTCCCAAGCATGTATGGGCACAGTCTTTAGGGTAGCATCCCTAAAGAAATGTAAACTAGGGGCTGGAGATATGGCTTACAGATAAAGCACTTGCCTCTCAAGGTTCAAGACCCTGGGACTGAACCTGCCAACACACAAGCGGGTGGGCACTACCAGCAGCAGGTTCAAAGTGAGCACAGGAAGGTGAAAGGGAGCCCTGGCCAGCTGCAGGCTCAGGACTTCATCCCTCCACCTCGTCCTCCCCACCCCCAGCTCTATCTGGCTGAAGAGAGTGGCAGCTACTCCTCCTTTGAAGACCTCTCTTAGACTCACTGAGGCATCTCAGATGTGACTCTCGATGGCTCCTCCTCCTGCGGGTTCAACACATTTGCACGGTCCTCTCCGGGAGCCCAAATGTAGCTGAACTGGAACATTCATAGGGACTGAGAGATGACATCTCAAGTTTTGAAGAAGCCCACTGTGCCTTTTGTAGCTTAGGGACTAGGGTTAGTAATTCTCCAGGGTGGAGCATTAACGTCCAAGGCAATACTGCCAAGTTTTACTCCAGCACACGCACGGACTTCAGTCATAAGCGTCTAGCTAACAGGGTAAGGTTCAGAGCATGTGTCCTCACAGCAAGGCTCCCTGTGTAAGCTCCCACTTACCCACACCGAGCACTAGCTGTCCTGTTTGGTGAGCAGCGCTGAAGCTCCTCCCCCAACAGGCCACTCCTCCAGACTTGGCTGCCATGGCAGAACAATACATGCCCACCCATCGTTGACTACTTGAGGAACCAGTTCACCAAAGGACAGCATCAGGGCTTTGTAAGGGTGGCCAACAGGACAGCCAGGGTCATGCACAGGAGAGCTGATTGTCTCAAGACACTTTCCTGGGACGGTGAGGCTCTGCCTTGCATCTAGTCAGACTCCGAGTCCACTCACTGTGCTGCTCGGGGAGTCTCAAAGTGGCCGGGGTGCTGTTCAGTCCTCTCCACCCCAGCCCAGGCTCTTTTAAGACCCCCCACGTGACTATTGCTTCTTCCTTCTCCCTTTTTAAGTCCTACATTGTCATGGTAATAAAGACTTCCATCTTGTCCCCACACTTGGTCTCCCCTTTCCTGTGGCCCTAGCTCAATAAGACAAGTCCGTTCCCTGTGTCTGTACCACACTCCGACCCAAGGGACACACACCGAGACCTAGCCCAAAACACACTGTCCGGTGGACCATCTCAGTTCCTGGGAGGCCCGGCTCCTCTCCCTTCCCACCTCAGCTATAATTTGCTTTTGTCAAATCTCCTTGAACCTCCAATGCTCTCTGGACTCAGTGTGGGAGTGGCAGAAAAGTGGTCTTCAGGGCAGGAATGAGAAAAGCTGATTTGAAACCTGGCATTCTAGCTCCCTGGCCACGTGCTAGCAGGCAAACCCCCTTTGCCTCTCTGAAAATGGTAGACAGACGCACCTCACACATCCTAAACACTTCCTGACCACTCCACACAAGCACATTGCCTTCTATAGAAAAAAACAACCTTACCCTTCATTCCATTCTCTTCCTTCTAAAGGTACGCTCCCGAGACATACATTACCTCTGAAGCACCACAGTGTAAACATTATGTCTGAGGGCCAATGGCTGAGCCTCTGAGCTGCCTTTGATCCCGAATGACTTTTCTGTTGCTCTCTTGTAAGACATTCACCTCACCTGCTCTCCCCTCTATACCCAAGTCCACCACAATCCTTAGATATGAGTATCTCTGATCCTTGCAGATTGGAGGAGCCTAATATAACAATACATCTAGACCAAGTAAAGGTGTGTCATCGTACCCTTGGGACAGCATGGCACTGTGTGCAGAGGGCAGTCTGCTTGGTTAAACTCAAAGCAACGAACAGATTTGGGACAGGCAAGCGCTGCAGAGCCGCGGTCCCCAACCTTCCCAATGCCGTGACCTTTAACACAGTTCCTCATGTCATGGTGGCCCCCACCCTAAAATTATTCCATTGCTACTTCGTAACTGTGACTTTGCTACTGTTATGAATCAGAATGAAAATAACTGTTTTGTAATGCTCTTCGGCGACCCTCGAGGAAAGGACATTCGACCCTCGAAGGGGTCACAACTCACAGGTTGAGCACCATTGCTGTACAGCAGGCTTTTCAAGAAAGTTTAACCCTTGCTCTAGTTCTCCACAACAGATGAGAGTGAGAACGACTGCCGGGCATAGTAACATACATCTTTGACCCCAGTACTCAGGAGGCAGAGGCAGGCAGACATCTGTGAGTTCGAGGCCCCCAGTCTACAAATCGAGTCCAGGACAACCAGTACTGTTAAACACAGAGAAACCCTGTCTCAAACAACAACAACAACTACTACTACTACTACTACTACTACTACTACTACTACTACTACTACTACTACTACTACTACACTGCTACTACTAAAACAACAAAAAACAACAAAACAATTTAAAAGACTAACAAGACCAAGTGCTGGTAAAGATGTGACTGAGTTGAAGTCTCACACTGTCATCAGGGGTGAAAGCCCATGGCTGCTCTGGAAACCTGTCTGACGATATCCTCCAATGCTGAAAACCTGTGTACGTACACATAACATACACTTACCAGATCATCCAAGTGCCCCAAATGGACATGTGCTTGTTTTCATCAAAAAGCATGTGTGAGAGTGTTCACAGTGCGTTACGTAGAAGAATGAAACCAGGGCTATGTAACAGAGCACAAGGCCCGGATTCCCATGCATCAAAGTTACAAATTTTAAAGAAAGATTTGACATCGGTGTAACAAAGAAAAAACGTGGTTCGTGCAGGAAGTTAGTGGTTCGGTGTGAGGCTCAGGGGTATGGTACTTGCCTTGTACGCAGCAAGCTCAGCGTTCAGCGCCCAGTACTCACGAGAAAGCAGGTAGTTCTAGCTTCAGTGGGACACCCTATGCATCCCACATTGATAGAGCTGTTCGGAAGGTTTCAGAGGTGTGGCCTTGTAGAAAATACACCATTAGAGGCAGGCTTTGAGAGCTAGAAGACTGTTCCTTCTCTCTGGTTCCTGCTTGCAGTTCGAGACGTAAGCCTGTTCATGCTTCTTCCTGCCGCCATGCCTGCCACTTGCTGCCATATCTCTCTGCTATGACTAACACTTTTTTCTCTATGGATTGGTGTTTTGCCTGTGTGTATGTATGCATTTGTGTGAGAAAGTTGGAGTCACTGGAATTGGATTACAGATAGACGTGAGCTGTTATGTGGGTACTGGGAATTGAACCTGGACCTCTGGAAGAGCCATCTCTCCAGCCCCATGACTCTCAACCCTCTGGAACTGTTTACATAAATAGACTATTCTTCTATAAGTTGTCATGTCATGGTATTTTACCACAGCAACAGAAAACTTACTCACATACTTCATAGAGCAGGGGGAAACTTCTGATACTCATAGAATATCAAAAATAATATTAAAAGAAGCCAAACATAGAAAACCATAAATTTATATAAACTAAATATAAAATATAAACATAAAAATAGGCAAATCTTACTTCAAATACATATATAACTGTTTAGAGGTACAGGGGGCAGCTAATCCTCGCAGCCTTTAGACACAGGACTCTGACTCAGTATGCTCTGGTTAAAAACAAGATTTTCAAGACTGTGTGCATCTGTTTTCTGGAATTATAATCTAAAGTAATCCCAAATGACAGTAATTGCCTTTGTTCTTGAAAAACTAAAAATAACAAACAAATAAACAACAACAACAAAAACCCAGGAAAAAAATTTTTAAAAGAACTACAAAAAAACATCTTAAACTATATAGTAGGTCCTTTGCTTCCACAGGGTACATATGTGGGTTCTAAAGGTATTTCGCACACACTGTTGGAGTGTGCAGATGGAAAATATATCAATGTTGCTGGAAACCAGAGTTCCACTGTCGATGGAGGAAACGCGAACATGGAACTAGGGAAGCAAAGAGTAGCCCTGCACACCAGACCAAAGGTCAAGGCATGATGGGAAATTACAGTTCCTACACATATAGGCTGCTTAAGCCAATCCAATCAGAGTCCCCTCTGAGGATGTAGTAAAGGCAGGCACAACATCATTTATTTAGTATCACTGCCAAGAGGGCAGTGCCTAGAATTGGTGAGCCCTGCCCCTCCAGCATCGATGAGTTCCCTTAGCCCACAGATCTCAGATCCTAAATGCTTTTTCACTAAGAGAAATCAGACTCCCTGAGGAAATGGCAGACTCCAGGGTCAGGACAAGGAAAGAACAACTGGAGAGAACAATCGTTGTGCCAAGAAGTGAGGTGACACAGGGGTCTTATAAAGTCAGAGGGATGGGGATGTCAAGACTACACAGGAGCCACCTTACAGGGGGTCCTACCAGCCGGGGCCAGGGAGAATTTGGACATTAAGAGGAATAAAGACAACATTCACTTAAATACACTGAGTGAAACAAAAGTCCGTGAATACATACTGGGTAATAAATACGGAAGCAGGGAACTCTATTCCTCATACAAGGGGGTCATAAATAATAAACATAAAAGGAACAATTGATTTAGAAAAGTTTTACAACCATTACAATATCAGAGAACGCAGGGATGAATTGTCAATTCACCTTAAAACTGGAGAGCAAAAGTCCAGGAAGAGTTGGCCGACTTACACAGCCCCGGCCATCTCCTCACAGATCACTGTTCAGTCGCAGGGGAAAGATGGTGGCTCCCCCAGAAAAGGGGGTGGACAGCACCTCACTTGAGGACATGAGTGAACCACACTAATAATGGGTAAACTCAAATCAGATTCCCCTCTGAGGATGTATTAAAGGCAGGCACGACATCGTTTATTTAGTACCACTGCCAAGAGGGCAGAGGTGAAATCTAATTAGGAGGAAAAATCGAGTAAAAGCAATTGAGGGACATAATACGTGGTTACGGAACTGCCTTGTGTGCCTAAAACACCACAGCCATGGAAGACAAGGTAAAGCTGTCCTGGATTAAAGAAGGCCAAGAAACCAAATACAAACACGACCAAGGATTGTGACCTGGATGACAGAGAAAGGCAGCCGGCAACGATATTACTGAGACAACTGGGGAACCATGAAGGCCGTCCACAGAGGCGTAGGAACACTGACCGAGAGAGACACCGACGTGACCAAGCAGCTGGCTCAGTGGGTAGGATGACTGCTGCAAGCACGAGATTCTGGGCTTCAGCACGTATGTGTCTCGGCACGTATGTTAAGGGCGGGCAGACTGGTAGGCAGCTGTACCCAGCACTGAGGGGAAAGGAGCCAGACATGTAAGAGTCCCGGGGTTCACTGAACGACCAGCTAGCCTGTTCACAGCAAGCTCCAGGGTCACACCCATACACAAAACAAACAGGACTTAAAGGAAACACATGAGTAGGCATGTGGCGAACTATATGAGCAAAATTCACATAGCGTTCCTACTGCATTAGGGTGCGAAGAATCTGGTGATGACTTAAAACACATGGAAAAGCTGGCTTTTTGCTTATCCAGGCCCCCAATTTACTTTTGCATATTTATTTATTTCTATATATCTTACTTGAAAATGGGTCACACCAACCACCAGGGAGAATGGCCATGTTTCATTTGTGTTCAAACAAAATTATAGAAGGTCTCATCTTTTACCTCACTTAGCAACGGTTACAAAGTGGTCTGTCTGGTGACCATGTTCTGTGAAACGCTTTAGGTCAGTAAGGGAACACGAGGGCTGAGTGGGGATTGCTGGTCGGCTCATAGCAACACCAAGGCCCCGCCCAAGGAACACTTCCCTCTTCCCCTCCGCATGCCACCTTCTCTTTGTCATCTGTAGAACATCTCTGAGGCAGAAATCGTCCTTTGGGTTTGTCTCATTATGATGTTTACTTTGTACACTGAGGCTCAGGGACACATAGTGTGGCCCACAGGCTGACCCTAATATGGGACCTGTAAATTTCTGAGCCTCTTCCCTATAAAAAGGGCATAGTGACATTTACCTGACCAGACTGCAAAGATTAAATGAGATCACGTTCGCCAGAGACTCCGGCCCAGCGGAAGCACGTCATAGACATCTCAGCTTCCTGGATGGCCCGCCTTTCTACGCAATCCATAACAATGCAGTTATCATCGCTGCGACTTTAAATACTGGGCCTCTCTTCAGCGGCTTGTCCATCCCATGAGGCAACTCCCTATTCTACAGGCCTCTGGGGAGAGGCCCACGGGTGTCCATCCAACTCCTACTCAATGCCGTGTGTGTAGCTGTCTGGATGGATCTGAGGTCAGAAGGTTGAACATGATATCAGGATATCAAGATTTATGGCTACACGGGACAAATTAGGGCTCAACCCAACATTCTACCGACAACAATCCTACAGGTCAGTGTGGGCCAGATGCAGAACTGAATCTTTCCCTCAGCCTGCACGTACTCAGAGAGGTGGTGACCGTGGATTTGGCCTTAGCTCCCAACTGGAATTCTGCCACAGCTTCCTGGGTCCTCTGCTTCACCCGACCTCTCCCTCCTCTACCAAAAATGTTCTTTTGAAAGTCCACATGGGTTATTTTGTGTTCCACTGCTCAAGCCCAAATTCCTACTTAGGCTCTTGAGTGTTGGACACAGCGCTCCAGCCTCTCTGTTCAGCAGAATCATCCACAAACACTTGTGTGCTAATTTCATGAACAGCATCCCACCACCCTGCCCCTGTGTACCAATTCGGGCTGGGTCCTCATCTTGCTATAATCCTGGGCAGGGGAGAGAGGGGGCATACACGGGAAGAGGGCACTGACTTTAGTTAACTAGGCTCTGTTCTTAGGTACTTGGTCTAGATTAACTTGTTATAGCTTTGCTTTACAGATTAATTGAGAAACAGGGTGAACACCTTGACTAAAAGCACATAGCTAAGAAGTGGCCACACCACCTTAGAAGTGACTGTTCCCGCCGCTGGGCCTTGCTGCTGAGACGGTACTATTCCACTCGGCACCAAGTGGTTCTCACATGTCTATACCATTTTGTACAAATAACAGCAGGGCCTTGCTCATCTCTATCTACGGAGCTTTGCACAGTGCCCAGCACACAGTAGGTCCTAATCAGATGTCTGCCATCTGTATACCACTCACCCCAGATGCTAACAGGACACACTGAGTTTACCTCTGAGGCTGCCTCACTCTTTATGGTTTCTATAAATAGTGGGTGGATCCAAGTGACCCCCTCAGATTCAGTGGCTAAGATAGACATGGCGGGAAGATCTCACAAGACCTGAGGAAAAGCCCCTGGACGGCCTCACAGGGTGGAGACACTTAGAAAGTGGGCTGGTAGGGTCTGGGAGCTGGCAGCACATTTCCTTCCTATCTCAATTCCCTCTATGAGGACCACAGGTTGGACCATTTGTGCACACAGGTAACAGCTGCAGGATGGACCATTTGTGCACAAGGCTAAAGAGTCTTCGCTTTTGCTGCAGATGCTTAAGCTGAGCTCAGTTGGGTCACTGGCAGTCAGGAGCAAGACACCTGAATGTGACCCTACCCAAGAGGGTCTGTGACATGTAGTACCCTCAGGATCCTCGGTGAGAAAGCAATACTTTGACTCCTCCCCTCCCCACCCCACCCTGACCCAACATGGTCTTCTGTATCTCAGGCTGCCCTTAAACTTACCATGTCACTAAGGATGACCTTATGACCTTGAACTCCTTGTCCTCCTGTCCGACCTTCTAAGTGCTGGGCATGTACCCCCAGGCCTGGTTGGTGTAGTGCAGGTAAGAACCCAGGGTCTCTTTCGTGTTAGGCAAGTTCTAGACCTGCTATCTTGTATCCCAGCCAGCACTTTGTCTTTTTAATTAAAATAAAATAGAATCCATTGCTAAGGCCAGACCCTAAAGTTACATTCTTTCCGAGATTAAAAGTGAAGTGACCCAGCCTGACTGAGTTCTATCTGGGCACAGCCCGCAAGTCAGCAGACAAATATGTCACCCCCCAGACCCACCGCTGCCTGCAGGATAGCTCCTGGCCAAGTGATCCTCACAGGCCCCTTCCTGGTCGAGTAAGGTGACTTTTCAACTTTCCCAGTTCAAAACAAAGTTGTAGACTGTTGGGTTCTATTCTTGGCTACACATCAATGACACGCAGAATGCCTTCTTCCTGACTGATGACACATCTGTGTCACAGCGAATTCCTGAATAGAAAGTATGGCAGACTGCATCCTCCATGACGTCTGCACAGACACCTTCTATTCTACAGGTTCCTCTACAGAACACCTTTCCTCTCCCCTTGGGATAAGGCTCATTTCCCCTTCTCCTTCTCCTTCAATGCGATTGCCCCTAACCTCCAGCCACAAGGTCATGAGCAAAAGAAATCATCACGGGTTGGGGATTTAGCTCAGTGGTAGCAAGCACAAGGCCCTGGGTTCAGTCCCCAGCTCCGGAAAAAAAAAAAAAACAAAAGAAATCGTCACAAGCTAGTATTTTGTAATTTAAACCAGTGCCCAGTAGTTGTACAAAACCTTGACATTACCACTCATGCATGCACATGTGACATGTACATACCGTCTGATCTCCGTCCCCGCCACCTGTCAATCTCCTTCCTCTTCCCAACTAACCCTTCTACTCTTTTGACTTTCTTTTTAAATCTAGATTCCAACTGCGACAGAAAACATGTGATACTTGTTTTTCTCAGTGTGGACCAACGCAAAAAATCATAAACGTATTTAGCCTTATATCTTTGTGTTTGTTTTTTTTTTTATAACTCCACTGCCCAGCATCAGGGGTCAATGTTGAAAGGACAGGCTGTGAATGACCACAGGCTGACAGCAGAGAGTGTGATCTCACTCCTGTAGTCTGGTAGGACTCAAGCTGGTGGCTGAGCTGGGGGGAACAAAGGAGCACAGCCTTCCCCAGAGCTTCTACACAACTTCTGGCCCACCCGACACCTCGATTTTAGTCTTGTGAAGTCATAATTTGAAAATAAGACTAATTCACTCAGCCTTCTGACTTCCACAACTATTAACTGATAAGTACCTACCATTGTAAGTGGCAGCTTGAGAACACTGATACAATAGACAAACCTATAGATTGTAGTTCAGCCATACTGGATTACTGCTCAGTAACAAGAAGGGGCCAGTGTACTGAGAAAGTAACACACACAGGCCTTAGCAGCTGAATAAAGGATGGCAACAGAGAAAGTAGGTGCTGTGGGACTCCAGTAACAGCAAACCTGAGGTGTTCTGACAAAAGAAAGGACAGAGCTTGGGCGAAGGACTGCCTGGTCCCAACGACTTCCTTTTGAACTTTTCTGCTTCCTCCCCTACACTTAGCCCAACTCTGGAGGGTAGGAAAACCCACCTCACAAGACAAATCACTCTACAGTGTGCTTCCTTTCCTCCGCTCTGAGAAGACTAAGGGCCCCACTGAGCTCCTGTATAGGAGGTAAACAATCTATCAAAACCAAAAATGGAAACCCTAAAACACACTGGGCAAGCCACGACTTCCAAAGGCCGTGCTACATACACTTCTCTCCTCAGGTTCCTCTTACTATAGGCCAGGGTGTACTGCACATCCACGATAATTCAACATTGTTTTTCTTTTAACACTTTTTATCCTCCCGATTTCACCTCCTAAGCTCTGGGATTGCAGACACAGGCCGCCACACTGGATTATGTAGTGCTGGGGACCAAACCCATGGCTTCTGGCATGCTATGGAGTACTTATCAACTGAGCTACATCCCCAGCCAGAGGTCAAATATGTATCTTAAAGTTTTAAGTTTATTTTATATACGTGTGTAAGTGCATGTAGCATGTATGTGCTCTTCATGGATATATAGTGCCCAGGGAAACCAGAAAAAGGGTTGGATTCCCTGGAATTGGATTTACAGACTTCGATGAGCCCCCATGTAGGTACTGGGAACAGAACCCATGTTCTCTGCAAGAGAGGTGAAATATTTTTGGATGTGTTGTTTGCTCCCACAGTTCTAATCTAAAGCTGTCAGCGCACACTACCACCCTCGTCCAGTCTATCAAGAACTACAAGCAGAGAGACACCGCCGGACCCTGAAGGAAACAGACCGGATAAACAGTTCTCTGCACCCAAATCCCGTGGGAGGGAGAGCTAAACCTTCAGAGAGGCAGACAAGCCTGGGAAACCAGAAGAGACTGCTCCCTGCACACACATCTCGGACGCCAGAGGAAAAAGCCAAAGACCATCTGGAACCCTGGGGCACTGAAGCTCCCGGAAGGGGCGGAACAGGTCTTCCTGGTTGCTGCCGCTGCAGAGAGCCCCTGGGCAGCACCCCACGAGCGAACTTGAGCCTCGGGACCACAGGTAAGACCAAATTTTCTGCTGCAAGAAAGCTGCCTGGTGAACTCAAGACACAGGCCCACAGGAACAGCTGAAGACCTGTAGAGAGGAAAAACTACACGCCCGAAAGCAGAACACTCTGTCCCCATAACTGACTGAAAGAGAGGAAAACAGGTCTACAGCACTCCTGACACACAGGCTTATAGGACAGTCTAGCCACTGTCAGAAATAGCAGAACAAAGTAACACTAGAGATAATCTGATGGCGAGAGGCAAGCGCAGGAACCCAAGCAACAGAAACCAAGACTACATGGCATCATCGGAGCCCAATTCTCCCACCAAAACAAACATGGAATATCCAAACACACCAGAAAAGCAAGATCTAGTTTCAAAATCATATTTGATCATGATGCTGGAGGACTTCAAGAAAGACCTGAACACACTTAGGGAAGCACAGGAAAACATTAATAAACAAGTAAAAGCCTACAGAGAGGAATCGCAAAAATCCCTGAAAGAATTCCAGGAAAACACAATCAAACAGTTGAAGGAATTAAAAATGGAAATAGAAGCAATCAAGAAAGAACACATGGAAACAACCCTGGATATAGAAAACCAAAAGAAGAGACAAGGAGCTGTAGATACAAGCTTCACCAACAGAATACAAGAGATGGAAGAGAGAATCTCAGGAGCAGAAGATTCCATAGAAATCATTGACTCAACTGTCAAAGATAATGTAAAGCGGAAAAAGCTACTGGTCCAAAACATACAGGAAATCCAGGACTCAATGAGAAGATCAAACCTAAGGATAATAGGTATAGAAGAGAGTGAAGACTCCCAGCTCAAAGGACCAGTAAATATCTTCAACAAAATCATAGAAGAAAACTTCCCTAACCTAAAAAAAGAGATACCCATAGACATACAAGAAGCCTACAGAACTCCAAATAGATTGGACCAGAAAAGAAACACCTCCCGTCACATAATTGTCAAAACACCAAACGCACAAAATAAAGAAAGAATATTAAAAGCAGTAAGGGAAAAAGGTCAAGTAACATATAAAGGGAGACCTATCAGAATCACACCAGACTTCTCGCCAGAAACTATGAAGGCCAGAAGATCCTGGACTGATGTCATACAGACCCTAAGAGAACACAAATGCCAGCCCAGATTACTGTATCCAGCAAAACTCTCAATTAACATTGATGGAGAAACCAAGATATTCCATGACAAAACCAAATTTACACAATATCTTTCTACAAATCCAGCACTACAAAGGATAATAAATGGTAAAGCCCAACATAAGGAGGCAAGCTATACCCTAGAAGAAGCAAGAAACTAATCGTCTTGGCAACAAAACAAAGAGAATGAAAGCACACAAACATAACCTCACATCCAAATATGAATATAACGGGAAGCAATAATCACTATTCCCTAATATCTCTCAATATCAATGGCCTCAACTCCCCAATAAAAAGACATAGATTAACAAACTGGATACGCAACGAGGACCCTGCATTCTGCTGCCTACAGGAAACACACCTCAGAGACAAAGACAGACACTACCTCAGAGTGAAAGGCTGGAAAACAACTTTCCAAGCAAATGGTCAGAAGAAGCAAGCTGGAGTAGCCATTCTAATATCAAATAAAATCAATTTCCAACTAAAAGTCATCAAAAAAGATAAGGAAGGACACTTCATATTCATCAAAGGAAAAATCAACCAAGATGAACTCTCAATCCTAAATATCTATGCCCCAAATACAAGGGCACCTACATACGTAAAAGAAACCTTACTAAAGCTCAAAACACACATTGCACCTCACACAATAATAGTGGGAGATTTCAACACCCCACTCTCATCAATGGACAGATCATGGAAACAGAAATTAAACAGTGATGTCGACAGACTAAGAGAAGTCATGAGCCAAATGGACTTAACGGATATTTATAGAACATTCTATCCTAAAGCAAAAGGATATACCTTCTTCTCAGCTCCTCATGGTACTTTCTCCAAAATTGACCATATAATTGGTCAAAAAACGGGCCTCAACAGGTACAGAAAGATAGAAATAATCCCATGCGTGCTATCGGACCACCACGGCCTAAAACTGGTCTTCAATAACAATAAGGGAAGAATGCCCACATATACGTGGAAATTGAACAATGCTCTACTCAATGATAACCTGGTCAAGGAAGAAATAAAGAAAGAAATTAAAAACTTTTTAGAATTTAATGAAAATGAAGATACAACATACTCAAACTTATGGGACACAATGAAAGCAGTGCTAAGAGGAAAACTCATAGCGCTGAGTGCCTGCAGAAAGAAACAGGAAAGAGCATATGTCAGCAGCTTGACAGCACACCTAAAAGCTCTAGAACAAAAAGAAGCAAATACACCCAGGAGGAGTAGAAGGCAGGAAATAATCAAACTCAGAGCTGAAATCAACCAAGTAGAAACAAAAAGGACCATAGAAAGAATCAACAGAACCAAAAGTTGGTTCTTTGAGAAAATCAACAAGATAGATAAACCCTTAGCCAGACTAAGGAGAGGACACAGAGAGTGCGTCCAAATTAACAAAATCAGAAATGAAAAGGGAGACATAACTACAGATTCAGAGGAAATTCAAAAAATCATCAGATCTTACTATAAAAACCTATATTCAACAAAATTTGAAAATCTTCAGGAAATGGACAATTTCCTAGACAGATACCAGGTATCGAAGTTAAATCAGGAACAGATAAACCAGTTAAACAACCCCATAACTCCTAAGGAAATAGAAGCAGTCATTAAAGGTCTCCCAACCAAAAAGAGCCCAGGTCCAGACGGGTTTAGTGCAGAATTCTATCAAACCTTCATAGAAGACCTCATACCAATATTATCCAAACTATTCCACAAAATTGAAACAGATGGAGCCCTACCGAATTCCTTCTACGAAGCCACAATTACTCTTATACCTAAACCACACAAAGACACAACAAAGAAAGAGAACTTCAGACCAATTTCCCTTATGAATATCGACGCAAAAATACTCAATAAAATTCTGGCAAACCGAATTCAAGAGCACATCAAAACAATCATCCACCATGATCAAGTAGGCTTCATCCCAGGCATGCAGGGATGGTTTAATATACGGAAAACCATCAACGTGATCCATTATATAAACAAACTGAAAGAACAGAACCACATGATCATTTCATTAGATGCTGAGAAAGCATTTGACAAAATTCAACACCCCTTCATGATAAAAGTCCTGGAAAGAATAGGAATTCAAGGCCCATACCTAAACATAGTAAAAGCCATATACAGCAAACCAGTTGCTAACATTAAACTAAATGGAGAGAAACTTGAAGCAATCCCACTAAAATCAGGGACTAGACAAGGCTGCCCACTCTCTCCCTACTTATTCAATATAGTTCTTGAAGTTCTAGCCAGAGCAATCAGACAACAAAAGGAGATCAAAGGGATACAGATCGGAAAAGAAGAGGTCAAAATATCACTATTTGCAGATGACATGATAGTATATTTAAGTGATCCCAAAAGTTCCACCAGAGAACTACTAAAGCTGATAAACAACTTCAGCAAAGTGGCTGGGTATAAAATTAACTCAAATAAATCAGTTGCCTTCCTCTATACAAAAGAGAAACAAGCCGAGAAAGAAATTAGGGAAACGACACCCTTCATAATAGACCCAAATAATATAAAGTACCTCGGTGTGACTTTAACCAAGCAAGTAAAAGATCTGTACAATAAGAACTTCAAGACACTGAGGAAAGAAATTGAAGAAGACCTCAGAAGATGGAAAGATCTCCCATGCTCATGGATTGGCAGGATTAATATGGTAAAAATGGCCATTTTACCAAAAGCAATCTACAGATTCAATGCAATCCCCATCAAAATACCAATCCAATTCTTCAAAGAGTTAGACAGAACAATTTGCAAATTCATCTGGAATAACAAAAAACCCAGGATAGCTAAAGCTATCCTCAACAATAAAAGGACTTCAGGGGGAATCACTATCCCTGAACTCAAGCAGTATTACAGAGCAATAGTGATAAAAACTGCATGGTATTGGTACAGAGACAGAGAGATAGACCAATGGAATAGAATTGAAGACCCAGAAATGAACTCACACACCTATGGTCACTTGATTTTTGACAAAGGAGCCAAAACCATCCAATGGAAAAAAGATAGCATTTTCAGCAAATGGTGCTGGTTCAACTGGAGGGCAACATGTAGAAGAATGCAGATCGATCCATCCTTATCACCCTGTACAAAGCTTAAGTCCAAGTGGATCAAGGACCTCCACATCAAACCAGACACACTCAAACTAATAGAAGAAAAACTAGGGAAGCATCTGGAACACATGGGCACTGTAAAAAATTTCCTGAACAAAACACCAATGGCTTATGCTCTAAGATCAAGAATCGACAAATGGGATCTCATAAAACTGCAAAGCTTCTGTAAGGCAAAGGACACTGTGGTTAGGACAAAACGGCAACCAACAGATTGGGAAAAGATCTTTACCAATCCTACAACAGATAGAGGCCTTATATCCAAAATATACAAAGAACTCAAGAAGTTAGACCGCAGGGAAACAAATAACCCTATTAAAAAATGGGGTTCAGAGCTAAACAAAGAATTCACAGCTGAGGAATGCCGAATGGCGGAGAAACACCTAAAGAAATGTTCAACATCTTTAGTCATAAGGGAAATGCAAATCAAAACAACCCTGAGATTTCACCTCACACCAGTGCGATTGGCTAAGATCAAAAACTCAGGTGACAGCAGATGCTGGCGAGGATGTGGAGAAAGAGGAACACTCCTCCATTGTTGGTGGGATTGCAGACTGGTAAAACCATTCTGGAAATCAGTCTGGAGGTTCCTCAGAAAATTGGACATTGAACTGCCTGAGGATCCAGCTATACCTCTCTTGGGCATATACCCAAAAGATGCCTCAACATATAAAAGAGACACGTGCTCCACTATGTTCATCGCAGCCTTATTCATAATAGCCAGAAAATGGAAAGAACCCAGATGCCCTTCAACAGAGGAATGGATACAGAAAATGTGGTACATCTACACAATGGAATATTACTCAGCTATCAAAAACAACGAGTTTATGAAATTCGTAGGCAAATGGTTGGAACTGGAAAATATCATCCTGAGTGAGCTAACCCAATCACAGAAAGACATACATGGTATGCACTCATTGATAAGTGGCTATTAGCCCAAATGCTTGAATTACCCTAGATCCCTAGAACAAACGAAACTCAAGACGGATGATCAAAATGTGAATGCTTCACTCCTTCTTTAAATGAGGAAAAAGAATACCCTTGGCAGGGAAGGGAGAGGCAAAGATTAAAACAGAGACTGAAGGAACACCCATTCAGAGCCTGCCCCACATGTGGCCCATACATATACAGCCACCCAATTAGACAAGATGGATGAAGCAAAGAAGTGCAGACCGACAGGAGCCGGATGTAGATCGCTCCTGAGAGACACAGCCAGAATACAGCAAATATAGAGGCGAATGCCAGCAGCAAACCACTGAACTGAGAATAGGTCCCCTATTGAAGGAATCAGAGAAAGAACTGGAAGAGCTTGAAGGGGCTCGAGACCCCAAAAGTACAACAATGCCAAGCAACCAGAGCTTCCAGGGACTAAGCCACTACCTAAAGACTATACATGGACTGACCCTGGACTCTGACCCCATAGGTAGCAATGAATATCCTAGTAAGAGCACCAGTGGAAGGGGAAGCCCTGGGTCCCGCTAAGACTTAACCCCCAGTGAACTAGTCTATGGGGGGAGGGTGGCAATGGGGGGAGGGTTGGGAGGGGAACACCCATAAGGAAGGGGAGGGGGGAGGGGGATGTTTGCCCGGAAACCGGGAAAGGGAATAACACTCGAAATGTATATAAGAAATACTCAAGTTAATAAAAAAAAAAAAAAAAAAGAACTACAAGCAGAAGACTGCCCAGCATTAGGATCTGGCTTTGCAGTCAGTCAGAAAGCCACTGTATTAGTTCAGGTGATCGCAGGTTTGACTTCTGGTCCTATCACCTGCTCAATCTGCGAACTTGGCTGAGTTCCTAAGACTGTCTTAGCTCCAGTTTCCTCACGTGTGTGACAGGAGTTATAGTGGTAACGCCGAAGACTGTCCTGATGGCTGGACTTAGTCCTGGGTAGGTGCTTACACCAGGTTCATCTGCCTTTTGTCTACTGCCTCCTATGTGGCCCAGGAAACAATGGGGAGGTGTGAAATTGCAGAGGGATCAGGGAACATTTTCCCCAAACTGTTTTAAAACAAAGCAAAAAAAAAACAAAAAAAAAACAAAAAAACAACAACAAAAAAAACCTTTTCTTTAACAAAAATTTATAGAGAAAAGAAAACTAACTCTTCCAAACAGTCAGAGTGTCTTTCTCTGTGTGTTAGCAATAATAATGGCATGAACGAAACGTCACTGCATCTGTCACGTACCATGGTGGTTTACTCCAGATAGGCTCAGTGATACGTCCAGACTTATGGTCAGAGGGAGTCCTATCACCACAAGGCACCACTTCAGTGAAATGTATCATCTGTCCCAGTAACAACGAAACTGTGGGGTTTTAAATGGAGTTGTGGGGCTGGAGAGATGGCTCAGCAGTGAAGAGCACTGACTGCTCTTCCAGAGGACCTGGGTTCAGTTCCCATCCCCGCCTGGTGGCTCACAGACATCTGTAACTCCAGAGGATCAGACGCCCTCTTCTGGCTCCCAGGGATGCCAGGCAAGCGTGCGGTGCACAGAAGTACACGCAGGCCAACACCCGGACACAGAGAATAAAAATAAGGTTCTACATCTTTTTTCATTTGGACTGAGAATGTAGCTCAGTTGGCACAGTGGTCGCCTAGCAGGCATGAAGCCCTAAGTTTGACCATAAGTACCATGTAAGCCGGGTGCAAAGACGCATGTTCTGTAATCCCAGCACTTAGGAGGTGGAAGCAGGAACATCGGCAATTCAGTTACCCTTGACCTCATAGCCAGGATGAGGCTCCATGAGACCCCTTTGCCCACCTTCTCCTTACATTATGGAAGTGATGGGGGAGGGCACTCACTTGATGTGCATTTAGTGAACCTGCAAGGTACCATTACAGCACACGGGCTACAGAGAAGACGGCAATGTTCCTGTCTCCTAGCAGTTGAGAGTGGCTTGATGTTTGCATTAATAATAGTCTAAAGTTGGCTAGGAAATCGCCAAGGGGTGGGGCATGGCAAGGGTAACCATATAGACCTTGGTACCACAGGTCTGAGTTCGAATCCTGCCTCCATCAGGTACAAGTTATATGACCCTGGACAAGCTGCCTCGGCTTCTACACCCCAAAACACGGAAATAGTAATAGTTGCCATTTTGCTAGGTTTGTAGGAGACTTGAGTTTATTACTACATGTAAAATGCTCACAGCAATATCTGCACAAAGAAAGCATTCAGTGCGTGACAGCTGCTGTTAACACCCCTAAGACATCAATTTCGGCTCTGACAGCTGAGCGTACTTTTAGATTTGATTCCACCCAACCATCTCTACCTTTCTACGACAGCTGAACATCCTATCTGCTACATCCTAGTGGTTTCTGGGGCATTTGTTAGTAAACTGCCTTTTCTAGTAACCTTTTTAGTTTATTGAATCAATGGTTCGGGGACCTTACCTAGGAGATTGGTGGGAAAGTCAACAGACATTCGGTCACTCCAAGTGCGTCCTCTCCTGTAAATACCCAGACACGAACTACGAAGTTACATCGATCATAACCTCCAGGTGCTCCTCCCATGTATACAGATGCACACAGGAGGGCGACTGGACTTAGAGTACATGAAGGGGCATGGAGGGCCCATCAGAAGTTCAGAGCCGCCCTGTAAAAGGCGGGCACACATGTATAATAAGGAGGAGCACCAGAGGAGCGGTGAATGGTGACAGCTGAACAATGCTACGCACCACAGAAACCAGGAGGTTCACCTGCACCTCAGGTTTTAATGCTCAAACTGTAGCCATTACCCTCCCTTCCCAGCCCCACATCCGGCTGCTCTCCAAACCATCGGGCATCAGTTCCTGCTAACATGGCCTCCCTACAGCCACCTTTGTCTCCTCACAATCCCCGAGTCCTGCCTTTCCGCATCCATTCTGTTCTGCCCTCCTGCTGCCTTTCTCCTCACCGCCACTGGGCTGTTCAGCCGGGAGAACATGTGTCCAGGATGATTGCAACAGCTTCTTAGCATTTCCTCTCCGTGCTACCAATTCTCTCCCCTCCCCTGGGGTCTAAGGTAACCTTTGCAAATCTCAGCTCAGGCTCGCGCCTCCACTGCTCAGCGCCTGCCCGTGGCTCCCCTGTGCCTACGTGAAGCTTCCAGCCAGACATTTAAATGTTCATCAATGAACGGCCTCCTGTCTCGCTGCATCTCCTCCCAGCCCCATGCTCCAGTGTAGGAGGTACACTGTCGATCCCTGGTGACACCGAGGGGACATTTCCTCCAAGAGTCTCTGCCAGCCACATCCTTCCTGTGCCCCTTCTGAAGGAAAACTGTCACCCTTCCCACTTAGTGCAATGTCCATGAAGTCTCCTGGGCCCCCGCTAGAAAACATTCTACCGTCCTGAGAGTGGCCATAGATGCAAAACTGTGGTTCTCAAGGCAATGGCCATTTTCTTCCACAAAGCTAGTTGGCCCAATTCCTGGTGCTTTAAACTGAAAAGCAGGGCAGTGTTTGAAGTCCATTTGTGTCCTTAGTGGATGAAAGGCAGAGGCCTAGAAATCACTAGAGGTGCAGCAGGGATCCAGGACAAAAAGCACCTCCACCCAGCTGTGGATCACACAGGAACACTGAACTTCCAAGAAATGCCCAGGGTGACGGAGCTGGGGAGTTCAGACAGACTCTTTGACGGGAAGACTCTTCTCAAGCTGAGTCATTGGGACTCGAGGCCAGGGAAGCTAGAGCAGGCTGGCTAGGAGAAAAGAGGATTATTAGAGGGTGGGTAGGGCACAGAGGAAGCAGCACAGGTAAGAAAACATAAGAAAGTACTTGTTTGGAGGTGGTACACAGGCAGGAATGAGGAACTAGAGTTCAGTCATTGTGAGTGACTAAGAAGTCACTTGTGTGTGTGTGTGTGTGTGTGTGTGTGTGTATGCACCTGTGTACATGTTTGTGTGTGGGGGAGGTAAGTACATGTGTATATGCATGTTTGTGGGGATGCTCACATGTGCACATGTATGTACAGGCATGTCGAAGCCAAAGACAACCATGAGTGTCATTTTTAGAAATGCCATCCACCTTTGAGACAGGGTCTCTCTTTGGTCTGGAAATCACCACTTAAGCTAGGCTAACTGACCAGAGACCCTGGAATCCTCCTGTCTCCTCCTTCCCAGTCCTGAGATTCCAGTACATGCCACCTCTCAGGTCCTGATGCTTCTGAAACAAGCACTTAACCAGTGGAGACACCACGCCCCTACACACACACACACACACACACACACACACACACACAGCAGCCTTTGAGAGAAGCTACCTTACAGACAGATGAAAAGGTCCCTGCAAACATGAAGACCTCTGAGGAAGAGCAAGTCCACTTCCACTTCTGGGGGACAAGAGATGTCTATTATCTAGCCAACATGGCCTGCCTAGAGGTGGTTGCCTCTTCTTCCTCACCTTGACAAGGCAGGTCTATGTCACAATAGGTGCTTCCAAAAGGGGGTGCTAGATTGGTTAAATCAGCACATCGGAGCCTTTCCACTTGAGTGCAAATGATAAAGCCGATCTACAGCCTAAAACCCAGTGTGGCATCAGGGTCTAAAATTTATTCACTGGACAGCCTTGGGTTCGTTGCTTAAAATCTCTGGGTCTCAAGTGTTTTGTTTGGTGACCACAATAACCATACCCCCACACACCAGGAAAATCCCGGTAACTCCAGGAGGCATGTGAACTGTAAAATTCACAGCTCAGCAATTTATCTAAAGCTGCAAGTCAAGCCTGCCCTCTCCCCACAAAGGCCAAGGCCTCACAGAAACCAAAACCCAGGCAAAGGAAGGACTTTGGAAGAAGGGCAGAAATCCTGTCAGGCCCCAATCACAAGAAACTACAGCTAGAATATTAAAGCTGGCCTGAGGACGGGAGGTAATTAATCTTCCAGGCAATAAAAATATTTAATTCATTCCTCTGAGAGAAATGACAAGAGAGAAGATAGATACGTGCTTTTCCCCTCCCTGCTCTGACAAGGTTGCTCTGGATGGATCGTAGAACATTTAATGAACGTTTAATATAAGAGCCTGGGACGTAAACAAGGGAGTAGATGACAAGCAGCCCGAGCGGCCAGCAGCACCTCACACTGTAGAGGCAATGGGAAGGACAGAGCTGCCCGGAATTGTGCAGGTGGCAGCAGAAATGACAAGATGGGAACGGATACATGCGGTACTCCAGGGCTGACATCGTGGGATTTGCTCAGGGAACAGCTACACAAGGAAGGGCAGGTTACACATAAACTACCCAGGCTGGAGGGTCAGCATGGCAGGCAGGAGGAAAGACACAGACACAGGGAGTGGGCAGCCTCTAAGTACTGGGGTTGTTCTTAAGGGACAAGGTATACAGCCATTAGCAGTGAGCACTGCCATCCTGCCCTCACTTTGGCCACGTAGACCTTGTAGGAGTGATCACTTCTGTTCTGAGCCTAGAGGAGAAGAGGGAGAGCCTGGGACCAGTGGGTTTCTATTCTGGGAGGTGCTCAGGAGTTGAGGTCGAACCGAAGCAGTGTGAGGAAGAGGAGGTAAGGAGTTTGCCTGCCTTCAGCTCCGTGCTGGCTCAGGGAACCGTTCACCTTCTTCCTCCCACAGAACTAGGTCCTCTGAGAAGCAGAAAAGCATTTCCAGAGCCAAACCCAAGGAGGGTGGACCACAGCCTGACTGCGGCCAAATGGTTGAGGACTAAGGACCACCTTTTAAACGAGGCGTCCATGACCAAAGAGGCTGTGGCCTGGCACGCCTAGGTCAGGAAAGACTCTCTGAAGGCCTTTGTGTGCACTGCACTGTCACCGGAGGTCCGCAGGTTGCTGCTCTCTGTGTGACCTCTTTCTTCTCTACCACTTCCAACCAGGTCTAGGGATTGCTCACATGACATGACCCTAGTGACAAGTCCTGACGTAACCTCAAAATAAGAGTATGCAGAAATGCTGGAGACCATGTGGCCTAAATGGAGCCCATCTTGGATGCCAAGAAGCTTCTCTCTCCTTCCCTGTCCTCTGACAAGTACTCAGCCACACAAGGCCTCCTGACTGCATGTGGATATAACCTTCCAAGGAGATGGTTCGGGGGCATCAAAAAAAATGCACCAGGGTTCAACGCAGATCAGAAGACAATAGCTCAAGGCCTAGTCCTGAGGTCACGGGAGAGCCCTTTTCACAGTCAGGATGTCTGGGGACAGTTCTGATGGGCTTTGTGTCCATGTGCTCCACTTTGCTCCATGAGAGACTACTTGACATCTGAATGCTCAATTACCTCCCACAACATACTGGCCTTAAAAGAGCCCATCAAAGTGGTTCATTTGGTACATCTATCGGGAAATGGGCACACGGTCCTTCATTTCAGTGTCTCATTACTTAGCCCAAAGACACTGTGCTGAACTGAGACTCTCCAAAGGATCTGTTGGATGGACTGGTTTTTTTTCACCCTCTGATTTCAAGGGAAAGATATACTGTGCAGAGTGGAAGTGCTCTAACAAAGGTTGCCATTAAAGCAAATTTCAGTAAATTTAAGTAGAAATTATTGAAAACAATTTCTCAACAAAAATGAGCCCAATTTTCTCACAGAGCCACGCACAAGCACAACAGTCTAGGTTCTTGCTACCAGGCCTTTTCAGTTCAGAGAATCTGCCCTCACACTGAGATGAGACCCACTCCTCCCAAGTAGTACTCAAGGAGACCCTACGGCCAAGGGCAGCACACACTGGCCTGAGGTGCTGGCCCAGAGTAGAGGAAGGATAGCGTTATAGGGCTGGGATTTGAGTGAGCCTGGGACCCTAGGTTAGCTGGGCCCAGTGTTTCTTCCCTAATGCGTGATTTGTGAGTGGAGAACATCAGGTAAACTCTTGACTTCACGAACAGGACTAAAGGCCAAAGGGGATTGATTGAATGTTCGCCAAGGGGCATTAGAAGCGAGTTGCAGCATGGTTCTCACAACCCTGGGCAGGCCCACATTCTAGCTTTCCTCTGTCTAGGCCTTACCTTGCCTATCCCTACACTAAGCAGGACGGATGAGCAGATCCTTATGGTTCCAGACAGCCTCCCATTCTGAGACAGACTCCAGTTCTGCACTACCGTGGAGGCCTCTGGCATCCACAAGGCAGTCCTGAGGTCTGCAAGGCAAACTCCGACCATTTTTCCTCGATCCCTTCTTCTCTTGGCCGAGTCCTCCATGCCTTCAAGACACTTCCGTCCTCCCTCTGGTGTAACCACTCAGTTCTTTCTCTGGGAGCTCAGCACAAGAATGTGGCATAACGGGGTGTGTGTGTGTGTGTGTGTGTGTGTGTGTGTGTGTGTGTGTCCTGGCCCCTCTACTCATGTATTACTGTGCAGCCCTCTCAAACCCAGCCAGCCAGCTTATTACAGTGGCAGCTCTGGGAATCCAAAAGCCTTGACGGTTTAGAAAGTCAGAGGCTAATGATTCCAATGAGCCCTTCTCTGGCATTCTTTACTGAGCAAAAAGCCACCCCTACCCCGGGCTGTCAGGTATAAAAGCTGTGCTGTCCATCCACAGAGGAAACAGAAGGCAAAATGGCCACAGGAACCGATCACCTGCAGCGGGGGAGGGGAGGTTGCAGCCCTGAGCCTGTGGGGGCAGGGTGCTCCGGGAGGCTCAGGCAGTGGGAGACAGTGCCATGCTGTGGCCACCTGCCGCCTCTGCGCTGCCTTCCGCAGCCTCTGCAGGTACCCAGCGAGCGAGTGCGAGCGAGCGAGGCCTGTTTCCTGACCCACTTTCCTCCCCATCTCTATTTAGCTGTTCGCTGGTGATGCTCCTGGCATGCCAATCAGATACTGCAGCCGGCAGTGCAGCTTGTGACAACAAATTCACGGCTCCTAGTAAACTCAGTGGAAAAGTACTGCGCCCGGCAGACTAATTAAGCTGACGCAGTTTCCACGGCCACACAAGAAAAGGACAGCACCAAGGAAGGAGAGAGAGACAGAGAGAGAGAGAGAGAGAGAGAGATAGAGAGAGAGAGAGAGAGAAAGAGGCCATGAGGTAGGGGCTGGTGAAGCCAACTGTAAGACACGTGAAGGAGGAGACTTTTCAGCCGAAGTTCTCCAAGTCCAGAGCCCTGGAAGAGAACTCTGAATGTGCAGAGAAGGACTAGACTCCAGGTCTGCAGGCTGCACTACCCTCCCTCACCCTGTGACCTTGGACAAGCTATTCCCATGGGGGCAGGGGGCAGGGAATATGAAGCTAGACTGTTGTTAAAACAGCCTGTGACGCTTATCCTCTAGACTGTCAAACTGTCAAACTTGTGACAAAAAAAAAAAAATAAAAGAAAGAAAGAAAGAAAAGAAAAGAGAATCGCACACTGTCACTGGGCCCCATGAAAGAACAGAACCAGAGACTTCCTTTCTGGTTCCATTGTGGCTGCCAGCTTATTGTGACCTTGGGCAAACTACGTGACCCCTGGAAACTCCAAAGTCTTCATCAGAGGAAGAGGCTGGGTGGACTCTAGGGGGGCAACTCCAATGCCAACGCTCCACTTGATTCCATAAAAGGCCGAGGACATCAGCCCTAACCTCCCTGCACCACCTTTTATGGTTACCCACACCAGGCCTTGTCTTCTCTGAGCAGGAAGGAGTAACCCATTCTTGCCCTTCTGTTTAAAACCTAGTCCGGCAATGCAAGGCAGCTGTGTGTCTCTCCTCCCTTTTCTATAGACAACTTAGCAACAGGGGCTGTAAGGTCACCTTTGCCCCAGTCCCCTTGCTGCTGCTGCTGCTGCTGCTGCTGCTGCTGCTGCTGCTGCTGCTGCTGCTGCTGCTGCTGCTGCTGGAGTGCTAGAGACAGGAGTGAGGGTGACCTGCGGGGACGTTGAGAGGTACTCGTTGGAGGGATGCCACAGAACACTGAGCCTCTCCTCAGGATTGAGCAGAAGAGGGCGGGAGGGATAAGAGAGTGTGGATGGGCATGCAGAGCCAGCCAGGAAGCAAGTGTCAGGTGGAGGAAGAGGCAGAGACATACAAGGTGAGGCAGAACAGCTCTGGATTCCACAGACAGCCAATCAGAGGCTACACCTATCTACCTCCTGCACATCTGAATGCATGTACCTGGTATTACTACCATAACCTTGGTCAGCTTGGTCTCAGCCACTGCCACAGTCCCTTTACCCGGCCACCAGTGTCTCCCATAAGCACCGTTCTAAGCAGAGGGCTGAGCACCCCACAGCTGCAGCTCTCAGCAGCACACAGGAGCCATGTCACCTGATGATCATCTCTCAGCCTCCCACAGCCCTGCTCCAGGAGGGCTAAGGAAGGAGCTGGCCACTCTCTGAGCATGCGATGCCCTGTCCCCAGAAAATACCTCTTGGTGCCTCACCTACAACTCCCCAACCATCACTGCCACCCACCCGCCCACGGAAGCCACTTCAACCCATCCCTTGGGCTCAGTCCAGTCTGTTCCAGAAACACATGTCTGTCCCCTGGATCTGGAACACGCACACTCCTCCTGCACTTCGACAAACGTCTTCCATCTCTGACAGCATCATTTTCGCCGTAGTGAATGCTGAGAGCCCCCGATTCCTTGCACTTTCCGGTGCGTGACTACAAGGCATCCGTTTCAGCAGTGGTCGGTGGTGGGGTGGAGAGTTGGCTCGTTAGGATCATGTGCGGCTCCTACAGAGCACCTGCCTGCATTCGGTTCTCAGCGCTGAAACAAGGGCTCACGAGCATCCCTAACTCCAGTTCCAGGGATGCACATACACATATTCAGACAACATAGTCATGCACATAAAACAAGTAATGTTTAAAGAAAGAAAGGGAGGGAGGGAGGGAGGGGGAGAGAGAGAGAGAGAGAGAGAGAGAGAGAGAGAGAGAGAAGAGAAAAGGAATAAAAGAGAGAGGAAGGAGCAAAAGGCTTCTGAATGAGTGATAGGAACAGCATGGAGGAGACAGAGCCCGCCCACTTGATAAGAGGCAGAGCCTCAAGACAGACGGAAGTGGTAAGAAACACAGACAGACTAGAAGACCAAGCAAGGTCAGACCTGATACCAGGGAAATGAAAGCAGAAACCAGTGGGTGCTCAGAGCTGCAGGGGGTCTCTACAACCTGCGTGGAAAGGCAGAGAACCCCAGTGTCAGAGAGGAGCACACTCCTGCTGGGATCTACGGAACTTTCTCAAAACTGAAAGCAAGTACAGAAGCAGCAGACAAAGTAATAAAAGGTTTAGCCTATAATCACAGAAGAAGCCCGGAGCTAAAGCCAGGATGAACCCAAGGGAAGCAAGGCCGGGAGGAGCCTGGAAGTGCTATGGAGGAAGGTCACCACCCACCAGCACTGTGACCTTGAAGGAGCTTTGTGACCTGACTGATGAGCAGGAACCCAGCACTCCTCTAGAATTCATCTACAGGAATTAATGCAAGAGTCGAGTTGTGCCCCACAGATGAGGAAACAATACAACAGGCACCTACTGCTGGGAGTTCTCAGAGCGCTTCTTTCCAGAGGTGTCCGCAGTTCACCAATGAACCTAGAGGCCCCAGTGAGTTGATGAAGGGATGTATTATGAAGGACACAAGGCACCCAGCGTGTTACAAATCCCAGGGGAGGCGCTTCTGAAAAGGGCAATGCTAACCCAAAGGAATGGCATGAGGGATGAACCTGCAAGCTGGAAGGAGGGCCCAGCCAGGTGACACAGAATAATGTCATTGCGTGACCCACAGTCTGGGAATGGATATATTCTCCGGGATGTGGTTAAGGAATCTGTACCTCAAGACTTGGAGAAAAGAAAGCCAGGTCTGTGAGTGTGGCTGTCGGGGGGTGGGGAGGGGTGTCGCTCAAACGTCTCAAGCTGGAGAAATAACTGTGTATCCAGAGGGATTGAAAACAGACGTCCAATGTCCCAGAAAGAGCTCCTGGGAAGAAGCTTTCATTTGCCTTCTACAGAAGCAAGGGGGTACAGTAGAAAGCAAAGGGGAGAGCCAGCGTTAAGAGAGCTGTGTCCACCCTTGCAGCACCCCATGCCTGTCCTAGGCTGAGCCTCTCCCCTCCTAGGAGCCATACCCTCTCACTACTCACTGAGAATCAGACAAATCTTCCAATTGCCCAACTCTGCTTAGGGAACTCAGACAAGGTCTGGGTTCATACTTGGGCATTAAAGAAGGCTTATGACTCTTTCACAAGTCAAAAGGGAAGGTGGGGGTCAGAGGGACAGAACTGGGACCATTTGTCACCCAAGTACACTTAGAAAATCCCTACTCAGGGATAAGTTGTCTAGGCTCTGGGATTTAAAAATGAACTAACTGATGGGAAACTGTCTGAGTGCATGAAGCTTCTCTGTTATTTTGAAATCATTTACCATTCATCCACTCATTCATTCATCCATTCATGGTTACAGCATCTACTTGATTGGCAAATACTTTGATTGGCAAAGTAGAAGAAACCCTATAAATGCATGTGCCCTCCCAGGATGTCCAATGTAAATAGGGAGGGCACATGACAGTATACCCAAAACAACTTAGGAAAGAAAACAACATAAATAAAATACCTGACTATGGATTACTGTCCGATACACCAATACAGACATTTGGTGCTGGGATTTGGGAAGGTAGTCAGGAGCACTGTGCTCTTGGGTAAACAGACAAGACTTCACATCGCTGATAAAACCCAAGCTAAGCTTTAACGAGGAGAGTATATTTAGGTAAAAGTCAGGGAAAGAGTACCTCACAGCATCCATCTACCCACCTATCCACCTTTGCGATATCCATCCATCCACTCATCTATTCACCTACTTACCCATCCAGACATAACACATAATACATCATTCATTCATTCATTCATACATACATACATACATACATACATACAACCCATCTCTCTACCCACCCACCTAACCATCCATCTACTGACCCCTCCATTCACACACCTAACTATTCACTCATCCACCCACCCAACTACCTATCCACCTACCCATCCATTCACCCACCCATTCACCTACCTATCTATCCAACCATCCATAGATCTACCCACCCAACCATCTACCCATTCAACTATCAACCCATCACCCACTCACCCATCCATCCATTCACTAATCCATCTATCTATCCACCAATCTCTATATCTAGGCATCCATCCACCCATCCATCCATCCATCCACCCACCCTCCCACCCATCCATCCATCCATCCATCCATCCATCCACCCACCCATCCATCCACCCATCCATCCATCCATCCATCCACCCACCCTCCCACCCATCCATCCATCCATCCATCTATCCATCCACCCACCCTCCCATCTCCATCCATCCATCCATCCACCCATCCATCTATCCATCCACCCATCCTCCCATCTCCATCCATCCATCCATCCATCCATCCATCCATCCATCCACTTATTGGACACTATTCTGCTCCAGAAACAGCACACTTAGACTATACAGGAAGGGCAAGGACAATGACAAAAGCAAGTCATCCTGGAGAACTTACCTCTTTACACATTACCAAAATTAAGTCATCTAATCCTCTGACAGCCCTGAGGTAACTCTCTGTTGTCAGTCTTCCCTGATGTGGCGGGCCAGTGAACAACTTGTTCAAGTTGAGGCTAAGTGGTATGGGAAGTTTTGTTTTCAATAGTTTTATCAAAACATACTTTAAGTATTTACTTATATAATTTGATTGGTTTTCCCCATAAATATATACCCAGCATTAGGGCTCACTGCACTCAAGACGATGGGAATACTTCGATTCCTCAGACACCCCAGGCAGTTTCAATAATTATTTATTGGAAGATATAAGGAAGCCAGATGGGCAGGTAGAAGGACACTAAGTGAGGTTTTTTAAAATGACAATCTAGTTTAGGATATAATTATAGTTTATAATCAGTAAATGGCTAGAAGCAGGGGACCAGAGAGGGGGCTGGCAATCGGAGATGGTGATATTGACTTTAGAATCATAACATAAAGAGGAGAGAAAGACTCTACCTGGGGACTGGAGACACAGGAGATAAAGCAGGGGCTAAGACACAGCCTGAAAAACAGTGAAGAAGATAAGAGAAGCAGACACTGAAGATAAATAGGCGTGATAGGATAAAAGAGAAATACTAGACGTTATGAAAATCAAAAAAAAAAAAAGAACTTTTTAGACAGACGCCACAAAGAAGTCAAAGGAAATGAAGATTGATGTCGCATTCAGGGGCAGAGCTGATGAGCTGGAGACATGCTCAGCAGATAAGAGATTGCTGTCCTTGCAGAGGACCAGAGTTCATTTCCTGGCACCCACCTGGGTGGCTTACACCCACTTGTCACTCCAGCTCCATGGATCTGACATTCTCTTCTGGCCTCTGCAGACACACGCACACAAGTGCCCACAAACACACTCATACATAGACACATAAATTATCTTTTTAAATATTAAAAATTATTGTCAGAAGTAGGAGGGAAAACCTCTGAAATAATCATCTAATTTGTATCTAAAAAGAGAAATGGGATCCGATGAAGATCTATAATCTAGTCAACAATTATTGTACCAATATCAATTTATTGGTTTTGATATTATGGATATCATATATGGATATGCCAGACTCTCTAATAGGGAACAATGTGAAGGGTGTACAAAATTATCTGTATCTACTTTTCTATGGGACCACAATTATTTCAAGATGTAAACATTTTTTAACAATAAATTAATTGAACACCTAATGTATACCAGATATGGTATCCTGGATGTTTTCTTAATGAACTGTCATTCTAATCTTCACATAATCTTAAATAGAGATGTGATTCTCATTTTGTGGCTCATAAAGGTGATATGTTTAGAAGAGACTTGCCCAAAGTCACACAGCTGGGTAATAAAGGCAACAAACGTCTGACTGGTGCACTCTTTTCGTGAGTACAGCCGACCTATCTGACACCCCTGAGTGCCTGCTTAAACAAGTCCCAGCCTCCACGGTCTGTCTACACCACTGCAGAATAAGCCGTCTTACCTTACCCCAGGTCCAATTTTCTCATGAGTAAAAGACAACAATAACTCCTGTCCTAATTTGAAGTTTCCTGCCAGATTCCAAAAAGGTGTGAAATCTCACAAATGGTCAAGACATGTCTCTATGTGCCTCTATGTGCCTCGGAGACATTCTTTAAAACCTGTGAGTAAGGTCAATCCAAGCTAAACAGGCAGAGGAAAGAGAAAACCTCTACACTAGCAATTCTTGCTTGTCTGTCCTTCTGGACAGTATCTGACCCTGGGGAGACCTTGGTACCAAAAGCAGCTGGCCAAGAACACGTGGGCCCGTATCACAACACAAGCCTGCATCAGCAACATTAGATCCATCCTCTCTTCCCTGGTTACACTTTCCCTAGCCCCACATATACATGGTGCCCTTGCCTGTGCAAATGCCCTGTGCCTACAGCACCCTGCCATGAAGCTAGATCCTGGTCCCTGGCCCCTGGCACCCAGCTCTGATGACAGCTGTCCTCAATATACCAGTGAAGTGGAAATCTAAGGGTTCTTTGGAAAGTCCGTTGTGTTGGATGGGGGCAAACATGGGAAGGGGTGTTTTCCTGAAGCAGACACAGGGGGAAATGCTAAGGTGACTTGTAAAGGAATGTTTCATGAGGCAGCACAGGAGAAATGATGTTCTGCTAAAGCCAGCATGTGAAAGGAGGTGTGATGACGGATTCTTCACTAATGACGCACATGTATTGGTGTGCCTTGCAGTGCACAGCTGAGCTCCATTTGTTGCGACTCCATAGAGAGAAATGCACCGAAACACTTCAGTGATGTGCTGCGGCTTCTACGGACTAGGGCAGAGTGATGTCAGCCAACACAGACTCACGTGCCAAGGCAAGACACGTGCGGAGGCCAGAGCAGTGAGCACACGTGATGATTAGAGAGTATAAAAAGGACTCCACAGTGAACGAGGCTGAACTTGGCTTGCTTACAGAGCTGTACAATGCTTGTGGGTCTCCGGTCCTCTCTGATCTTTGCCTTCCTGAGAGAGGCACAGCAGAGAACTCCTGAGGTCCCTCCTGGTCCCTCCTGCTGACTTATGCCGAGGCTGAAGCCTGGTTGTTCCTGCTAGGTGGTGCCGCCACTGCTGCTGACCCGACTACCAAACTGGACTGCTGGTATTTCTGCAAGATGTCTGCAAGTGGATGGAGCTGCTGCTGCTGCTGACCTGGGAACTGAACCACCAATTTCCAGACAACACGAGGGAGCCACTCCAACCATTTCTAAACAGGCCCACTTCTTTTCCACTACCTCGGGTGGGTGATGGGCATTTATTTAACAGCCATCATTAAAAGTAGGCATTTGAAAGAACTTAAGAGTTACACACCACAGCTTTAGAAACTGTCTCGAATAGTAGTAGTACAGGTCTTTAGTCCCAGCCATTAGGAAGCAGGTAGATCTTTCCCAGTTCAAGGCCAGCCAGGACTGCATAATAAGACCCTGTCTCAAAACAGAAACAAAACTGGGGGAGACGGCTCGGCAGTTGGGAGCACTGGCTGCTCTTGCAGAGGACCCAGGTTTAGTTCCCAGCAACCACACGGTGCCTTCACAACTCTCTGTAATTCCATTCCCAACTCAACACCCCCTTGCTTCTGCAGACACCAGCCACACGTGTGGCACACACACATTCACAAAGGCAAAATACCCATACATACTTAAAACTTTCTCAAAGCGGTGAGCTGTCCCAGGCAAGATGGCTCAGTGAGTAAGGACACCAGCCACCAAGCTGACAACCTGAATTTGACTCCTGGGCCCCACGTGGCAGAAGTGAAGTGACTCCTGCAAGTTGTCCTCTGACCTCCACACGGGTGCTGTGACACACATACATAATAGATAAATGGAGTAATAATTTAAAACAGGATGATCAGTGCTAAATCCTGTTAGATCTCACAGGGCTGCAGCTAGCCACCAAAGCGGTCATAGACACCACAAATGTAGGGTAGCTTGGGGTGGTCCTGGCTTCTCTATAGCAGTGATTCTCCAGACACAATTAGCTCTCATCTCAGGAAGGGGGCCGACCTGCACTGCTGACTCCTCAGCCGCACACACAGGAAAAGGACAGGCTACCGATACTCTGATCCCCTTGCCAGTGACAGCACCAGGACAAAAGGGGCTGGAGGCTGGTGAGGACAGCCTTCCGCACGGAGTGCACAAGCTCTAACTCAGCACTTCTCGCTTTCTGCAGAGCAGCTGCAGCTGAGCCCACACCATACAGACCACAGCGATGACCCCCAAACTGGTTTCCCGGCTGGCTGCCAAGCCACCTGCTGATGGTGGGCAATCAGGACGGCTCTCATCACTTCTGTTCAAAAACCACTCACAGTTCTCACTGACTACAGAACCCGATGAAGCCCAGTCCGATGGCCTGGCATGAGGAGCCTTCTGAAACTGGCTTCAGTCAGCCCTGAAGTCGCTTCTGCCTTTCCCCTTTGTGCTCCTCGGCTCTGGCCAAAACGAGTCTCTGCTCCCAAGACACATCCTGAGCTTTCTGCCTCTGCGCTTTGCTCATGCTGTGTTTCCATCTGCAATGCTTCTCGTCCAAATCCTACCCGGTCTCCTGGCCAGCACAGATATTACCTCCTCTGTGAAGCTTCCAAGGATAGCCTGGCTCGCCCTACCTTCCCTATGTGACAGGAACTGGTGAGCGGCTGCAAAACTAACCCAGATGATCACCCCACACTAAGATTCTTACTGGCTTACATCTGTATAGGACCCTGGTATCAGGCACTTTTGGAAGATCTTAAGGTGTTTTTAAGGTGCAACTTAGATTTAGAACCAGGGCCTGGGCACATGGGATCTGTCCCTCTCACGGATCCCATGATTCTATCTGAATGCCTCTCACAGCACACAACTCCTAGCATCTTATGGGATTCCTCTTGACATTCGAGTGAAGGCTTGTTTGGTGGCAGGCACTATTTTAGCTTCCGAAATGCAGAACTCACGCTCTCATGGAGCTTGAAGAGACCAACGCTAAATAGGAATACCAGGCCAGGTAATAGGAGCTGTGATGGAGACAGCTAACAAATGGTATCACAAGGTCAGGTAATAATGACTGTGCTGGGGAGTTTCTTTGTCAAGTTGCAAAAACTTCAGTCACCCTGAAAGAGAGGTCCTCAATTGAGAAATTTCTTCCCTCAGATTGGCCTATACACATTCTTTGGATGATGGTTGATGTGGGAGGGCCCAGCCTACTGTGACAGTGCCCTCCCTGGGCAGGTAGGTAGTCCTGGGTTGAAGTAAGGTGAGCAAGGTGTGGGGAGGAAGCCAGTATCAGCGTTCCTCCACAGTCCTTGCCTCTACTCCTGTTGCCTTTCGGCCTCGACATCCCTCAATGATCAACTGTTATAGGGGACGTGTGAGCCAAATAAACCCTTTCCTCCCCAGGCTGATTTGTCAGCCAAGATTTTATCACAGCAACAGAAAACCAGGACAGGTGCTCTCATCAATATGGGAAGGGGGTGAAGAAAAAGAAGAGGCCCAACTACAGAGAGGGTGGTTAGGGACGGCTTCACCTACTGTGTCTGCCCTCCCATTTAGACAGCATTAGGGTGACAAAGGCCTGTCTCTGACTCACTATTGTGTCTCTCAGCGCCTCCTGCATGGTACTTGGCAATATGAACTTGCTATAGGCACATATGTGATCACTGTATGAACAAATGAAATAGGTAATGATGGCTCCCCATGTCTCCTTCACAGCTGTGGTCCTCACCATGCGTGAAATACGCACAGGATAGGTAAACTTCACTGTACTGGGGAGAAGTTGTAGGGACACACTTCCTTGGACTAGATCACCTCACAATTGTAGAGCATCAAGCTAATATGAGGTCCCTGAAGCCAATCTCTTCATTTCAAAGATAAAATTATATCCAGAGAGATGGTGACCCAGTGGGCCAAGGTCACAGAAGAGGGCTGAGGAGAGCAGCTCAGGGAAAGTGACTGCCAGGCAAGCATGAGGACATGAGTTGGGATCCCTGACATCCATGCAGAAATCTGGGTTACTCACTTATAACCCCAGCACTGGGGAGGCAGAAACTAGTTGAATTCTGGAGCTCATTGGCCAGTCAGTACAACCAAATAGATGGGTTTCATGTTCTAACTGAGGCTCTGTCTCAAAAATGAAGGGTTAATCAATACAGGAGGACAACCAAAGTCAGCCTCTGATTTCCATAGGCACACACCCAAACACACACACACACACACACACACACACACACACACACACACACACACACACACACTCACATGCACCAAAGGTATAGCTGACAGGAGTCCCCACCAGCACTTACTTCTAGTTAAGATTTATTTCCATTTCATTTTGCTGCCCTGATAAAAACAAATAAAACTTGACCAAAAAAATGACTTATAGGGAAGAAGGGCTTATTTTAGCTCACAGTTCATCATTGCAGTGAAGCCAGAGGGCAGGAGCTTGAGCCAGATAGCTGGTCATACAACATCCACACTCAGGAGCAGTGAGGAATGAAGGCATGCATGCTGCCTGCCGCGTGTTTGCTTGCCTTCTAGCTAGGTAGCTTATTGCACTCATACAATTCAGTCCCAGACCTAGGGAATAGTACCACCCACAGTAGGCTGGGTCGTCCTGTACCCATTAGTAATCAGGATAATTCCCCACAGATATGCCCACGGGCCAACCTGAACTAGATAGCACATGGAGATTCTCTTTAGCTGTGTGATTCTAGGCTTTGCCAAGTTGACAGTTAAAAGTAAATAGCACCAGGTTTATCAAACTGAAACACCATTGCCGTAGTATCTCAATATTATTTTGAGGTCTGTTAAGTCATTGGGCCCATGAAGTAACTCAATTGGGATCGGGTAAGCTAAGGAAGACCTCAATTTTCTTTGGTTTCAGAATAATCTTCCTCAATGGCTCCAACGTGGACCTGAACATCAACCCTTCACCTTCTTGTACAGACCATCCCTCTGTGCCACCCATACCAAACGAGGCCAACAGAAAGGACCTCCCACGGCAGCCAAGGGGTTGGTGAGTTTGCCACTATGACACAACTCTGATCCTTTTCCCTACTTCACCCTGAGGCATGGGGACAAAGAAATAGGCAACAGCCACCTCAGGCTAAGAAGCCTATGGCTGTGAAACCAGGGACAAGCTACAAGCCTTAGCCAGCAAAAACAGAACATACGTTGGAAAGACACTGATGTTCTATGCTCCAAATGAGTGTTTGGCCAGGCCAGGCATGGTATGGACAAGCAAACTGTGTCCTAACAGGCAAGTACAGCATTTCATTTCTCTTAAAATCACAATCCAATTGGTTGTGTTCGAAACCAACTCCCTAGATTACCTTCCCAATGAAATCCTCCAGATGGAATCCAGTCAGTGTAGGCCCCCTGGGCCGGTGGAATACCAAGACCCTTCGCCTGGTATTTCTATACCTCCACAAGTCAGGAATGGAGGACAAAACTGAAGACTGCAAGACATCTGGAGATCCTGAAACACTTTCTGAGTCATTAAGGAGGAATTTGGCTGGGTACGACTCTCAGCGTCAACTCCATTATGCTATATTGATATGTGACTTCTTCCAACTTGGCTCTTTGTACTGAGCAAAAATGAAAGCAAAGTGGAGACGCTTATCAACCGCGGCAGAGGCTCCTAGCTTTGCTGAGCCTTGGAATCAGCTGGGGACCCAGCTCTAGCAAATTGGGAATCAAAGAGCAGGCCCAGAAATTTGCACATGAAGCAAGAGTAATGGGGGAGTCATAGGAGCCGGGCAGTGTGGGGAAAGCACAGGACCCACTTCACAGGATAACCACGGAGGAGCACGACAACCAGTGAGAAGCTACAGTTGTTCAGTCAGGGGAACAGGTTTCCCCCATCTCCCACTGAATGGTGACCACAAATAAAGAATAATGCAGCCCGTGATTCAAAATTGCTACGTGACAGAGAGGTCACATTCCTTGAAAGGCACACCAGGTGAAGGGTTTGCGCTCTCACCCAATCATTCTACATTGTAAACACACACCAAAGTATCATCATGCCGACTCATAAATGTGAACAATTATTTTACAACTGTATATGTGTGGACAGTCATGCACACTCTGGCAGAGGACAAGAGTGGTCTTCCTCCATAGCTCTCCAAGTTATTTGTTTTCAGACAGGTTCTTCCCTGAACCTGGAGCTCACTAGCTGGCCCGGTGGGCTTCCCTGTGCTAAGATTACAGATGGGCTACCACGATCACATTTTTACATAGGTGCAGGGATCATCAGGTATCTCCTCAGCCCCAGTGTTAACAATTATTACTTGTCAATTGAAAATAAATTTAAAACATAACTAAACGGGAGCTGGCAAGGAGACACAGGGAGCAAAAGTATTCGCCACACAAACCGGGCAGTCTGATAAAGGTGGCAGGAGAGAACCGACTTCACCAAGCTATCCTCTGACCTCCATGCACACTCCTCCGCCCCCACCCCACCCCCCGACACTAGGTGCATAAAATAAAAGAATTAAAAAAAAACAATGAAATGGAACTCGAAAGCTCCTCTTGGCACAGAGCCTGGTGCATAATGACTGCACTGTAAGTGTTGACTCTTGTCATTATTTAGTTATTATTAATATATCCCAGAGCCTGGCCAGATAACATGTGGTCCTGAAGCAGCGGGTTAAGTATCAGCTGGGAAATTAAGAATGTAGAATCTTGGGGTTGGGGATTTAGCTCAGTGGTAGAGCGCTTGCCTAGGAAGCGCAAGGCCCTGGGTTCGGTCCCCAGCTCCGAAAAAAAAGAACCAAAAAATAAAAGAATGTAGAATCTTAGCCTGAGGTCAGATCTGACGATGTCAGACATGAGTGAATAAAACAGTGGAGGTGTGACCAGAAGTCCATGATTTCCCAGGTGTTAGGGAAAAGGTTTGAGGATCTGCCTGCCTGCCTGTCTGTCTGTCTGTCTATCTATCTATCTATCTATCTATCTATCTATCTATCTATCTATCTATCTATCTATCTATCTATCATCTATCTATCTCAGGCAAGGCTGGCTGCTAATACACAATCCTCCTGCCTCAGCCTCTGGAGTGCTGGTATTATAGACATACTCAGCCCCCATTCACTTCATCACTCAAAGATTACAGAGTGATTATTCCAGAAATATTACTCCAGATTACTCTAGAAAAAAGGTGCCTTGCAGAGCGGTACTGCAGTGGTAAAGATGGGTCTGATCTGTGCCTCAAGCAATTTATAAGAGATCAACAAGAAATATCTCTCTCTCTCTCTCTCTCTCTCTCTCTCTCTCTCTCTCTATCTCTCTTCCCTCCCTCTCTCCTTCCCTCCCTCCCTCCCTCTCTTCTCTGAAATCCATGCAGTGTAAAAAAGACAGATGTGAAGGAAATGCAGAGAAGGGAGAAATTATTTAGGGCCTGGAGCTCAGGGACAGCTTCTCTCAGAGGGGCCGTGTTAAGCTGAACCTGGCAGGCAGAAGGCAAGTGAGCGAGGGATGGGAGCGCTGCTGCAGACATGATAGTGGTCGCAGTCCAGGGCTGCCAGTGAGCCCCTCAGCTGAACCTGGAAAACAGAGGCAGGTCTGTCCCGGCTGGGGTGACATCCACAGACGGCCGCTCTGAATCCCTCACCAGAGCACATAACAAACCACTGAACCCCAAATCCTCTTAGAAATGAGCTGGGACAAACACAAACATTTCTGAATCGGTACTAAAATTATTCCCAAGTCTGTTTCCTCCCTTGGAGAGAATTCATATGACTTTGAGTATTAGTAGATGCTGGAAAGATGGCTGAATGTGTGAACAAAGGAAGAGATAAATGAGTCTATAGCCTAGCAGCAGAGGGGGGAAGAGCAAGGGAGAAACGCCTCACATTGCATCATGGCAGGAAAGGAAGGGGTGAAGGAAGGATGGTGAGGAGAGGCAGGTGTAATGCTTAGGACACTGGTGTGACTGGGCAGGCGAGAAGCCACCAAGTAGGTTAAAGACAATAGGGACGAGAAAAAAGGGGGTGAGGGGAGATGACAAAGGAGTGACTGACTGCGGGACCAGGAGAAAGGAACATCAAAGTCTCACAGAAGCCTGGAGGCCTGTGTCCAGGAGCATGACATCAGAAAATGAGAGGTCAGAGAACACGGTGTTTCCGCAGATGTCAGTTCACTGCATCCTTGTGAACTTGAGATCATGGTGCCGTCGTGTCTGAACCACACTTCTCCTAGCCCCTCCACTACTCTGACCTGTGGCTGCTGGAGTCTTGCTGGTTTCTGCCTGTTCTCAGGTGTCAGGCTGCTCTGCACTGGGGACTCTTCCCAAGTAGGTCCCTTGCAGCTCCTTGCTGTCAGCAGCTCAGTGAGCACCATTAAAGCTACGACTTGTACTTCCCAGATGCCCTCAGAACTACCCAGATCCCTTACCCTGCTCTCTTTTTTTTAATTTTTAATTTTAAAGTTTTATTTTGTTGTTGTTGTTTTTTAAGACGGGGTCTCACAGAGCAGAGGCTGTCCTCGAACTCAATGTGTAGCAGAGGATGACCCTGAACTCCTGACCCTCTAGCTAGAATTAATGGCATGCACCACCATGCCCAGTTGAATGTGGTCCTGGGGAGTTGACCTAGAACTTGTAGGTCTAACAAGAACTCTACAAACGCAACTTAGCCCATCTTTCTTGTCCCTAACATAGTAGAAAATCTTATCTATCAGATCTAGGTTTAATAGTGGTTGTCTCTCATTAAAATGTAAGCTAACAAAGATTTCTGTCCAGTTTTCAGTTGCCTAAACCAGTATCCTCTTTTGTGCTCAGTTTAAGACTATTTAAGATTCATGTCCATTTCACAGATGAAGACACTGATACTGATGCACAGAAAGAAAATGTGCTTTCCTTGAGTGGTGGTTTTTACCAGTGGTGGGAGGCTGAGTGCAAGCAGATCTGTCCGAGGCCATGGTATTGGGCAATTGGGTATTGTTTCACTTGAGACAGCCCAAGGGTTGAGGCTATGATGTCCGGTACAGCCAACAGCCACCATCCTCAAAGACAGTGCACTTGCCCTGGCTGGGAGTTGAGGCCATATCTTTAGGTCTTGATCTGCCTGTGGCCTGAAAAACAAGCCCTCTAACAGAGATCACGAAGAGAGCAAACGGCTCCATTTTCCAAGTGCAAGTTTGGAGAATCAGGCCAGCTTCTCCAGTGAAGCGGCTGCTAATTTCTCCAGCTGCCTAGATTGTCAAATTACAAACTTATCTTCGGGGAAATGTAGCTAACAAAGGGACATGTTCCATTTCCCTTTTTACCACCCATCCTGTGGCTCTGACTTGGTTTAATTGCCGTCCCAACCCTCCCTCTCCGAATCCACACATCACAAGGCGTGCATTTATAGTGCCTCGCATTAATATACTGGAGCTTCTCAGAATAAACGGGTTTGGCAAAAAATGTAATTATTTCCAGCAAAAGAGTTGGTTCTACATTTTGACAGACATCTGATACATTATTGTACTCGATGCTAAGCTGTGAATCTGCAAAAAAAAAAAATTTTTTTAAAAGAAAGCATTATTTTAAGGTTCGGGCCTACTCATTATTAAATTATAAAGCTGGTCATTTGTGATGAGTCAGCATGAAAACAGAAGGCAGGCATGAAAGGCTGCAAGCAGCACGTCTACACGTGACCCCCGACACCTGCAAGCCAAGGCCACCATGAAGGTGACACAGCCTAAGCATGGCACAAAAGCTAGTGCCCAGGACAGAATATTTATTATCGGGGTTATTTTCCTGGTAACAGAGCCCTTCACGTTGTTCATTTGCTTATGCACAATTCCCTCACCCCTAGAGAGAATATGAGTGCCATAGAGACAGGGGGCATGGGGCTGCAGGGAGTAAGACCTGAACTGCACTGGGCAGGGCAAGCAGAGGTCAGCAGGGTGAGGACAGATGAGAAAGAGACAGATACCAGCTCGTGCAAAGGTTGGGAAAATAGAAAGAGCACGTGACTCCCAGAAAGCAATTAGAACCAGCCTAGGAAGGCACTCAAAACAGCCATGGCCCCTCCCTTTGTGCTGAAGACAAAATGCAGACTTCTTAGTAGAATAGGAGGTGGCCCATCCTCTTTCACCTAAAGCCCCGGCCAAGTGACCCCAGCCATAGGCACCAAGCCCCAAGCACTCGGTCTCGATGTCGAGATGGGGAAGCTGGCTTGAACAGAGAGCTCGGTGAAATCCGAGGTACGGGACATGCTGAGTCATCTGCACTTCAGGAAACCATGTCCTTGGGAGGCAGGAGTATCGCTTACACGCGGAACTGTTCCTGTCCACGAAGGACAAACTGTGAACCGTTTAACACTGGCCTTCAATTTTTAAAGGAGCCCAAATGAGCTATGACAGGAAGACAGATCACATGCTCAGACCGGGCCCTGGAAACCTGGTCTTATTCTTCCTTGTCAGCACCAACTAGAGGAAGGCAGAGGGGTCTTGTGGGAGTGTCAGGATCAGATTATGACCAGGGCCTCTGCAGATCCTCTAGGGAGAGACAGCCATGCTCAGCATAAGGATGGGAAGGCACACGAGCCTGAGTCTGCAGGGCACTGATGTATCCTGGGCATCGCACGCACAGATGGCAAAGCCTGCACTGACTTTTGCTCCTTGGAGGGCATCTGGCTTCCTTGGGGACATTCAGGAGTGTCCCTAGTTCTCTGCCTGAAGACCTCAGGAGCAAGCAGCACAATCAAGACAAGGTCTGGAATCAAGCCCAGTCCGGATTCTTGCTCTATAGCCTCAGTTTCCCCATCAATAAATGTAGATCCACAGGGCTCTGGGAATTAAATAATAAACCACTGCACACTGGGCATCGTGTGCTTAAGAGATACACGTTATACTTCGTTCCCCATTCCCTTTATCCCTTCCTTTTGTACCCCAGAAAATTAGAAGTTTTCCAGGGTTACTGTGTGTGTGTGTGTGTGTGTTTGTGTGTGTGTGTGTGTGTGTGCGCGCCTGCCTGTGTGCCTGTGTGTGCATGCAGATGTATGTGCACATGTGTATATGCATGTGTGCATGTACATGTGTGTGCATGCAGGTATATGTGCACATGTGTACATACATGTGTGTGCATGCATGCAGATGTGTGTGCACATGTGTATATGCATGTGTGCATGTACATGTGTGTGCATGCAGGTGCATGTGCACATATGTACATGCATGCAGAGGCCAGAAGTTGATGTTGGGTGTATTCAATTCTTCCAACCTTGTGTTTTTGGACAGGGTCTCTTACTGAACCTGGGACGATTTCAGATTTGGCTGGCTGACCAGCAAGCTATCGATCCACCTCTTCCTGCCTCCCTGAGATGAGGTAACAGATGCCTGTGGTCGTGGCCTGGTTTTTAATGTGGGTTCTAGAGGTCCAACTTACATTTCCACACCTGCAAGGCAAGCACTTTAAGCACTGAACCACCTCCTTAGCCCTCCATCTTATTCTCTGAGACAGTCTCCTACGAAGTCTGTAGCTCACCAGTCCCCTAGGGCTGCTGGGTAAGCGCCAGGGATCCACCTGTCTCCAGCCCTCCAATGCCGAAGTATGGGTGTGCACTGCCATGCTAGGCTTTCCTTAGAGCTCAGGTCCTCGTGTTGCCTGGCAGGCACCTTACAAACAGAGCCAGCTCCTTATCTCTTTTCACCTTTTTCTGAGTACAGAATAAAACTTCTATTCTGTGGGGCATTTTCCTGGCTTGACACTTTGACTGTGGCATTTCTCCTAATGGCAAGCAAAGGATAATGGGTCCACAGGCTCTTTCACATCTCTCCCAGCTTCTACCTCAGACATCCTACCCTCCCCATTATACTGTTTGCCTTCCTGTCTGACTGACCTTCGCCGACAATGGAACTGTGAACTAGGGTGGAGGCAGTGCAGGCTCCAGGTTCCTAAGAAGGCAGAAGTCATGGATGGACTGTAAGTGTTCAGATGTGAGACACACAGCAGCATTTGCTGTTTCCTTGTGCTGAGCCACCTTCTCTTGCCTACTGATTTCCGTATACTCACTGCTCTAACTCTGTATGGGCCCGGGGATCACCTCTAGGCTTAGCCTGGATTCTGTCCCTGGCCTAGTTTAATCCATCCCTAGAAAGTGGGGGCCATGCCTCATTGCCCTCTGCTCCACTAACAGGCAGGAACCAGCATGCCAGAGGCTGGCTAGCAGTAGTGGGGTGAGAGGGACACAGTGCCAGAGGGCCTGGTCCTGAGACATGTTCTTAGAAGTTTTGTCCTGAGGCCAAGAAAAATATTCCCTGGGATGGAAACGCTCCAGGAAGCCAAGACAATGACAAAGGAGCTGAACAAGGCAGTCCCCAGAGACGTCTAGTACTCTAGAAACCTTCATACCCTCACGCGCGCCGCTCACACTAAGGGTGGGTCTGCAGAGAAGGGAGGAGGTGGTGCAGACTTCAGACTCCCAGGAAAAGGGGTGCTGTACACGGGCCAGGGAGTCTTTAGAGAGTGCACAAAAAAAAAATGGCTGACATTTCCAATTTAACACAGTGCTGGGTGACGCGTGTGCACGAAGTCCCAGCCTCTCCTGCTCCCACGGTGCCTAAAACAATCTCATTGTGCCACACAGCTTCATAGCACGGCATGGCATAGCCCTCTCAGTTGTGACTGTCGGTAGGAGACCCGCATAAGTCGAGCCCCACGGCTCCCAAGGCCTCCCTTTCTCCCTGAGGATACACGGGCAGTTAATGGTTGCCAAGAGAGATTTTTTTTTTCCCTTCAGTCAGTGGTACAGCACTTGGTAAGTAGTCTATAATTAAGAAAGAAACGTCAATTAAACTCTCTGGTCCGCCATCCCACACTTGAGTTGAGTTCTTTCTGTTATTGGTGCCCTGTCTGAGGTGAATGAATGTTTGCTTACATCTCCTTGTGAAAGGTTCAAGGAGCACTCACCATCAACTTGGCATCCTAGGATGTGCACTTCACTCCCCAGTTAAACAGCAAGCCTTGAGGGAATCTCTGCCCACCACACTGGCCCTAGGTATCTCGCACGGTGCGCACGCATCCCAGTTCAAAGCTCTGCCAAGTCCCTTCAGTCTCTAAGCTCTGCGTCTCCCAGAGTGTAAAGTATAGATGGTGAGAACCTGACCCTTGAGGAGGAGAAAATGAACGAGCACATGGGAAGCCTTCGTCTGGTCCAGGGCAAGACGGAGGGACATCAAGCCACTCAACAACAGTTAGCTAGTGAATGGAGCCGACGTAATGAATTCGGGGTAAGAGAAAGTGATAAACATTCAAGGAAATGATTGCAGAATTGTGTGATAAATAATTTAGCAGGGATGCATCTCAATTACAGTCGAACATAGTGGAGAGCAAGCACCAGGTGTCTCCTGGGCGTAAATGAAAAACATCAGGGAGGAAGAAACAGAGTCTTAAGAACTAAACCAGGCCTGAGAGAGAGAGAGCACTGTGGCAGGAAAGAGACCAGCACCAGGACAGGGCAGAGGTCAGCATCAGAACAAGGCACAAGCCAGTATCAGAACAGGGCTGAAGGCAGCATCAGGACAGGGCTGAAGGCAGCATCAGGACAGGGCAGAGGCCAGCACCAGGACAGAGCAGAAGGCAGCATCAGGACAGGGCAGAGGCCAGCACCAGGACAGGCAGAGGCAGCATCAGGACAGGGCAGAGGCCAGCACCAGGACAGGCAGAGGCAGCATCAGGACAGGGCAGAGGCCAGCACCAGAACACGTCATGTTTGGGAATTCTATCTCCACTTACAAGAGGATCTGTTCTACTCCAGGAGAGATCAGGAGGCAAATGTAGCCTGACTGATTTACCTGAGACCCTGAATCTCTCCCCGTGATGCTGAGGACCTCTGTGGGGTTCTACCAATGGCAAAGGCATCTATGGGGTTGTACAGATAAACTGAGGCAAAGTGGTAGGCAACAAAGGAGCTTGCTTTCAGTTACAGGGAAAGAAACAGGGAGGATGAAGGAAGGCAGTCCCAGGAGCAGGAAGCGTCCCAGAGGAACCGCAGCTGGCCCTGGGGGCTGTGCCTCCAACCCAGCAAAGGCCCTCTCCATGCGTGTTCCTCTTCCACTGGAGCAGCCACAGAGCAAAGTGAAAATGGAAAATTTCAGCAGGAAGATTGGACCAAAGTGAGCAAATCCAGAGGTCACAGTCACCACCGATGAGTGGACAGAGCCACCTCCAGCCGGCCTGGCTGGGATTGGGGCCAGCAGTTTTCTACTTCTGCGCAAACTCAGAGCACGAGTTCCAGGGACAAAACCTTTCAGGTGTACTTCTTCTTCAAGCCATTTACAGAAACCCAAGGTCCTCTGGGCACTCCCACAAAGAAAAAAAAAAAAAGAAAGAAAGCTTTGCATTTAATCTCGTCTCAAAGGTAGAGCAATGGCCTCTTTGTCCTACAAGGCTGGGCACCAAGACAAAGAGTATCTCTAAGGTGCCCACCAGCTGTCAGATACACACTCCCGGCAGAAAAGAACAACATTGTCCACTGGAGAAGCCTCAGTGTAATGGCCCTGTGCAGGGCAAGAGAGGGGGAAAGGAGGAGGGTGAATGGTGCAGGCTCAAGACTGTGCCACACACAACGGTAGCCACGGCTGCTTCCTTCCCCGGTTCCCATCTGACTAGAGCGAGCTAACGAGTGGGCAGCAGCAGCCCAGCTGCTCAGACCCCGTGCTTCTTCCTTGTTAAAAATAAAGAGGCCCATGGGCTCAGCCTGGCAAAAATGCACACACAGAGAGGCACATTTCCCTTTTTAAGAAAGTTTTGCGTTTAAAAGAAAAAGGAAAAGGAAAAACAAAACCAGTGTCTGTTTACTAAGTACCAAGACCCCGGCTGTGGCAGGCAACAGCAAGGCCTTAGGCAGCTACTGTCCGCATGTTCAGGAGTTGTCTGTGTTGGAGCCCCACACTCCCAGTCGCCTGCTCCTTCTCAGCTGCTGCGCCATGCTAGGGGCCCAGAGTGCTTCCTGACTCCCAGTGGCCGGGATCGCAGTGAGTCTGCAAGTGTTCCGTGCTCTGTAAAGGACTTCGCTAACACCTACTCAGCCACCACCTACTGCAAGCCTACTAAGTGCCAGACATTGCTCCCCCTTAACTATTAATGGCATCCCCAGTGCTATAATTTTCCCCGTTTGGCCTCAAGATTCCGGTTCTGGCTGGTCTATGGGTGCGAGGGCACTCAGGCTCTTTCTTTCCTCCCCAGCTAGGGTATTAGTCACCTGCCTGCATCAGGAGACACTTAATGACATCCAGCCCTAGGAGGTCCCAGGACACACTGGTACAGGCGATGGTAGGGACAGAAAGGGTATTTGCCACTTCTACTGCTCCAGTAGCTTCCAGAAACTTCCAGAACAAAGTCATTTCACAAGCAGGGTCAAAGGCAAAAGGGTAAGCAGGTAAGCAAGGGACAAACTCCTAGGTCTCCCTGTCTGTCTCCCTGCAACCTAGTGTCTGCTTGTGTGGGTAAAGCCCCCAGCCTTCCCTGAAGGCTCATCTCCCCCGGAGAGTTCTCAAGTCTCAGCAGGCTTCCCTCCCTAGGTTATCCCTGTTCCTTGGTTTTCATCAAAGGTGCATCTGTCTCCCTGAATGATTCAGACCCAGCCTTGGGTCAGAGGTTGGGGAAGTATGACCTTGAGTTGCTTCCTCTCTGAACCTCCACATAATAACTTGGTCCACCAAAACCAGACTTCTGTTTTGCGACTCTTTCTACAGACCACCTCAGTGCAGAATGTGTCCCGGAGCCTCCTGAGAACACGCTCACTCCACAGCTTCCTCTCTGTCCCCCAGCACAGATCAGCATCTACAGAACAGTAAGCCCACAAGAAATACGTAGGGAATGAAGTCTGCCTATCAGATTGTCTGCTCCTAATCCCCTCCCTCCAGCCACTCCCCATCCCTGATAAATGAACTATTTACTGCCTGATGTTCCCTGGCCACATTCTAGGTCAAACTCACCTGCCCCATTCTCAAGATGCTCCCCCCGCCCCTTGCCACTTGGTACTTGCTCTGAGAGTCAGCACACTAACTGCATTCTGAAGTCTAGGGCTGGCTCCATAGCCTGGCCCCCATTAGCTCCTGGAATTAAAGAGTTTGATCTGGATACTTAGCTGTCTGGGACCTTTTGGCACCACCCACTTCCCCTTGTCCAGTGAGGAGGAAATGCAAGTCCTCAGTCACCTGCACTGCTGAGCATCAAGCCTAGCATGAGGGCTCTGGGAGATCCACACAGAGAGGCCTCACATCGCCAAGCAGGAAGGGCCCCAGGCTCGTTCAAATAGAGCTACCCTGAACCTGATAGTGCAGCTCGTGTTATTTCTACGTTTTCCTCCCCTTTCCAGATCAGTGGAGAAGCTGGGCAGTGGGGACTGCCTATCTGTAGCACCTTGCAGGCTGAAGAGGAAAGGTCACAGGTTCAAGGCCTGGACTACAAACCAAGACCCTGTCTCAAACAAAAGAGGTCAGCAAAAGAAAAGTATACATATACCACATATACCACAACGGGAAACTGATAACCTGGGACTCAACCTCGCTCTCTCCTGCTAATTGAGTGCGTGACCTCAGCTAAGCTGGTGTCTTGTTCTGGATTGCTGTCCCCTTCTAGAACCACAGACACAGACTGGAACCATCTGTAGGATCCCTCCTATGCCTGATGTTCAGCGACAACTGCTCCTCCACACAAGCTCGGCTCTCAGGCCATAGCACCAGCTCTGCTGGAAGCATGACAGAGATCCAGTGTAGACCAATCAGACCTGCAGAACCAGAACCCAGACTTAATAAGATCCAATGTGATTCTTCACGTGGATTTGAACATTTGAATGTCACTATCCTACACTGTAAGGTAGATTGTATTGTAAGTTGTCATGAGGGGTCAAGCGCACCATAGAGCTGGATCTCAAAGCAGTGCCCCACGCCCCCACCTCCAACCCTCATTCCAGACCCCAGCATAGGCTTGCTCCCAAGTATCTTCCAAGGTCCTTGTCTGGAGAAGGCCTGACCCCACCCTCCAGCCCCCAACTGTGACACAAGGCCTGAGAACAGCTGAGAGGTGAATCATTTCTAGCAGACTTTACTGCTATTTCTCTAGTGAGGAAGAAGGCAACGGTGCCAAGTTCAGTCATGGGAAGTTCAACCCAGACCCTCAGTCATGGAGAGGGAGGAAGGGGGAGGGGGAGGGGAGAGAGAGAGAGAGAGAGAGAGAGAGGGGAAGATGGGGAAAGGGGGGAGGGGGAGAGGAGGAGAGGGGGAGGGGGAGAGAAGGAGAGGGGGAGAGAGGGAAAGAGGGAGAAGGGGAGAGGGAGAGGAGGAGGGAGAGGGGGAGAGAGTGAGGGGGAGAGAAGGAGAGAACTCCAGCTGACTACCTCAACTTCCCCTGTCAGTTTCTGCCAGGTGTCACGAACATCCAATTTGTTGGTGTCGTCTCTACTTGTTCTCTTACGTGGAAGCCATGTCCTAGAGACACTTTGCTCTGCTCAGGATTCGCTCAACTAGAAACCCCAACTGGCTGCCTTAGAGGGGCTTCCCATATGATTGTGGAAAGACACCTAGAATTCTGCAGTTCCGTCTTCTGCCCCTCATCGCTTGCTATTCATTCTCTTTCTTTGTTCTTTAATAAACCCATCCATCCACAACAAAAATAGGCTATGGTAGCTCATTCCTCATATGTAACGGGGCTTCTAGAAAGATCTAGGCCACCCCTGGGCAATCGCGGCATCTCCTACAAGGAGCTGAAGGAAGAATTCACGCCACGGGCATTCACTGAGTGACCGGTAACTAAGAACGAGGATCGAGAGCCTGGCGGAAATGCTGCAAGATCCTTTGAGATGCAGCTGCCTTCCAGAAAAGAAAAATCTTCAATAACTTAAGAGTTTCTAAGTTTGAAATCTTTTGCTAAAATGACTTAAAAATACTAATTACGCACGGAAGTCTAACCATGAAGCAAGCATTAGTGGCTCTAGAGAGCCTTCTCTCCTGGAACTCTGCCCGCTGGCACTGAGCAGAGCTCTAAAATCAGCAAAGAGGTCACCTCAGAAACCACAGCCCTCCTACCTACCGTCACCCCAGTCACAAGGCAGCCCTCCCCACCAGGAGCTCGATCTCAACTGGGATGGAATGGACAAGACCTCTCTCACCAGGATCCTCTGGCAGGGTACCACAGGGAGGGTAGGGCTGGGTGGCCAGCAAAAATGATAAGGGCTAGAGCTGAATTAGTCCTGAGGAAAAGAAGGACAAACAAGGAAGAAGCCATACCACGGCTTTACAGAGCAGACCTTGATTCCCACTTGGTGAGCCTTTAGCTGTCTCACTCTGCCAGTAGGGTGCAGAGAGGCAGACCAGAGGTCTATCCCTGGCTCTCACTAGGGTGTTCTATGCATGACTCTCCCTGTCTCTACAGATGAGAGGTGGTCACTTGCTCCGTTAGCGTGACGCCTGACCTGCGCTCTACTGTATGCTTAGAATTGCTCACATGGGTCACATGGCCCCTGGTATGAGGGCAGAGTTTAACTGTCTCATTTCCTAGCAATGTGAAGAAGGGAGATTAGGGCTCGCTTTCTGTGACATGTGTTTCCAGCATTTAAGAAAGGGTCCCTTCTCAAAGTTCTCTTGATGTCACACTATTTAAAAACAAAAACAAACAAACAAACAAAAAAGCTAACAAGCTGAAAGTCAGGCTCTGGAAACCTACATACTAAAACCTCCCCACCAGCTCACAACTTCAGGGTCACATGACTACGTAGGACCTCATTTCCCTACCAACCATGAGTAGAGACCTGTGAGACACTCTGCAAGCCATTAGCCACAGCTCTAGTCAGCCTCCCCGAATAGATCGTCAAGCTTTTCCAGCTCCACGTAGACTCTAAGAAGTGAAGAGACAGAACTGATCACCACTTTGCTCCTTGACTGTGACTTCTATTGCCCTGCAGGCTGTGGGAAAGCCACTGTGAGCAGCACCAGCGGGGAGCAGGACACTGGTCCTTGGGGGTCCCTACTAAAAACTGACCCCGGTGGGTTACTGAGATTCACTGGCTCTAGGATGTGTGTGTGAGACACTGGGTTCATCAGGCACCCCATCAGCAGGTATACATCTTGTACTTTTGTCTGTCCCATCTGCACTACACGCTTTGTGAGGACACGGTCGCAAAGCCTGACTCCAACTATGATGTGCACATGGCAGTTCCTTCAGGAATTCTTACAGAGCAAGCAATGGGAAAACCCAAGCAGCAAAGAAGAGCTGACAAGTCATTTACTCAATTCTGCTGATGGCTGTCAAGACTGCCCTTCCAACCACAGCCCTTCCAACTGTCCTGGGCTGGATCCGAGAGGAAGGAGAAGACCCTGGGGGATTGGAAGATTGAAATGTGGGAAAATGGGGACTCACAGCTTGGACCATTTCCTGGACCAAAAAAACCTAATAAACTGGCCCTGTTGCCTGGTCAGATCCTGAAATGATGTGTGCTGCTCTTAGTAGAATTTTCAGGTCAGAATACTTCGGAGAAACCGAGTGGTATTTATGTTTTTGTTGCCTCATCGTGAGGATTAACGTTTGCTGAATTCTGATCTGTAGAATTCTATGCCACTAACTAGGACTTCTGCAAACGGAAAGTTCCAGAACCTCTCTGGGCCACCTACTTTGGTGAGTGTAAAATCACTTAAGTAAGGCAGGTTGACTCCGGTGGAATAGCCTGCATTTCCTACCCGCTTACGTAACTGCATTGTCAAAGAGCACCGATAACCAGCGCTGTCATTTCACGTACCCCTAAGGGGCAAACATCCTCCTTTGGGGCTCTTTCTACATTTGTTTTCAATTGTCAGATCCCCAGAGGGGGGGGAATCAAATCACTGCAGCTATTTTGAACCTGGTGCTCTGGGCGGCCACTCAGGAGACGATAGGACAGCTCCATTTCTGATCTCTGAAAGATCTGAAGATATCCTGTGGCATAAAGGAGATATGGAGCGCGTGCGTGTGTGAGTGTGCGTGTGTGTGTGTGTGTGTGTGTGTGTGTGTGTGTGTGTGTGTGTACATTCAAAATATAAGAAGGAAACCCAAAACAACAGACTGCAGGGAGGAGCTGGGGGAAATGCCCTTTGGAACCATGATGCATTGAAAGGCAACTTCCGTTATTATGTAAGAAGCTATGCTTTCCCCAGCATCCCATTCACATATTCATTCAGCCAACATCCATGGGAAAACCATTAAGTACCAGGCACCGTGACAGGCAGGGAGCAGAACGCTGGCACTCTCCCACAGTGCTCCTGCCCTCAGTCTGTGTGGGTTTTTCATCCTCTGTTGTCTCCGGTCTGGTTTAAATGCTGTCCCTCCATGAGGTCTCCCCTGACCGACACCCATCCTGGATGAACTTAGGCTGGTCTGGTGCATATCACCATCACTATTCATATTCTCTCTAAATATGCCCTCATATCTTTCCCTCCCCTCAATATTTTGCTGCATTTTATGTATTGATTTGGGGGGCGGGGTGTAGGAATGCCGTGGTATACATGGGCAGGTCAGAGGACAACTTTTGAGAGTCAGTTTGTTCCTTCCACTATGTGAATCCTCGGGCTTGAGTGTGGCTCTTTGGGCTTGAGAGCAAGTGCCTCTGCCCGCTGAGCCATCTCGACAGCCCCCTATCATTCCTCTGACGCTTAACAGACTCATCGTTCTTCTTCTCCATCGGATAGGGAGAACCATGTAGGTGGGGGCTGCCTCTCCTGTGACTAGTATTGGCTAAAATACAGAACATTGATCAATGCTCCGGAAATGAATTTTTAAAAAAAACCCTGAAGCTTACAGGGGTAAAAACTCTTAAGCCCTGAATACACTGAAAGATGTGCAGGATTGGAGTTCGGCTAACTCTCATCAGAACCCAATGTCACCACTCGTTAGCTCTGTCCCCATGCAGGCCCCGTCAGCACAGCACAGAGGTGGCTGGCCCAGGGGAGACCTTCAACAGATGATACCCTCCTGACCCCGCCTAACCCCAAACTCTCTCACCATCGAGAAAGAACCCATAGCACCAAGGCAGGACTGGACCCTACAGGACTCATAGAGGCAGAATTCAGACGTGAGAAACAACACGGCTCCTGGGGACTGCAGATAAAAGTCTCTTGGCCCTTAATTTGATTAAAGAGAACCATTGTCCCAGCCCTACCCTAAAGAAGGAAAACAAACACTGCCACCATGGGGAGAAGATGGCGGAGACAAAGCCAGTTCCTCATGCCAAAAAAATGGCATTGGGAGAAGACAGACGACTCATACAAAGCTTGCCCTGAACTCTGCCGTCCATAAGTAACTCTTGAGGGGGCTAACAGTCTACATTGTCAGAGTAGGACCAGCCAAGGTAAGGCTCCACTATGCGCTAAGCCAAGGCCCAGAGGACAGGGTTCAACGCAAAGCCAGGCCACCTACTGGGTGTGCAGTTCAGAAGAGCGTGTGTCTTCTCTAGGTGTCATCTCGCCACCAGCAAACTGAGAGAACTAAAGAGCATGGTAACTAAGGACCTTACAGAGCTGAAGCTGTACTGCAGGTACAGGTCAGTCAGTCCGTCCCACCGCAGTGGTGTCTGTGGTGCTGTTTTCACACTGCAGACGGAAGTCTGAGGAAGAGTGTATTTCTAGTATTTCCTTGGTCTTTTCAGTGCCCCAGGTTCCACACAGTGCCCACTTGGTCAGTATCTGAGGTTTGGTAGCACCGTCACCCACATACCCAGGTTGTCAAGTTTGCTCGAATCCCAGAGCAAAACTAGCCTGGGTGCTGTAAAGACTAACCAACAATACCGCCAAGTAAGACTTACCGAGGAAACCAAAGAGCATGCAGGGGCTGGACCTAGACCCTACACATTTGTAGCGGATGTGCAGCTTGGTCTTCATGTGGACCCCCTAACAATTGGAGCTGGAGCTGGAGCTGTCTCTGACTCTGTTGCCTGCCATTGGACCGCCTTCCCCTAGTGGGAGAGGAGGTGCTTAGTCCTATTGTAATTTGAAGTCCCAGGGTGGTATGGTGCCCAAGAGGGGTCTGGGTACTGGGGGGAGAGATTTGTGAGAGTGGGACAGTAAGGAGTGGAAGGGGGGGCACAACCGGATGTAAATTAATTAATAAATTAATGCATGAAAAATAAAAAATAAGTACACTCAGTGGTAGAGCGCTTACCTAGGAAGCGCAAGGCCCTGGGTTCGGTCCCCAGCTCCGAAAAAAAAGAACCAAAAAAAAAAAAAAAATAAGTACATATCAAGAGAAATTAATGTCAGATAAAACAAACGAATTTTACTTTGAAACGGGATGCCATGTATCTCAAGCTGGCCTCCAACTCAGGGACCAAAATGAACTTCAGGTCCTCTTGCTTCTGCACCTCAATTGTTAGGACTGCAGGCTATGATACAGAGTTACGCAGGGCTGCAGATGAAAGCCACGGCTGCATCCCTGACAGGCAAGCAATCTACTGACTGAGACACACCCACCACGGCTCGCCAACACAGAAAATGTGATCCTCAAAAGGATCCTAAGGTTGGGGATTTGGCTCAGTGGTAGAGCGCTTGCCTAGCAAGCGCAAGGCCCTGGGTTCGGTTCCCAGCTCCAAAAAAAAAAAAAAAAAAAAAAAGGATCCTAAATTCTGGTATTCTGGAAAGGCAAGTTTACAGGGAGGGCAAACAGAAATGCTAGCTCTGATGCAGCAGGGGCTGTGGACCTTCCTTTCTCAACAAGAGCCTCTTCCGTGCTGAGGCGGAGAACTTCACCGCAGAGGTCTTCCCAGCATCCACCTCTAAGACCGACACACAGTTAGGGCTACTGTTCCTTTCAGTCTCCCACCTCTGTCTTGGAGAGGGCACTTGTGTAAACAGAAGACAAGGTGGAAAACAGAAGTGGAGGACCAATGAAAGCCCAGGAGGCTCCTATATTAGCTAATTATCTCACTGCTGAGACCAAATACCTGACAACAATAATTTAAGGGATTTGGGCTCGCAGTTTGAAGGGATGTGATCCATCAGGCTGGAGGCATGGTGGGCATGCACCAACAGTTTGCATCAAGTCCCTAAGTCAGGAAGCACAGAGATAAAGGCTCCCGCTCAGCTCATTGCCTCCTCTCCCACCTTCTTATCCAGGCTAGGACCCCAGGCCACAGGGCTGCATCACTTACACTCGGGGTGGGCTTTCTCTCCTCCATCAAACCTCTTATTAAATGCACACACACATACACACACACACACACAGAGAGAGAGAGAGAGAGAGAGAGAGAGAGAGAGAGAGAGAGAGAGGAGAGGACAGGAGAGAAGAGGAGAGGAGAGGAGAGGAGAGGAGAGGAAGGAAGAGATGGATGGATGAAGAGAGCCATTCCAATTAACAATGGAGATTAACCACTGCAGTCACTAAATCAAAAAAAAAATGTAAGGAGACCTTTAAGAAAGATGAAATAAATGTATGTGGACACATGGGGACATTGCTCAAGTCGTAATTTTCTGAGCCCCAAATAAGAAGTTAAAGATCTGTCTAAGGAGAAAAGGTCTGGTGAAGAATTATCCAGCCATTTCTTGACCCCTGCCAGTGGTGAGTAAAAAGAACCCCACACCACTTGGTTTCTACCCAGAGCTACTGTAAGAGCCTCTCTGGTGTCTGTAAGGCTGAGTGGGAATGGACGTGCGGAGCAGCGGGCAATGTGGGCACTGTCAAGTAAGCTTGCTGAGGGCATATGGAACAACGGGTTGTTCTATGGATATTAATCCAATCAGTGGCCATGACATAAAGGGTCATTAGGCTTTTAAATATAGGAATAGCTATGGAACAAGAAGTGCTCATGGGAGACGGGAGCCTTGGGACCATCCCCTGGGTGGGGATGCTGGACTGTAGATCATGGAGAAAGTGGGCTGAGCTCTAGTCTGCATACCTCTTCTCTGCCGCCCCACCCCATCTGAATACCATGTGACCAGCCTGCTTCAAACTCCTCCCACTCTGACTCCTCCCACAGCCTACACTGCCAACCATGATGGACAAGAGGGAGCGCACCCTTGAACCATGAGCGGGAATGAACATCCCCCACAAGTTCCTCTTGCCAGGTTGCTTTATCACAGCAACAGGAAACAAGGCACCCAGTTTTAACTATTAAACTTTCAATGCGACTACTTGATTCTGAAATGCCTATATTTCTGGAGCAAAAGTCAATGTCGAGGCCTGATGTCCTAGAGGAGTGAAGCGCATTAGACAATGTTAAACACTAAGAAACACAGTAATGCAGGGTCTGCCCTGGAGAAGCAAGTTTGCTGTAGATTTGGACTGACGTTAAAGAAAGCACACACATGGTCAATCAGACCCATCTTCAGTCTAATGCAGGGCTGGAAAAATGACTCAGTCGTTAAGAGCACTGGCTGCTCTACCAGAGGACCCCGGTTCAATTCTCAGCACCTCACAACTCTAGTCCTAGGAGCACCTATGTCCCCTCCTGGCCTACTTGGGCACTGCACACAAGAGATGCACAGACATGCATGCTCAGAACACACATTTTAAATTTCAATGAAGAAGTAATGCAGAGCTGATTTAACAGGGTGCCATGCATACAGCACACACAAACACTGCATGCTACATATGGGACTTGAGGCTGCATCTGACAAAAGAGACTTGAGCCTCTGCAAAGCCCAACCTTCCCAGAGGGTCCTGAAACCAAACCCCTGGGAATGCCAAGGGCAACTGTGCTTTCAAAAAAAAAAATGACACTGTTTTCAGAATCCCAGCTTTTGAGCTGGGCGGGCCAGGGCCTGTTGGATTCTAAATTTACCCCATCCTAGAAAGTTGAGCAATTCCAAATGCTATGACAGTTCTCCTAGGTCCAGACAGGACCAAGCAGCTGATGGGTTATAGCCATTGACAACATGTCTCGGCTCTCGCTATAACAGTGACGTCAAGCACTTCCATTGGGAAGGGGACCATTTAGGCTCAAACTTCTAAGAGCATCGTCATCGGCTCAATGGATTGACAAAATGCAAGCAGTTTTTGGGGCAGACTGAAGGATAAAAAGCACCACGATGTTTCACTAAGTGTTGAGAGCCTTAAAGGAAAGTTATCATCTGGGTCCTGCTCCTGTCATCCAGGGAGGCCGGTAAACCAAACGCACGAAGGACAGTTTCATTCGGATGTTTCCTTAGCTGCTGTATTAATAAGAGATAATGTAGTACACGGTAAATATGCATTTGACAAAGCAAGAGCTTTCCAGCTCTCTTGATTATTATTGGATATTCGAATGCAAACAAGCCAAACCATCCCTCAAACAGTTCTGATCGCAGAGTCGGGTAAATATTAGCTCAGCCTGCCTCCCAGCTGCTAACCCCAGGTTCAGTGTGACTGCACAATAACAAGGAAAGAAGCCGCAGTGTCATTTACCCTGTATCTTAACTCACTGACCTACTGAACCCCCATATCTGACAGCCCACCGCTTCACATGGCAGTCGGCTCCCTGGCCACCTCAACAGGGCACACTTCAGCAGGACAGAGCCGTGTCGAGGCTGAACACACCTTGGAAAGGGGCCTTTCTCCCTGGCAATTCCAGTGCAGATTGTTCAGGTCACATGACACCTGTACTCGTGGAAGAAAAACTAGACAAAAGTACACTGGGTGGGGCTAGCCACATGGGTCAGAGGGTAAACCACCACACCTGACCGTCTGAGTTCAAGGTACTGTCCCATAAGGCGGCGGTGGGAGAGAACCAACTGTCCAGAACGGCCTTCTAACCTCTAAACATGTGCCACAGCACAGCCCCCTTCCAGACACCCCCCCAATGTATACAGAATGACTAAAACTGTGAATATGAGAACAGTTTGAGTACACTGGGTAACCCTGATCAAATGAATCACTAATGAAGTTGCATGAGAAAAAAAAAATAGCCTGATTCTTCTTTGGTATAATAGTAAACAAAAAGCACCTAAACAAATAAAAACTCACCTAAGCCTGCACCCAATGCCACCCCGTATCTTTTCCAATGTCAGTATTTCCTTCAAATTCCTATGTGACAGCCAGCAATAGTGACAAATGCCTTGAATCCCAGCACTCAGGAGAGGACGGCAGGTGGATCACTGTGAGTTCAGGACCATCCTGGTCTACATAGCAAATTCTAGGCAAGCCAACAATACACAGAGAGACCCTGGCTTCTAACAAACTACACAGCAGAATTCTACTCAATAACAATGCACCAAATTTTTTATCAATCTGTCTGTCTGTCTGTCTACCCATCTACTACACTGGGAATTAAGCCCTAGGCTTTGTATGTGCTAAGCACAAACTCCAACACTGGGTTATGGCTCCAGCCTCCCGTACTCTACGAAAATATTTGTGAAATTAGGCGCTTTGAGCTCCACTGCTCTATGAACTTGGGAACGAGTGGCCGGAATTCATTTTTACTCCCTACTTCTCTACGTCTAGTCCTTTTAAAATATAATGATTAATTTTTATTTTTAATGTGTGCAGGTGTTTTGTCTATATGTTGTATGCATGCCTGGTACCCAAAGAAGCCAGAAGAGGGCACTGAACCCTCTGGACCTGGAGTTACAGATGGTCGTGAGCTGACATGCGAATGCTGGGAATCTATCCCGGGTCCTCTCTTAACCCTTGAGCCAACTCTCCAGCCCTGCAGTTACAGTTTAGATTTTGAAGTTCTATACAAATAGAACTCTAACTCTGCCAGATACTTAAAAACTAAGAAGGAACAGAATTATGAAATGCTGGATCCAGAAAGAATTTCGGACCATGAATTTGTGAATGCTAAGAGGAGACAATAAGAGAAGGAAGACTTGCCTATGCCTCCACACGAAATCAAATCCATTCAGTAACGATCCATCAAACATTCTTCTGTGCCAGGCACTGTTTAGGAAGATGTTTGAGAAGTCTGGGGAACTGGAGGGATGGCTCAGTGGTTAGGACCACTGACTGCCCTTGCAGAAGACCCAGGTTCAGATCCCGGCACTCACATGGCCACCCATAACCATCTGTAACTCAGGCTCTAGGCAAGCCAACACCCTCTTCTGCACTCTGGGGGCACCAGGCACACATGTGGGGCACATGGAGACCTACAGGCAAAACACCCGCCCACACAAAAGAAAGTTAAAAATAAACAAATCTTCAAGAAATACATCCTTCACAGTGCTCACAAGTTAGAGGAACATAAATAATGAACAGGCCAGGCTGTGAGCAGTAAACCAGAAGGGTGCAGACATCAAGGTCTGGGGGGTTGGAGGATTCCAGGAGTGGAAGCCCACTGCCATGAGGTACTTACAGGCCCAAAGGACATGTGTATCTGCTACAGTCCCCATGATCCAGCTCACTAATTCACAGGATGAAACAATGTAGCTGAGCGTCTGTAATTCCCTAGGATTCTGATAATGCCACAAAGAGTAAATGAACACAATGCAACAGGACATTAAACCACCGGGTAAGACTGAGGCGGAACCAGAGAAACCCTTGAACAGTGATGTGATGCAGAGATCAGAGTATGGAGATTCCCCTGCCGGGAAACACTGGACGGCATTAGGCTCCCTGAGCCTCTCTTTGAACCTGTAGAATAAGGAGCTAAGGCTGGATGTCCTCTGGGGATTCATGTGCCCATCGGCTATGAATAGTCATGTCCACATGTTATTTGACTCCAGGACGTAAACAAGAAGGATTTGTGGCACCATGGAGCTCCTAGTGTTTGCAATGTTCTCACGTGCCTTGTCCCCATCTGAGAGCAGATGATGGACTGGCATTCTTCTCCTGTCCTAATAAGGAAGACTGGGCCCTCAGTCAATGCAAGGTCGGTCAAGCTTCTTGCTCTGTGCAGTCTACTCTCTATCCTAGCTCTGGCCAAGGAAACCAGCAGGCACCTCGAAAAGGAACTTGCAGAGGTAGGGATTCGAGATGAGGCCAGTAGAGCATGAAAGGGCCTTTAAAACCGTGGCCTAATTGAAGGGCACTGGGGCTTTCCAAGTGAGGGCTTAGCAGGCTCACACACCTGCGGCTGTACCAGCAATGACAGAATCAGAACCAGAATCCAGAACATCAATTTTATTAGTTCTTGCTGTACTAAATATATTATCAAGGGTCTCTAGAAAGTCTGCATGCTTAGCCAGTGTGATGGCACACGGCTGCAATTTGAACAATGAGAAAGATTAGGAGGCTAAGGTCATTCTCAGCTACGCACAGAGTTCAAGACCAGTCTAGGATACTCGAGACCCTGTCTAGAAAAAAAAATGATTTCCTATGATACTTTATTTCTAGAAATTACTCCTTATGAAATAATACCTAGTGGCTGGAGAGATGGTTCAGTGGTTGAGATTGGCTGCCCTTCCAGAGGACTCAAGCTCAAATCCCAGAATCCACAGGGTGGATCAGTCTGTAACTCCACTCCCCCGGGGATCTGATGCCCTCTGCTGACCTCTAAGAGCACCGCATGCACACACTGTATGGACATACAACACCCATACACATAAAAAGTAAAGTTGAGGGCTAGAAAAACGGCTCAGTGGTTAAAGACTCTGGCTGGTCCTACAGAGGACTGGGTTCAGTTCCCAGCATCCATGTGGCAGCTCACATCATCTATACCTCCAGTCCCAGGGCATCTGAAGTCCTTGTCTGACCTCCAAGAGCATACAAACATACATTCAGGCCAAAAAAAAAATATATATATATATATCTTTAAAAATTACATTTAAAATTACTGTGAAAAATAAGAATTATAGCTTTGACCAAATACTTCAGTGTAGAACTGCCCATCTTCTAATAGAAAAACATCATAAGCAACCTAAATTTCCAAAAACAATCACATAAATTATGGCGTATATAAACAGTAATGAGATACTATTTTTAAAATGCCAAATAACCATTTTAAAGGATAACTAATATAGGTAAAACGATAGCAGTATTATTATACACGGGGAAATCTCCACTATAAAATAACCACCTCATGTTTTCAAAGCTACTGTAGAAAAATGTGGAAAATATATTGGAATATTTTAAGCGGTTCTCTCTGGGGTGGTTATAGTGCGTGCAACTCTACAATGAGCACATATTATTTTTAGAACGAGAAACTCAAAATTACTTTTTAAAAATAAATCCCTACCCTGCCTACCTCATAAAGTAATAATAAAAGCCAATAAAAGGATGGCTTTTGTTTATACCCTAAAATGGAATCCCCAGGAGAGGGGAACCCTGCACTGATGGTCATGTGGTGTCTGGGTTAGACTCCAGGAACTGGGGACTCTAGAGCCCTCCATTAAAATCTCTGCCCAGAGATGTGTCCAAGGAAGGGCAGGGCTGGCGCCATCCTCCTGCCTGGTACCATTCTGCCCAGTAACACACCTGACCTGGGTGAAGCAGCAGGTCACAGCCTGGAGAGAAAAGGAGGGAGAGTCTGAGTAGCCAAAGGCTGCCTCCACCCCACTGGTCCTCATACCCTAAGGATCAAAGGTCATTCTGCCCGGAAAACAGGATGCTTGGACCTCTGCCACAGATGCTGGGCCAGGCACCACGTTTGTAGTGACAGCCCTGAGGATGTATGCTGATCATATTTGATTCATTGTTTTAAAGAGCAATATTCCCTTCCAGGCCAGTCGGGAACACCCAGTGAGACCCCCCCCCAAAAGAATAATATACTTAGGTGGGTTTGATCTTGATGTGAGCACATTAGCGTTCCTACAGGTCCCTAAGTTCAACCCAGGTTTGGCCAATGGAAACTAGAACCCCAGCGTAGCCACACTTTTACCTAACCATATCACCTCACGGGATCCCTGGATGGACTCTAGACCCTGAATCCAGGAGGGGCCCGGGCTCTTATGCCTGCTGTATGTACTTCTGCCAAGGACTAAGCCTTCAGTAACAGACACAAAGGAAAACAGGAAGTTCACAGTGGGCAGTCATGAGTACTTGACAGTGAGCAGAGAAAGGCGGGACATCCTAAGAAAGTATAAGGACACATTCCTGGGTGACACAGAACGAATGTTGTGTAAAGACCAGTGGTGCACGCTTGCAATCCTAGCACCCAGGAGGCTGAGGCAGGAGGATCATAAACTTCAGGTTAGCTTGGGCTCTGCAGCATAATCCTGTCGGGGAAAAAAAGGAAAGGGGAAAGGAGGGAGGGAAGAGGAGGAAAGAAAAAACAGGAACTGATGCTATATAAGTGCGTGAATAAAGTGACTGCCCATCACCAGAGAGAGTAGGGATGCTTCACCACCGTCAGATGAGGTCTGAGCAATGCAAGAATCCACTGAAGTAAAATGTCAGCCTGAAAGCACACATACGTGATAACACTGAAGGGACTCAGCAGGACGGATGGATGGATGATGGATGGATGGATGGATGGATGGATGGATGGATGGATGGATGGATGGATATGTATGTGTGTGTATCTATAAATAATAATTACAGAAAAAGAGCCCATGAATTTGAGGAGTAGGAAAAGAGGAGATAACTTGATGTAAATATAACATTCATGTAAAATTTTCAAAAAAAAATTAACGAAAATAAAAGAGCGCTAGGCATGGTGGTCGGAGCTTTAATCCCAGCACTTGGTGGCAGAGGCAGGAGGCCTCTGAGTTTGAGGCCAACCTGCTCTATATAGCGTGTTCCAGACCAGCCAAGGCTACATAGTGAGACCCTTAAAAACCAGAAAATGAAAAGAAGAGAAAGGAGGAGGTGGTGGTTGCTGGGTGGATGGAATTCCCTTCTTGGTTTCTTGCTCCTGCCTGGCTTCACGGCAGCCTGTTCTCAGACCACTCAGTGAGGGGAGGGCTGATGTCCTCTCTGATGGTCACTCTACCATTGGGGAAGAGGGAGGGACAGGGGCCTGTTATGACACATTTTTCTTACTATTCTGTCTTTTAAAATGGTCAGAAAAGACAAAGGCATAGGAGATGAATGGGGACAGAAAGAGGAAAACCAAGGTAGAGGAGGAAAGTAGTGGACGGAGGGACAGCAGCCCAGAGCCACTGTGAGCCTCTGTACAGCCTTCCCTCTCTGATGCAAGGAGTGAGCTCTGCTACCCCACCTCTCTGCACCCACCCTCCCATCTCCATCTTCCTCCCAAGCCGCCAGTTCCCAAAACAGCAAAAGTGTCAAGGTAAATCAGACCGGAGATCACCACGGGCAGAAGAGCCCACCTCTCCCCAGCTGCCCTCCTGGAACACTCTGAACTGCCTCCTGGGGCTTCTCAGCTGGGAGGGCTGCTAATGACAGGGAATTAATTTGGGTATTTCGATGCCGAGGTGCCTCCTCGCTGCATGAATGCAGTGTGCTGCTGGCTTCCTCCGGATCATCCAGGCGCCCCCAGCATCGGCCCATCACAGACAAGTGTGACCCTAAGGGGTGAGGCAACCTCGGGGGCTGGGAGAGTCAGCGAGCAAAGGGAGCAAAGGCGTGGGGGATTTCCAGTGATGCAAACACAAAGGGGAGGCCAGCCTCTGGGTCAAACCCACAGCGCAGTGGAACCCTGGCCATCTGGCAGCAGATGGCTGTTCTATTCTAGACCTGGCCGTTCCCCTGGAGAAAACCCCTTCCGTGATGGTGCTGTCGTGCTCAAATCGCACCTCGAGCTCAGATCTTGCCAGGGCATGAAAACAAAAGCCCAAATCTCAGCAGCCTGAAAAGAAGGGGCAGCAAATTGCTTATGTTTTTCAATTGTCTCTTTGAAAAAAGTTCGTCTTGCCTGAACACACGAAAGCAAAAGTAACACAGTGTGCATACGCACAGGCACACACACACAACACACACATGGCGGGGGAGGGGGGAGACCTGGTAATGCCCACTTTACAAAAGGGAAGAATCTGGAAGAATGAAGTTAAGTTCCACAGAGCATGCCAGTGGAACGAAGGCTGTTACTACGAAGAGCAACGCTAGCCCTGCAACCTGCTCCCCACAACAGGGCTGAGAAACAGGGCAGGGCCAGGACAGCAGGAGCTGAGGCTGAGGTCTAGAAGGGGCTTTACCCCAGGAAGGGCTCAGGTAGGGGACTCATCAGTTTCCTGGGTGCCCTAGCAAGAGACAAAGGCCAAGATTCACAGGCCTATTTTCTTTATAATTTAATTGCTCGGATTAAAGGTGTTAACTGCAAGCAAGCCACGGGAAAACGTGTGTGCGGCAGTCAGAGGCCACCCAGGTACCATGCCTCAGGACTGGTCCATCTTGCTTTTTTGAGGTAGAGTCTCTCACTTTTGCGTTGGACCCATTGAGTAGGCTAGCCTTACTGGCCACTGAGTCTTGGGATGTACTAGTCCCTGCCTCCGTGGTGCTGACATAGTAAGTACATACCACCATGCCCAGTTCTTTACATGGGTTCTGGGGGGCAAACTCAGTCTGCATGCTTGCACTCCAAGTACTTAACCAAATGAGCTCTAACCCCAGGCCCCCAAATAGTGTGCTCTGCAGCCTGACTCCCACGTTCCACTTCCAGGCTAGCGAAGAGGACGAGACTTGAACTGGAATTACCCAGCAAGTCAGCTAGGTCCGTTCTAGTAAGTTCAACAGGAAAGTTGGAAAAGGCATTTTTTTTAGACCATAAAGAGGCATCGAGGGACACTCATGCTGATCTGCACCCTCAGCTCTTCCCTCCCACGTCCCCGGGTGCTAACGAGGCCACCTGGGGCAGGGAAAGACAAACCTACTGAGGGACAAGGTGTCTGGGTGGCGGCCCAGTTCTGCCCGCTGACCCGCTGTGCAGCTGGAGGCAGGTGCTTGGCCCGTTTGAGTTCTAGCATTCCCATGTGTAAAGCAAAGACACTAATTGGCATTTAATGTGATTAGTAGAAATAAATGAGACAGCATACGCTGTGAGCGCCAGGTAAAGGAGGCCCTAAACAAGATCCGTTTCGCACTCTGCCCCATCGTATACGTTTGTCTCCGAAAAGTGCCTATTGGTCTTGAGGGTCCTTTTGGGTTTACCTTCAGCCTTACACGAGAGAAGGTATAAAGGCTGAGACAAGAGCCGTGGGTTTACAGCCAAATAGGTGCTGGCTGCTCTCCCATCGTGCATACACTTCTTCACCACTCACTAAGCACAGCTCTCTCTCTATGCTTTTTAGCCATGTGGGGAAACGTCTGTAGAAGTCCTCTGCCCTTGTAAAAGTCAGGCTGTGTTTATAATTGTTGCTGACACATCAATATAGCCATGTTGAGGTTAGGTCATGCGAACCCATTAACCTGCATTAAGTCTACTTCTCTTTCATAAAAGTACTATGGACACATGGTCCTTTATGTTTCCCCATACATGTTAGAACCAGCTCGTCAACTTCTATGCCCCCAAAGCCTCGTGGGACCTTAATTGATATTACATCATCCACAAATCAACTTGGGAAACGATAAAACCTTAGCACCATTGTCATACCACTGAGTGGATGTGACAAATGTCCCAATAGACCTTCTTTCCCTTCTTCAGCGGTGTCTAGCAGATTATCATCTTACCATCATCATCATTACCACCACCACCACCACCACCACCACCACCACCACCACCACCACCACCACCACCACACCACACCACACACCACCACCACCACCACCACCACCATACCACACACCACCACACCACACCACACCACACACCACCACATCACACCACCACACCACACACCACCACACCACACCACCACACCACCACACACCACCACACCACATCACACCACCACACCACACCACACACCACCACACCACACCACACACCACCACATCACACCACCACACCACACACCACCACACCACCACACCACCACACACCACCACACCACACCACATCACACCACCACACCACACCACACACCACCACACCACATACCACCACACCACACCACCACACCACACCACACACCACTACACACCACCACCCCATACACCACCACACCACACACCACCACACCACACCACACCACACCACACACCACCACATCACACCACCACACCACACACCACCACACCACACCACCACACCACCACACACCACCACACCACACCACACCACATCACACCACCACACCACACCACACACCACCACACCACACCACACACCACCACATCACACCACCACACCACACACCACCATACCACACCACACACCACATCACACCACCACACCACCACATACCACCACACCACACCACCACCACCACCACACACCACACCACCACCACACCACACCACCACACCCCACCTCCATCACTGTGTATGTGTGCATGTATTTGTGTGGTGTCTGAGTATATGAGTGTGGAAGCTCCTCCCTGTGTGCGGGTATAGACATGTGAATGTCCCAGAGCATGTGTGGAGGTCAGAAGACAACCTTTAGGTGCCAGCCTTCAGCTCTCTATGCTGTGTGACACAGTTTCTCCACTACTGTAGTGGCCAGGCTAGCTGGTCCACAAGCTTCCCCTGACTCTCCTCTCCCATCCTCCCACGTCCCCATCACAGGTACTGGGATTGCAGATGCTGGGTACAGCTTTTGCAAACGTTTTGTCGTCTGGCACAGCAAAGACGTTTGCTCGTGGAGCTGGGGTGCACATTTTTACTTAAGGTTATGCTCTAAGTAAGTAGCTTACGGTTTTTTTTTTAGGTAAGTATAAAAGACATTAATTTAAGGCTTTGATTTTGATTCTTTGATGCTACTATATATTTTAAAAATGACCTTTGAGTCCTGGTTCTAAATACTACTAATTTTTTTTTAAATTGCTTTCTTGGTCTCAATATTTATTTCACATATTCAGGTTTTGTTCCCAACCGTCATGAGCACCTTTCCCTCCTGCTTTGACTTCAAGACTCCTGTTGCTTTTCCTCGGTCTCCAATACTGGACAGACCCTCAGACCAGTGTTAAAACTGAAAACAACTAGAGAGGGCACACTCACCTTACTCCGATACATTGTCACTTTTCCTGATGATGACAGCAGTTTGCAAGTGCTCTCTGCTACACTGCATCAGTTCCTTAATGTTTCGTCACAATGGCTGCTCGGAGATGCCAGTGGTCCTCATGTACCATCGGCTCACATTGGCTCACATTGGCTCACATTGTGACTAAAGTTCTTCTGCTTCATCTGGTTACTATGTAAATTATACTTTTATAACTAAAAGCTAGGATTAATTCCTCGGATAAAAAGGCTTGGGGTGTGTGTGTGTGTGTGTGTGTGTGTGTGTGTGTGTGTGTCTGTGTGTCTGTGTGTCTGTGTGTCTGTGTGTCTGTGTGTGAGAGTGTGTGTGTCTGTGTGTCTGTGTGTGTCTGTGTCTGTGTGTGAGAGGGGGCGGGTGAATGTGTGTGGAAATGGAATCTCAAACCTCATGCCAACCTGTCTACCACTGAACTAGCCTTCCCTCAGCTCTACTTTTAAGCATTCTGTTGAAGATACTCTGTTTATGCTTATGAGGAATATTGGAATTTTCTCTTTTACTATAATGTCTTCACTGGGGCTTCATAACAGAACTACACTAATTCCATTAAGTAATATAGAAAGGGTCCTCTACTTTCTGAAAGGATTGATATTAAATTGGTGCTATCTCTTTCCATAAATGTTCCATAAAACTTATCGGTGAAACAACTACAAAGAGTTCTTCACAGGGAATTTACTATTGGCAGTGGTGGTGGTGGTGGTTTTTCTGTGTAGCCTTAGCTATCCTAGAACTCACTCTGTAGACCAGGATGATCTTAAACTCAGACATCCTCCTGCTTCTGCCTCCTCAGTGCTGGGATTAAAGGCATGTGCCACCATGCCCTTCAAGGGAAATTATTTTGTAAAGATTTTGTGTATGTGTGTGTGTGTGTGTGTGTGTGTGTGTGTGTGTACGTGTGTGTGTGTCTGTATGTGTATCTCTGTGTGTGTGCGCGCGCTCGTGTGTGTGTGTGTGTGTGTGTGTGCGCGCGTGCGCGCGTGTATGTGTGTGAGAATACAGGTATGTGACATGTGTAGGCTACCCACAGAGGTTGGAAGGGGGCATCAGAGCCGTAGAGTTGGAGTTACAGAAAGTCATGATTACCCAATGTGGGATTTGAAAGAGCAGCAGTCTTCGCCACTTCCAGCCCCCTTTCAAATGTTTAAGCCATTTCAGAAAAAAAAGTTAGAAAAGCTACACAAAGCATCGCCCACCTTCACGTCCACCCAGATCTGAGCATTTTGCCTTCATTGGTCCCCTCTCTCACTTTTGATCTCTGGGCAGTCTAGTACCTCGTCACCCAGCACGTGTATGCTTGTCACTATCAGCCATCAAATTAAACTCCTCCTCTCCAAGGACCGTCAGTGTCCATGGGCTCCCTATCTGTACCTTCAACTAATCATGGTCAAAAATGGTAGAAAACAGGGCTGGAGAGATGGCTCAGTGGTTAAGAGCACCGACTGCTCTTCCAGAGGTCCTGAGTTCAATTCCCAGCAACCACATGGTGGTTTACAACCATCTGTAATGAGGTCTGATGCCCTCTTCTGGTGCATCTGAAGATAGCGACAGTGTACTCATATAAATATAATAAATAAATATTAAAAAAAAATGGTGGAAAACAAACCCACCCACCACCTCCAACAAAGCCAAGCATGGGATCCCAGCTGCTAAGGCCTTACCTGAGCTGCTTAGCAAGATCCAGTCTCAAACATAAAAAGGGGTTGAGGATGTCACTTGGTGACAATACAGAAAAAGGAGGGGACCTCACATTTTTTTAATTATATCTTTTTCTTTCCTCTGTCAGTGTTCCTATAATACAACATGACGGCCATCTCTCCAGCATTTACACTGTATTTGCTATCATAAGTCACCTAGGGAAGAGCTGAAGTCCACTGAAGGAGGTGGGGGTTCTATGAAACTGCTACAGAGCCTGACTGGAATATCATGGGTTTGGTATCCACAGAGGGTCATGGAACCAACTTCCATGGTCACCAAGGGGCAACCATAATGTGTCTTGCCACCAAGGGGCCTGATTCTTATGGCCTCCCTATACAGTTCACTAGCTGCCATTGTGTTAGCATCCTTCAATCTGAAATAGCACCTCCTTTCTCTGACTTCCTCGACCCTAACCCCTGTAGTTTTCAGTCTCTCCTTAGAGGCCGTTAGTGTTTCACTGCTTCTCCATGAGGGCTGGTCTGATGGCAGCTACTCCAGAAGACACTCAATGTCTTCTCACCGCAGATCCCAGGCCTGTCTGTTTGATTGGCATGCTACTTCTAGCATCTAGAAAAGAGGAACAGCTCAGCGATGTGGCCTCCTGGCCTTTCCAAGCACCTATTTGATTTTGCTTACAATGTCATCTGTGTAGAATTAAAAGTGCATGTGGTACAGAAAGGCTTACAGCGAAAGGAAAAGCTCTGTGCCTAGCATTAAAAGAATCGTCCAAATGAGCAGCCCCTCTGTTCAAGGCTTGGCACATCAGCAGCAGGGAGAGAAGAGGAAATGCTGGCTGAGCATCAGAGTATGGAAGTTTCTAGTCCTGGTTTTACTGCTCCAAAAATGGCTTTGATGAGTTGCTTACTCACGCAGGAAAGCTCTCTACAGCACTCCTAGATTTAACCTCTGTGTGCCTCAGTCTCTTTATCTGAGAAGTGCATGGATCTCTACCCATCCTTTCTATATGCATCACAGTCAGGAAAAGAAATATGTAATAATGTATGTTTACGTGTGCTGGAAGCTGAGGTAACAATAGAAATTCAGTAAAACATCTGATCCTCTGGGAATCAGGAGCCTTGGTGGGAAGGGAAGAGAAAGAAACAAGACACGAATGGAAACATCTACACTAGGTTTGGTTTCTGTGTCTACATTTGCACTGTCCAATATGGCAGCTACCAGCCTCACGTGGCTCTGTCATTGAAATCGATTAAGATTAGAAATCCATTCCGTGTTACTCTAACGACACTTCACATTGTCATCCGCCACACAGGATCCCAGCTACCATGCTGGACTGATGCAGGTGTCACAGTCAGCTGTTCTGGACAGCACAGGGGCCAGCACTTTGTACCCTATGCTCCTGTAGCAGCAAAAATAGATACTTAACCCCTAGAAACCAAACCAAACCCAATTATATCAGAACTGTCTTCAAGAAGTCAGGGGCTCCAACTAAAGCAGGGTAGCGCCAGTCCTGGGGTTTGGGAGGAACTCTGATACTTTGTCTCAGTATGGCTTATTGTTACAGATTGGGAAAGTAAATGAGCCTCAGAGAGAGTTGACATCAGAGTTGGAAGGGAAATCCAGCATTCAACAACACTGGCTTTGCAGCAGGATATGGCTTTTGATGGCAACTCTGTCACTAGCCACTGCTCCGAGTCTCTCCCTATCTACAAAGTAAAGAACAATTACCCCAACCCTGCCATTACTGTCACGAGGGTTAAAGAGATTGTGGCATCTAGAAATTACTCCGTGGGGGCAGCCACCACTCCATGGTGAATGCCACCTGTTACTTTTAATAGCAAATACATTCTTTAAACCACACCACAAACCCTGACTGGGGAGGCTGTGGCCGCCACAAGCACAATCGTCACAGAGCTGGTAAGTGCAGGAAGGCACAGCTTGGTAAAGTGCGCCAGGGGAGCAGTGTGAGGAACGCACTGTACAGCACTGAGGGTGGGAGCTCCCACAACCCCTTGCAGCAGCAGAAACTCTACCTTGGAGTGTGCAAAGGGAAATGTACCATGTATGCACCCGTGTGTTCCTGTACCCCAGTAGGTGTCTGAGGGACGGAAAAAATGTTTGCATTTCTATGACCCTAGTGCTGAGCCTACCCGCATCCTGGTTCTGTTCTAGTCCTTCCAAAACTAACAGACCACAGTTGTCAGGACCTCCCTCAGCTACCCAACAACAGACTCACCCAAGCCTGCTTCAGACAGAGGGCGCTTGGGAGAAGTCTCCAAGGCTTCTCCAAATGCCTGCTGCAGGACTGAGCCCCTGACCTGCCTCACAGGTATGACATTCATTAAATATGGTGGCCACTCACTCTTGGATCCATATACTTGCCCAAGAATGCCACCATGCCTAGGACAGACAGAGGGCACAAGGCAATGAGACACTAATAGGAGAGGCACACTCTAAGTGAGCCGATATTTCTACCGATCTCATAGGACCTCAAATGCCTGCTTCCTGAAACACTGTGGGGAGAATGTGAAATGGCCCACGTAGGCTCACAGTGCTACAGCACTTGGTCCCCAGCTGAGCTGATGATGCTCAGGGGGAGGCTACGGAACTATTAGAAGGTGGAGCTTTGCTACAGAATGCAGCTCACTGAAGATAGGCCTTGAGGCTTCGTAGTCTGGCCCCACTCCCTTTCCCCTCGGCTACTGGACCTGCGAGGCAGTGTGACAGGCCAGCCTGAGGCTTGCCCCACCATGCCCCAACCATGACACACTGTATCTCCTTGGCGCTGTGAACCCTTCTCTCCTGAGCTGCTCCTGTCAGGGTGTTTCCTCCCAGCGATCAAGACAAGGAAGAACTTAGATACCTCCTGATTCCCCAAGCACCCTTTGCTGTCCCAGCTTCATAGCACTGTCTCTAGGGAAAGGAAGTGTGCGGTGGCTCTGCTCAGACCCACAGTGTATCAAGGAGGGAAGCGGGGACTGTGCTGGGCACCGGCTTAACTGGAACCGTTCAGATGTCAAAGAAGAGAGACAAGCACTGTTTCACAGTCTCCTCGCTACTCCAGCTAGAAAGCCACACCAAGTTCAACCTGGGTCCTCTCACCTGAAAGGGACCTTACTCTACAAGTCACGGCTCCGTTGGAAAGCATTAGGGCTCTGTATCCTTGCTATGCCGGCCAAGTCCAAGAACCATGGAGTGATCTACCCTGGACTCCCTCTCTACAATAGCTAACCATATCTCCCAAAGAGTCACAAGAAATGAAGGCTCCCTACAAACCCGAGGCAATCTACTAAGAACACGTACGCTTGAACATTTGTTTATTGCTTCGTGGCTTCCTCCCATCATCTGGCAACAACCTGGAGAGGTAAACCCAATAATGTCATTGTATCCATTGAGAGATGAGGTTGCCCGAGGGTCGAGCCAGGTATAAACATGGTTCTCTGAGTTTGTCTTTTGTTTGCTTGATTTTTCAGTTTTGTTATTTTTAAGACAGGGTTTCAAGCATCCCAAGCTGGCCTCAAACTCACAATGAAGCCGAGGGTGACCCTGAATCCACAGTCCTCCTATATCCACTTGTCAGATGCCAGGATGCCAGGCATACCCCACCAATCCTGGTTTGGGAATCAAAATGCCCACTGAGCTGCGTCCCCGGAGCCCATAGTGTAAAGACTTAAATCTTCCCTGTATCCTGTCCTTCCTCATTCAAATGCTGCTGTGTCCATACTGGTAGTCGGCAGAGACCTGGGTAAGCATGGCCATCTTACCTTCCTCTGGGTGTGGAACTTTCCTACCCAATCTCATTGTGCTGGCTATGGCAACACATTTTGCTCGGCAGCCATGAGCAACCTTTTCAGGCCAGCTGCGTTTCATAACGGGGTCCACAGAAGATGTCCCTGAATGGCCTCCCTGCACCTGTGGTCGACCCTCCCCCAGCTCTGTCTTCTGCTTTGCTTTGCACCCCCCCCCCAAAGCACCCTCCAGCACTCTCCCCACCCCCTCTGCCCCAGACATCTGGTCCCTCTGAAGAGCCAGGCTTCCTCATCAACTGCTACAGCAGCTGTTCTCTTTTGCAAAGGTATCTCTGATTGCTTCCACTCCTGCTCCCGTGGTTGTTCTCCTTACTCTACCCCCAGCTCCCAACATAGATGACAACAGAGACCCAGTAAGCAGGCTTCCTTCCAAGCAGCTGCAGGAGATGGTCATCAGAGCTGACAGTGTTCCCACAGAGAAAGCACGGCAGCACCGAATGGAGTTATGCAACCAGGCGAAGTTTAACCTTCCCCTTTGGATATCTGCACGGTGGCCCGCTCAACTAGCCTGGGGCCTCAGGGTTCTGAAGGCTGCACATGAAGGAAAGGGCCTAGCCTGACATGGTGTCACAGGCCTTCATCCCAGCATTCCAGAGGCAGAGGCAGGTAGATCTCTATGAGCTCAAAGTCTACATAGTGAGCTCAGGACAGCCAGGGATAGGTAGAGAGACCCTGTGTCAAAAAAGGAGGGGGAGGAGGAGGGAGGAAGGAAGGGAGAAAGGAAGGGAGAAAGGAAGGAAGGGAGGAAGGATGGATGGATGGATGGATGGATGGTATGGATTTGCTTCCTTTGAAGTAATAAGAGCAGGCTCTTTGCTTTATCTACCCTTTAAGGGTGCACTCCTAATACTGAGAATGCTGTAAAACAGGCAAGAACAGGAAGCGAATAATATTTGGGGAAGAAAAATGAATGAAGGGCTGGCTCCTAAGGTAGTCATCCAATAAAAAGCTCTGGTTAGGGATTTTGTGCATATGAACAGTTGGAGAGGCCCACGTTTATCAGCGGAGGTGATGTGACAGGAGAATGTGTTTGGTAAGGGCAAAAGGGAGGCCGAGGTTCATCTCAGCTTAAAGCCAATATACTGACTAGCTCTACATTGGTACTAATTCTAGACCCAAACTCTAAAGATGGACCAAAGTCAAAAGAGACGGAGGAAAGGTGGGAAAGGGCTACATGGACACCAGCTCAGTAATGCCAAGAAAAGTCGGTTAAGAGTACCCCACAAACAACAGACCTCAATAGGAAGCAACAGAGAGATGTGTGTGTCGGGTAGATGGCAGGGTGGAAAGGTAACACACAACGTGGTCCTTGTTTTCTGTTGGAGAACTGGAGGAGTGGTCCAGGCAGCCATGTAGGAAGGAAGGAAAGACCCAGAAATACTGCATGGCATGGTACCTTCTTTAGATTGCCGTGATTGACACACACAACCCAGGCAGACCTGAATCCAGACGGCTTCTTATGACACACTAGAGAGTTTGGACTTCACTCAGGATGGAAACCACTGGAAATCAACAGCATCCCTGTAACTATTGACCTGAGCACCTACTATGTGCTGAGCAGTAATCAAGGTGATGGGGACACAGGGGTAAACAAAGACAACCTCAGTCCTGGAGCCTACATCCTGAGACCCTAATCCTACCCAGGCGGCTGAGGCTGCGGGCTGTGCTTGACACCTTTTGAAGCCAGAGCTATGGTTTTCTCTCTTCCATATTCTTCAATAGTCTTCCTTAAGAGAGGATTTCCCATAAGTGCTCCTTAGAGAAATTCGTATTTTTTGTGTTTGAAATTTGGATTTTTTTTAAGTGATTTGTTTTTGGGTTTTTTGTTTTGTTTTGTTTTGTTTTGTTGTTTTTTATACAGAGTCTTTGTTTTTGTTTTATGTTTGGGAGTATTTTTTGAATTTAGTTAGGTTTTTTTGCTTTTTATTGTTTGTTTTTCTCATTGCTAAGGATTGAACCTAGGGCCTTTTACGTGTTAGACAAGGACTCCTCTACTACCAAACTACATCTCTAAACTTTTCTGAGGATATTAAACAAACCAAACAAGACTATGACCAAATTTTTATTTTTAGTCTTCGCTTTGGCAGTGAGGTGGGAATACTAGGTGAGCAGACCAGAGACCATGGCTAACCGGCTCGAGTGCAGTCACTGTGGTGAGGCAGAAGGTAATGGCAGTCTAAGCCAGAGAAACACTGGAGAGACAGAAGTAGCTTTAGCCCTTGGCCGGTCAACCCTTGCACAGCCCACTCGGCCCCTTCAAACTCTCCCTGCCTTATTTTCACTCTAAAATTCTATGAGGCTTACTTCCACCCTGGGACAGCCCAGTTTTTAAGGTCGGATGCAGCACAAGATAGTGGGTCAGCTCCAAGGTGACCCCAGGCAAGGCCTGGGCCAGTCACACTGCTGCAAAGAGTTCTGAAGACAAATGAGATCGCAGAGGCTTGAAATCAGAACTGACAAGTTTCCTTGGCTGCTGAGAGAGCAACCCAGAGACACCCTGGGTACGGATACTGATGGCTCAGCTCCCCCAACAGGAAGTCACACTGTGTGGATCTGAGAGGGAACTGAGTGCAGATCACAGCACATCGGGCTCCACGGCTTTCACTGGGTCTTATTCTAAGAAGCACTCTCATAAGATGTAGGACTGTGTCTGCAATCTCAAGAGATTAAGACAAAAGGGTAGCTCTGACCATACTTACGACAAAATCTACATCTGAAACATATATTGGCTTGAACCCAATAATGGCACATTTTTGCATCTTTCTAAAATCCTATGGCAATGTAAATACTGTAGCTACTTTGCAGATGAGAAAACTAAGGCTGAGAAAGGCTCAAACAGACACAAAGCTATATAACTGATAGCACTGGAGAAGAAAGTCCAACCTAGTCTTGTTCCACGCTCAACACTCTGTGTATCAGACCTCAGCTCCAACCCCAGCATGTGGCAGCCTTTACCTAGTCTGTCCTTGTCCTAGCTCTCTTCCTTAGAAGATGGTGTCCCAAGCCTGGAAGGAGCCATCTGGTCTACCTACCACCCAGTAAAAGCAAAGCAAGCCAAGAGGAGGGTGTTAAGGAACAAGACAAGAATGAGTAGAAAGGGAGAGGTTCAGGCCCCACTCTACCAACCACCTCTACCAATCACCTCTACCAACCACCTCTACCAATCACCTCTACCAACCACCTCTACCAACCACCTCTACCAATCACCTCTACCAACCACCTCTACCAACCACCTCTACCAATCACTGCTACCAATCACCTCTACCAACCACCTCTACCAACCACCTCTACCAATCACCTCTACCAACCACCTCTACCAACCACCTCTACCAATCACCTCTACCAACCACCTCTACCAACCACCTCTACCAACCACCTCTACCAATCACCTCTACCAACCACCTCTACCAACCACCTCTACCAATCACCTCTACCAACCACCTCTACCAACCACCTCTACCAACCACCTCTACCAACCACCTCTACCAATCACCTCTACCAACCACCTCTACCAATCACCTCTACCAACCACCTCTACCAACCACCTCTACCAATCACCTCTACCAATCACCTCTACCAACCACCTCTACCAATCACTGCTACCAATCACCTCTACCAACCACCTCTACCAATCACTGCTACCAATCACCTCTACCAACCACCTCTACCAATCACCTCTACCAACCACCTCTACCAACCACCTTTACTAACCACTTTGTGAATGAGTGTGAGATTTCTGTCAGCCCTGTGGTTTCCTCAGCTCTAGAATGGCAATGGCCTCGCCACCATTCAGCACTAATAATGATGTCTCTGAGCTCTCATTTCCAGAAAGCCACTAGACTGTCCTAGAGGAACCCACTATAGCATAAGGTCAGGTGGTCCCTTCTGGTGGCTTGAGCTTGAGCTCATACCTTGAGCTCCTCATGCCAGGAAACAATTTGGTCTTTAGTCTAACCAAGAACATCTAAGCCACCCACCATGAGCTCCTGCTCTTGTTGGCACAAATCTAACAAGTACATACATTGTTCCCAGACTTGCCCTAATTATACAAAGATAAACAAGATCATGCTTTTTTGTCAAAGAACTCCAAGTTTAATTTAAGGATAGACATACTAATTACTATGTCATTCATAAATATTACATAGCAGAACTGGCATCAACTTCATCCTTTATACTTGTGAATTCTCAGGGCCTTGCACTGTACGTGACCCAGCAGAATAGGATCAACATTTCTGGACTAAAACAAACCATACATCAGGATCTCAAAGGATACAGTTTGCCAGAGGCACTCTCTTCTCTACCTCAAAGCTTCTGTCTTCATATATCCCCCTTTGTTCTATGGCTAGGCCAAAAGGACGTCTCTCCTCCTTCCAGGAACTAACCCTGTCACACTGATCTTCCAGTCTTATATCCATGGTGGCTGGGCTCCCCCTCCCCCTCCCTCATATACCTCTAGCCCTCCCCTACTTCATCTCCTGCAAGGGGCACAGCCACCTTCACTCTCCACCAGCATCACCCACCAGCTCCTGCATCCTCACCATCAGCAAATCTAATGGCCTTTTCCTCTATACCCAGCCTCCCTGACCTCCCCAGCCTCCTCGACACTGCCGTGACACTTTCCCCTCTCCTGTCAATACTCTGTTCTTCTTCTGCTTGCCTCTGAAACACAAGGCCTTGCCAAGGTTCCCCTGCTACTTGCATTAGCTCCCCGGAGAGCTAATTTAACATCCAGACTTCCGATTCAGGAAGCCTTTCCGGGCACCAGCCCTGCTCCAACCCTGCAGGATCCAAGACAACCACAGGGACTGAAATGCCAGGAAGGAAGAGGTCCCCGTGGACATGGGATGGGACAAACATATTTTCATCCTCAGACTCTCCATAGCTTCTGTCATGGTGTGCCTGCCCTGCTTGACCCTGCTGTTCACTCACAAGCTCCAAGACTGGAACCGTTCCACTCTCCTGCTCCCCACCTGCTAATGTGGTGTCCAGAGATGGGCGTGCCTAAGTCTCTGTTTTCTAAGAAGAAAAACCAAGGGTGAATGGATGCGAGTTCCTGTGTGAGCCTCTTTGTCAGATGCCTCTGCTGTGACTTACGCATTGCACAGGGCAAAGCCTCTGTGTGCTGGCTCTGCAGGCCACTGGGTGACCAAGAACCTGCAGATATAGGAACGTCCTCCCTAACTTCCTGGGGTTGAAGAGTGCAGTCTAAAGGAGAAGAGGGCAATGGGGAACACGCCCCGAAAACTATCTCTTCCATTCATTTCTCCTTTCTTCCATCAGTGAACAGCCACTGCTCTAGTTGGCTTTAACTGCCAACACGACACAGTCTAGAGTCAGGAGCGATGAGAGCCTTGTATAAGGAACTGTCTTAATCATTGGTGGGCAGGCATGTCTGTAAGGGATCGTCTTGATGGAGAAGGGCCCAGTCCCTTGGAGGCAGCACCGGCAGCACTGGCACAAGAAGGTGGACCTGCACTGTGTGTGCAGAAGTAAGCTAAGCATGAACCCTACAGGAGTCAATAAGGAGCCACCATTCATGGCTTCTCCTGGATCTTCCCAGTAAGAGAACTCTCTGGTAAGGGATAATACTGCAGAATAGCTAACGTTCTTGCCTTCAGCTTCCTGCCTTACTTCCTTCAGGAATAGATGATGACTTGGAAATATAAGACGAAACAACTGGTTCCTCCTGCCATGCCTCCCTCCCCCCACCCAGCCCCAAGTTGCCTTTGGTTTGAGTGTTTATCACAGCAACAGAAAGGAAACTAGGATGTCTACTAACCACCTCGAAGGTACCAAGGAATAATCTAGATACCAAGACTGCAACTTTCCTTTACTTATTTATTTATATTCCAAATGCTGCTCCCCCTCCCAGTCCCTCCCTCACGGAGTCCCTCCCCCTCACCCTATCCCCTTCTCTTCTGAGAGGGTGGGACAGCCCTGGGTACCCCCCCTACCCTGGTGTATCAAGTCTCTGCCAGATTAGGTGCATCCTCTCCCACTGAGGCCAGACAGGACAGCCATGGACACTGAGCTGCCTGTGTCCATGGGGCCTCGTTCCAGCCCCTGTATGTTCTTGGGCTGATGGCTCAGAGACTGCAACTTTCGACATGAAAGACAAAGCCTTTGCTTGCCTAGACCTTACATCATAGTGAAAAATCACAAGATGCTAAGGAAAAAATAATAATAAGGAGTTGCTTCCTCACCCCACCCCTAGCAGGCCTTTGCTGTCTGGTGGCTTTCTCCCTTGCATGTTCTCATGGGCAGGCAGATCCACTACTGTGCAGTTTGCACCATCTCCCCCTGCTACGGCTCAGCACCCATGTGCTAGCTTCTAATCACAACAGAACTTGCTTTGAGTGGTTATTATGGCTTCAAGGAGGACTTTAAGGGCCACGCTCTGGGAAAGATTCAGGGCTGTTGGGTCCCCAGCGTCTAAGACCTCAGGCTTCTCTGGCAATAGCACTGATGCTTAGGGGCTCCTGCCAGAGAGTCGCTTGGTCATGCTTTTTTTTTCGGGTTGTGTTCAATTCTGTCAGAGTCCTCCGGTCTCAGCTGATTGCTGGTGGTAGATTTCTGTGTTATTTAGGGCACCGAAGTCCCACAGTCTTGACACAAACTTAAAATTAGAAATGTATTAAATATAGGAAAGAAGGAAGGTCATTCAGGAAAGGCAGCCTTCTGGGAGAGCTGCAGGACAAAAAGACACCCTGGAAACTTCCAGGTTCATTAATGGGTTTTACACAGCATTCAAGTGGTATTTCTCCTTCAGAAATAACACGGTGGAAAGCGTAGGGGACAGGCTCAATCCTCAGCTAACTCGGCCGAGTGAGTGACTAGGCAAACTAAAAATAGCTCCTTTCCCACTCGTTCTGACAGATTTCACTTCGACCCTGTGCACAGGTTGATCTTCTGCAGCTTTTGTCCTGCAGCAAAATGAGGGCTGGCGATACTTGGGCTTCATGGTGACCCCATCTCTGACCCAAGTCTTGTTTAATTCCACAGCTCCTGCTCCCATGGCTGTGTGTGTGCACACACACGTGCATATGTGCGCTGAGAGTCGGTGCTCCTCAACCAAACGTGGGCAGAATTTAAACCAGGAACATGACTCAGGGATGTGACTGCAGGCTGAGCCCAGGCAAGCCCCCAGAAACACTGACAATCAGGTCATTTGTCTTGGCTCTTCTCCTAACTCCTAGCAAGCCTCTTTGGGCCCCTGTGTTCTTGGTTGCAAGTGGAAATAATCATTCCTCTTGAGGCCTATTTCAGAGCACCATACTAGGATCAAATGAGACAACGTACGAATGTGCTTTGTCTGTGCTGCTGTGTCGGGAAACGAGGCAGGCCAGAGAGGTAGCCACTCAGGAGAGCTAGGCTCAGGCACAGGAAGGCAAAAGGAGTGTGGTCCACCTTAACTCACGCTCACCTTGGCACGCAGTGTCCTTCCTGTACACCAACCCAGTCTTAAGAGCCTGAGTCAGACAACAGTTCCTTTTTGCTAGTGTCCTCAGAACTATCGTTCCCTCTTCACCACTCCTTGTGTCTATCTCTACCTCACTTCTCAGCCAGTAGCGCTATGTTTACTCAGGTACTAGAAGTTCTTTCAATACTAATACTTAGGGAGTTGACAAGGGAAAAGACAAGATGTCAAAGTCCTGAAAGAGGTAAATGTCAGAGTGGGGAAGGTGGGCCCTACACACAAAAAACCAGCAGAGGGAGGCTGACCAAGAATCCTGAAGGGCAGGGTCCCTGAAGTCTACACAAAGAGAACAACAAACCACAGGCAAAAGAGCCGGAACTGAGCTACAAGCTCTCAGTAGACCAGGAGGAGACAGAAGGCATCAGAGAACAGAGCAGGCGCCCGTCTGAAGTCAGCACTGGCAACAGAGTATCAACTTAGGTCCTTCAGCCTAGCTGGACCAGAAACAAAGAAGACAAAGCAAGCCGACTGGTTCTGAGGCCCTGAACTTCTAAATTAACTAGTATTCCCAGGCTGTCAGGGAATCAGGTTGTAGCTTGAAATTTGTGGCCTTGGCTTGGAAACTAAGGAACACGCACACAGGTTCATAGGAAGATGGACGCTCTTCTGCTAGGCATCCAGCCCACGGGCCCAGGAGAAGCTCTAGCAACTTTGTATTCTTTTGTCCTTCTTGTTCATAGGAAGGAAGGTTAGACTTTATAATTCAGCTCCACCTGCCTGTGATTTTTTTTCCTGATGGGGCTCTTGTTCTAGACCCTTCTCTGCAGATGTCCTGAGGCCTCAGCACAGACAGCTCATTCCCTCCTTGTCTTATGCCTTGGACATAAAAGGCGATTTATGGAAATTAAAGCCAGGGTGTGCCACACTCAGGTTCCTGAAGTTCAAGAATTATCAGCTTACTCCAGGGTGTTCACGCCTCTCCATATGTCCCTACATCCCCACCTATTTTCCCAGCCCCTGACATAGTAGCATTGAGCTTAATATGTTTTTTGTCTTCTCCGGGGTAAATTCACCCCAAACCTACAAGCTTATGGAAGCCTACCAGCCTTACTCTTCTGGGCCTCTGACAAACAGATGTTAAAGAAGCCAGACATGGGCATCAACAGAAAACAATGCCCGACACAGTTTATTAGCATGTGGCAGCCTGGAGTCTGAACTTGCAAAGAGACCTGAGGATGCAGATCAGCCTCAGAGCCTGGAACAGGGAAGCAGAGCTCCAAATACAGCTACAGGAAGGAGGTGGATCCAAACCCACTCCTCATCTTGCTCCTAAAAGTCACGCCTGTTGGGCCTGGTGGGGTAAGCCTATAATCTCAGCTCTTTGAGGCCAAGGCAGGAGGATCATGAATTTGAGGTCTATCTAGGTCACACAGTGAATTCAAGCCCAGTCAGGGCAACCTAGTGAGAAGCTACCTCAAAATAAAAGAGGACTGAAGACACAGCTCAGCTGTAGAGTACCTGCCTACCATGTGCAAGCAAGCACAAGGTCCTGGGTTCAACCCCAGTATTTGCACTCAGTGATGTCATAGCAGGGTCACAAGGCACATGTGTGTGGTGTCTGTGTCTGCAGCAGTGTGGTACACTGGGCCAACACAGGTCACTGAATGCTTCTTGCAGAAGACAATGTAAACCAACTGTTACCAATTCCCCACTGCCTGCAGAGAACTCTGCATACCGTCCTCACCACCTCCGTGTGTAATACACAAAGTCTACTTAAGAATTATGACCCACATCTTGCCGACAGAACCGGAGACAGAGCAATGGATGAGGCTCCTGTGCCTCTGCTACAATGTCACCCAAAGTTTCAAATGACACAGAAAGGACAGGAATGCTAAAGACAATCACACTATACACCAGGCTCTGTGCAACCGAACTCACTACACAGAAGAGATTAATACTCCATCCCTTCGATCGCACGCTAGCAGAGCCAAGCAGATCCAAGAGGGATACAGTAGACATCATAAAGACACTCACAGCTGTTGCCCTTGAACTCATCGCCAAGAGTCTGAAAGAAGCAGCTGGACAGGCTCTCGCTGCTTAGCTCAACGGCAGTGGTACAAAGAAATAAAAAAGATAAATGCACATGTGGTCACGTGCATGTCAGAGCACATCATGGAAGTTGGAGGACAACTTAAGGGAGTTGGTTCTCTCCTTCTGCTATGTTGGTTGGGGGTGCGGGGACTCAGAGCAACAGGCTTGGTTGCAGAGCCATCTTGCTGTCTCTCTGTGGTCATTTTAAAGGATCATGAGGAAATGAAACAGTGCTTGTGATAAACAAAGGCTGAAACAAATTACAAACACTATCTCTGACCTTTTACAAGTATGTGGTCCGGCATATGCAGAAAGAATATACTTTAGTTAGGGTGGAAGGTGGGAGGTGGGCTTATTACCACTGCTGTACGTACTGCCTTTGTGGCACTATTCAATGCTCCTACACAGGGAGAAAAGCAAGGAGAGCCTCAACGTGCTCAGGAGAACGAGGGCTAGGACACGAAATGTAAACGGAACCATCCTACATACTGGGAAGGAGGTGGCCAGGCGGCCCTGGGGAAGGGAAGCCCTCCAGGTGTGGAGAGGGTGGTAATTAGCCTCCTGCTAATTACACAAGTCTTACAAGCTTATTAATTTTTTCTGACAGACTCTGAATGAAGACTGAATTCCTTCATTAAACTGACTCCAGTTCAGAGACGTTCTTCTAAAACCCCTGGCCTTTCTTTAAGAACCAACGAAAAGAAGCAGTGAAGGAAAATTTAGTGACAGAAACATACACCCTGGAGAAATTAAGATTCCTGCCTTAAATGGAGAACTTCAGGCCATTTCAGAGAACCAAGGGAACTGGATATGCAAGTGGGCTACAATGTTTCCTTCGCTGGAATTATAAACAGAGGTGCAGAAGATTCAGACCTGTATTAAAAGCCTCCTAGGTAGGGTTACAGCCCCTCCACCCCCATGTTATTAACTCACAAGGGTTCCATGTTAGCAGCCCCCATGTTTTCCTCACATCCTCGCCTGGTATGGCTGCTCAAGTTGTTATGTTCCTGGAAGTCCTCCTGTCTCTTCCAAACGCTTCAGTCCTATCCACCCCTCACGGCATACCTAAAATCCATGCTATTCTCTAAACCCACGCCAATCTCTCCACCAACTGAATTCAAGTTCTCGCTCCTGCCAGTGGACCTGGACTAGTGGCCTCTGAACCTCCTGAAATGAGTCACACAGTCTGCCTTACGGTAATGGACAGGTGGGTAACCAAGAACCAACTTTTCTATCATATGAAACCATTAGCTCCTTGTGAACCTGGACCCCTTCAGATTCCTGTATAAACACATCATGACTCAGACTGGTATATAGGAAGCCCTCAGGAAACCCTTCTCTGTGAGGCAGGGAAGGCAGCACACTGCATCAGCAGGAAGTCGCCGCTTACCTCTGCTGCTCCTGTCAGGCAGTGCAGGGGTGAAGGCACACTGTTCTGCAGCCTCTGGAAGGCGAGCGATGAATCTTGCTCTCCGTGTTTCTGAGCTTCAGGAGACCCCAACGTCCTCCCAAGCTGACCGTAGTCTGCTCGACCCCAGGTAAACACCTTGCCAGTTTCTGCAAACAAACACACTCTGAATGAAGGCTATGTTCTCCAGTGTGCTATCAAGGGTAAACAACGAAGTTACTAGTAAAATTGTGACGGTTTACCTCACGTGTGAGTATGTGCACCTAAGTTCAGGTCTTTAGAACCTGTGTTGAGTCAGATGAGGGAGTTCACATCTGTAATCCCAGCCCAGCAGAGACGGGAGAACGCTCAGAAGCCTACAGGCTAGGCATACACAGCAGTAAACAAGATACTCTTTCTTAAACAAGGCAGAAGACGAGGACCACCTGAGATTATTCTGTGACCATCACACACACACACACACACACACACACACACACACACAGACACACACACACACCATGTCTCACATGGGCCCACACTCTCACAAACATGTATGCTTATATACATAGAAATTTTTTAAAAGAAAAAGAAGCAGGGATCTTCAGACACTCACATAAGTGGGACTTGAGGTTCGAAAAAGCTAAAAGACCCCTGCCCCAAGAGCAAGCAAGTAGAGAGGAGCAGAGCCAGAACCTGAGGACAGTCTCGGGCCTATGACGTTCCTGCATAGGGATGACATCATCATGGGTAAATGCCAACCTTGCTGGTGGCTCACCCACTCTCTCCCAGTCCCACTACCCTCTCCTTCTGCTTTGCCCAGATGCCTGGTCTCAACTCTACTCCCTCCTGTGCAATCCAAGGGCCCTGTATCCTGAAGTTCCACTCCTCTATGCTGGTTTCTTGTTTCCCCCTCCTGGTAACGTACGGAGCCCTCCTTTACCCAAAGGGGCAATCCCAGCAGTCTAAGGCAAGTGTGTCTGTGCTGGGAGAAAGGGAGCGAGCGCTCTGGAGCCAGAGATGCATTCGGTTCCCTAGCACCATGTGGGAAGCCAGCCAGTGCTGCAGATGACAAGAAGAAAATGAGGTTTGGAAAAGGAGCAATGGCCTTTCGTTCCCCCAGATAAGAGAGATTTTTGCCAAATCCGTTCGCTTCTACCAAGCGCTGCCTTCATTATTCTAACATCCGATGAGGCATAGATTATTAACAGATTCTCTGCGGTAAATATGCATAACCATGTGCGCCATGTAAATTTTTGATCTGTGTTTATTTCAACAAAGAAAAACTCTGCCTAAGAAACAAAACACCAAGCAATGCATATTAAATCCAAGACAAAGCTACTATGTTTGGTAGCAAAGCTTCATCTGGCCCCACACGAAACATATGGCTTCCCGTGTCAGTTCAGAAACAGCCGAGATGAAGGGGGAAATGTCAGAAGACCACAAGCAGATGGGGCTCTGCAGGGATCCACGTTCCTAGGTTCAGCCTGCTGGTAGACACTGAGGCAGATACACAGAAATCTGACTCCCAGGCTTCCCAGGAGAGGGAACTGTGCTGGTTTGAATAGGAATGGCCCTCACTGGCACACATATTTGAACCCTTGGTCGCCAGGGGAATGGCGCTATTAGGAGGAGGTGTGGCCTCGTTGGAAGGCGTGGCCTCGTTGGAAGGCATCTGCTCCCCCTGGGGTCGTGGGGCTGGGCTTTGGGGTTTCAGATGCTCAAGCCAAGCCCAGTGCGTCTCTCTCTTCCTGCTGCCTGTTGATCCATATGTAGAGCTCTCTGCTCCTTCTCCGGCACTGTGTGTGCCTGTGCGCCACCTTGCTTCCCGCCATGATAACAATGAAATCAGTCTCTGGACCTATAAGCCAGCCCCAATTAAATGCTCCCCTTCTGGGGAGTGGCCTTAGGCACGGTGCCTCTTCGAAGCCATAGAATAACCGAGGCCGTGCAGCCCACATGGTGCTCGGGAAAGGCAGACCTGGAACACTGGTTCCTGTATACTCATGTGCCGCTCCCTTTGCTGCTGCTATTTCCTATCCTGGCAAACTACCACTGTAGCTGCCCTTCCTAGCCGGCAGTCACAGCTCTGCAGAGTCCAGCACAGGTACTGTTGGCCCAATGAACCCTTTCCTGAACCCTCAACTTTCCCAGAAAAGATGAACCTGACCCCCTTACAATAAGCTCATAGAAGAGGCCTGCTCTGGAGCACAAGGCTAAGCTGCATCCCTCCAAGTGGTCCAGACCAGATGATGATGATGATGATGATGGTGATGATGGTGATGATGATGGTGATGATGATGACGACAACGATGACGACAATGATGATGATGGGGTGTGTGTGTGTGTGTGTCCACATGTATGCATGTGAAGATGTGTTTCTCTCCACCTTGTTTGTTTTTCGAGTCAGGGTCTCCCATTGAACCTGGAGCTTAACAATCTGGCTAGACCGGCTGCCCAGCAAGCCCCAAGTATCTTCCTATCTTTGCCTCCACAGGACTGGGGTCACAGACACACACAATGGTGCCTGGCTTTATGTGTGTGGGGGAATCAAACTCAGGACCTCGTGCTAAGCACCTGACTGACTGAGCTATCTCTCTGCCTCAACCCCAACCACTGCTCCTTAAAGGACTCCGGAATTCCTAAACTGGGAAGAAGTATCAAACCAAATATCAGCAGGACCCCAGAAAGAACTGTGTTGTCATAAACGCACACCGAACCCTTTCTTTCAAATTGAGTAAAACATCTTAGAACTTTCTGCTATTGATTACTGATGTCTGAAACAGGCAAGACTGCCAGATTATGGTGCCATCATTATTACATCTCCAATAGCAATTCAGCCATTCTACTTACATAGCACTTTCCACCTTCAAAGCACTTTACAAAGATTAACTAATTAATCTTTATACTCTCTGGGGAAGCGGTAGACATTCTAGAAGAGACAAGGCCAGAAACCAGGCCAACTCGACATGATGTTCAGCCTTCAGCCTCAAACCTAAGCTTAGTACACCCTCCTGTGAGTCTGTTTACACTAAAAACACTACACCAGAGGGCTCCTGAAGGAAGGAGCAGATGCCTCTCTTAAAGGGACAGTAAGGAGCAGCCTTCTAGGAAGAAAGCACCATCCTAAGACACTATCCCAGTGAAGACTCATGGCTGTGACATAGATTATATGAAATGACTTGACAGGTTAAGTGGCTCAATCGAATTCAAACAGAAGGTGATAGGAACGAGGTTTAAACCAATGGGGCTGGAAGAGACAACCCAGCGGTTAGGAGTACTTGGTTCCTAGCACCCACATCAGGTTAGTGCTCACAACCACCTGTGAATCCGGGTGCAAAGGCTCTAATGCTCTCTTCTGACCTCCAGAGGCACCTGCACCACGTAACACACACGCGTGTGCGTGCACACACACACACACACACACACACACACACACACACACTCTAAAGTCTGAAGGTGTCTACCTTCTGCCCCCGAGTCTGATGGTCTCTACAATGACCTCCACACGTGAGGAAGCAGTACCCTGCTCTGTACACCCCACGCTGACTCCCCAGCACGACCCAGCAGAAGGCCACGCAGAACTCAGGACTCCAGCTGCATTCAACACGTAGACTATGACTTTATGTCACCTGGAGTTAAAGAAAATAATCTACACTCAAGAAAAATCATTAATGCACAGCAGAGAGACGTGTCCCCTAAGCTGTCAAATACAAGGAGAGTCAGATCACAGAGTTGAGAAATGAACCTTTTCCGTGGAGTCAAGAATTACGTATCACCGTGATTAGAAAATAGGCATATTAATGTCATCTAACAAGTATAGGTATGTGTCTACGATAAATGATAAATGAGTGAGAAATGCCAAAACAGCTCAAAATGAAGTCAGCAAGTGAAACCTAGTTTAAAGGTATGGCCATGTAAGGATCCACACGGAAGAAACACAGAACCACAGCACTGAATGAAGTCTGGCGCACAGGACACAGCAGAGGCCGGGCCGGCACCGAGTACCACAGAGAACATCCAGGGAGGAACTGGGAATGCCTCTGGTGATGGGACAAATGCTACCTAAGGTGAACTTCCGGGTAAGAAACAACCTAGAGAATGAGGAGGGTGGGATAGAGGAGCAATGTAGAGAAATCCGCAGGCCCACATGGAGCAGGGCCATGAAGGAGGGTCCAGGAGACAGTCTGAGCTTCAGGGCTGCCAGGCTCACCTGGGCACAGGGAAAGGCCAGGTGGGGGTCTGGCTCTTGCCACCAGAATGGTTCCTAAACTCAACTGCTTGCTGTGATAACATTTTCCAGCTAATGCATGTACTTTCAGGCACTTTATTAAAACGTGCACTTGTGTTTCGCCACTTATAAATCCTGGCTATGTGTCTTTATTTTAAAATATACAAGATAAGCCCAGCACAGTGGCTGACACCAGTAATTGCAGCCAGGAGGATTGGTCTAAAGTCCAGGCAAGCTTTGGTGGGCAACAAAAGGAGATTGAGACAGTGTAAGACCCTGTGTCGAATACATACATGCATACATACATGCATACATACATACATATATGTGTATGTATATAGAGAGAATAAAGCTTACTCAAAAACTAGAAATTTTAAAAGAATGTAAGAGAAGTAGAAAGGGTGGTAGAATTTACATCATACCCTGAGCCCTCACGTCTTCTGTAAAGGCCACTGCAACTAGACCTGGGCAGACTGCAGGACTGTAGCAGGTACGCGGCCTTCTGAAAAGAATACCTGGGGTGGCCACCCTCTGGCAAAGGAGTGCCTATGTCCTGAAGTGGCACTTGGCATCCAACCCCACAGCACCTATGACATGCTAGGCACAGTTCTAATGCATCATCTCTGCACGGTGACTGCTGTGTTTGGTCCTCCGCCCATCCCTGAGAGGGAGGCAGGGATGTATTGATGGGGGCATGGTGCTGGGCCTAACCCTCAGATATGTTGGTGAAAAGAAGGAAATTAGCCTAGAAACGGATACACCAGGGCCTCAATGGAGTTGAAGTCACAGGGGGGAAAAAAGGAGAAAGAGAAAAATTGTCAGGGCTCGACCCCACATTAGATGTGAAGGAGAAAGGAAACCACCACACCAAGATTTCAGCATTGCATGCCTGGGAGGAGGTGGGGAAGCCATTAAAAGTACAAGAAGGTGCAAGGACGCAAGATCAAGGTCTCAGCTATAAAGGTCCTAAGAAAAGGACCTCATTGTCAAGCTAGTTAACTGTCCCGGGACCCTTTGCAAACATTTTATCAAACAGTAACTAATCTCGAGGGGGAGAAAGATAACCAGGTACAAAGCTGGAGGTGGGGAGCCAGATGTGGTGGTACATGCCTTGTAATCTCAGCACTCGGATGGCAGAGACTGGCAGACCTATGAGTCTGAGGCCAGTGTGGTCTACACAGTGAGTTCTAGGCCAGCCAGGGCTACCCCATTGCGATCCAGTCTTAAAGCAAAGAAAAAAAAAAAAGGATGGGGAGCCCTGTGCAGACAGGTGGAGGTGGTAAAGCTCTGTTGGTGTCACCATTGCCCTACCCCATCTCTCCCCACCACAGCACTGGTCACAGTGCTGCTGTAGCTGCTGCCAGAAGGATTACAATACAACCGAGCTCCTCAGAAAGAGGCCCTTCTTCCAGGGAAGTGGGTCTTGAAGTGACAGAAAGGCGAGTGAGAGGAACAGCCACATTTTCTTCACAGACTCTATCTAAAAAGGGAACAGACCGCCACTGATGATAAGAACTCGACATTAGCCAAAGGAAACCCGTGGCTTAGGCAGAGACCAGGCCTCCCAACCTCTCTCTTCAGCCCTCCCAATTCAAATACCCAGGAAGCTACAAGACCTTCTAAAATGAGCCCACCAAAAAAGTCAGTCTGTCTGTGACACTCTGGGGAATTAGCTGTTTACTAGTGACTTTTGAGCGAGTTCACACCGAGCCCTGGGAACACTCGGAAGGGTGCGAGCTATCAAATGGAGAGAGCAAGCTGAGCATTTGCCAGAGTTTCCTGTGTCCTGTGACTAGCTGCTGCAAGCAACTGTTGCCTTGACTGCCCCCCACATCCCACCCCACCCCCGCTCCCCGGTGGTCTAGAACTTGAACTATGAGCTAAAATAAACCCTTTCTCCCTTGAGTAGCTTTTGTAATGGCATTTTATGACAGCAAAAGAAAACATCTTCTGGGTCAGGCAAAGGGGAAGATGGGCTCTGTGTTAGCAAGCAAACTAAGCAGCAGCCACCCCGCCCGCCATGATGTTTTCATAGGCCTCCATCCTCTGTGCCAGCCTCTCTCCTAAGGTACAGCTAAACCCCATCCACCTAGTCAACTCCTAGTCCCCTTCGCGCCTTAACCCAGACCAGACGTGTCTGTGCAGCAGCCTAGAGAAGCCCCTCGGGGCTTTGAGAGCATTTATCTCAACAAAGAAATGTGTGTGCCTTTAAGGAAATGCTAGGTTAATGTCTGCCTCCCCCAGAGAGCCAACCCCATGATAATAGGAATTGGCACAAGGCTGGGATTCAAGAAATACTTGCTTCCTAAAGGAGTCTATCGTCTTTACACTCAATCTCTCCTTCACCCCCACCACTGGTCCAACAATTTGTGTGCTTTACATATTACCCCTAAGTTGCATCTGCAGAATAGTAATGGCATCACCGCCCCCTTGAAGGGCTACTTCGAGGGTAATTTTGCATGGTCTGCTGGTGGTTGTGGTGGTTTGAATAAGAATGGCCCCTAGGCTCACATATTTAAATTGCTTAGTTGCCAGAGAGTGGAACTTTATGAAGGAATTAGAAGGATCAAGAGGTGTGGCCTTGTTGGAGGAAGTGTGCTACTGGGGGTGGCAATGGGGGGGGGTGAGGGCTGCAGCTTTGAGGTTTCCAATGACCATGCCAAGCTGTGTGCGTGTGCGTGCGTGCATGTGTGTGTGTGTCTGTCTGTCTGTCTATGTCTCTGTCTCTCTGTCTCTCTCTCTGTCTATGTCTCTGTCTCTCTGTCTCTCTCTCTGTCTATGTCTCTGTCTCTCTGTCTCTCTCTCTGTCTATGTCTCTGTCTCTCTGTCTCTCTCTCTGTCTATGTCTCTGTCTCTCTGTCTCTCTCTCTGTCTCTCTCTCTGTCTCTCTCTCTGTCTCTCTCTCTGTCTCTCTGTCTCTCTGTCTCTCTGTCTCTCTCTCTCTCTCTCTCTCTCTCTCTCTCTCTCTTCTCTCTCTGCTCTAGCACTTGCCTGCCACCATGCTCCCCACCATAACAATAATGGACTAAACCTCTAAAACTGTAAGCCAGCCCCCAATCGAATGCTTTCCCCTATAATAGTTGCCCTGGCCATGGTGTCTCTTCACAGCAACAAAACAACAAAGGAACAGACAAGCGAATAGCAATAGTGACTAAGGCAGTGGTGATATGGCAATGCGAGCCACTGCCACTATTATCCTCCCAAACTGAATAACACAGTCTGATCGAGGATGCCCACGGTTATACCCACAGCTGTTAGCAACTCATCCAAACTTCTCAGCCAAGCCCACCCCTCAAGCAGTCTCAGAGCCAAAGCCACTAATGTCACGAAGAGGAACATGGAGGCTCCATCGTAAGACTTTGGATCTTTTTGTCTTTCTGTCCTTCCTTCCTTCCTTCCTTCCTTCCTTCCTTCCTTCCTTCCTTCCTTTTTTCCTCTCCTCCCTCTCCTCTTCTTTCTTCCCCTCCCCCTCCCCCTCCCCTCCCCCTCTCTCTCCCCTCCCCCTCCTTTTTTTCTTCCCCTCCCCCTCCGCCTTCTCCCCCTCCTCCTCTAGATTCTACATAGTGAGCGGCACACAAGAAGCCAATGGTACACACCAACTAGAGCTGGGAAAACAGAAGAGACTGAAAGGCTGATGGGGAGATGTGAAGCAAGGTGAGCTGGAGCAAAGAGGGGGGAGAAGAAAGATCGAGAAAGGAGTGGAGGAGGGCAAAGGAGATGGAAAGGAGGAAGGGGAGGGAGAGGAAGGAGAAAGAAGGAGGGGGGTGCAGCAAGGGGAGGGAGGAGAGGAAGGGGAGGAAGCTTTGGTCTATGACTCATGAGACCTGAAACTTAATCCTGGGCTGCCTGGCCTCAAAAAGGCCCGTTCTCTTCTAAAGCCCTACTTTTCCACCCATAAAGTGAGAGGGCTCAAACAGACAACTTCTCAGACACATGCAGGTATAGAACTTCAGTAATGGTGGGTAAAAATCTTCAAGGTCGAATGAGTGACATGTCATTTAACTGTACTGACGCCTTGATATTTTTCAGGCTGATCAGCGTCGTAAAATGAGACCTTTCCTCTAATTCCAAAGGCCATCCTTATAGTTAATAACCCAAATAAAGATTGAGAGTTAATGACAAATCCTAATTTTAGTAAAGTTCCCCATATTTCCAAAGCTACATTATGAACAACATCACATAAGAACGGCTAACACAGGAAGGCAACCTTCATTTGTGGTTTTCTCAATTACAAGGGAAAGGGAACGCTACAGAGAGCACCCGGGGAAAAATTGGTTATCAGAAGTAGATTGGTCTGGGGTCCAGCCGTTTGCAGAGCACTGGCCTAGCATGCATGGAGCCCTGAGTTTGATCCCTACAACACATAAAAACAGGGCAGGCCTGCAATCCCAATATATAACCACAGCACAAGGGAGCTGAAGGCAAGATAGACAGTCTTCAAAGCCATTCTCGGCTACACAGCAGTCTGAGCCGGCCTGGGGAATGCTGGCTCTGGGGCTCTGTTTTGGTGATCCATGTGACTCCCACTTTACAGGCAAACAAGTCACACAGGTTAAATGGCCTACTCAAAATCACACAGCTGGCAAGTGGGACAGCATCAGTAATACCAAAGCAAATATTCTGAAGGCACTCACCCCTTGCCACACAGACTGCCACGCCTAATCCACTGAAGCACCCAATGAGTAGGCTGACCCTCAAAATAAAAACCCAGAGAGAGGTTTGATCCTGGACTCCGAGGCAGCACCTGTTTTAGCAACAAGAGGATGGGACTCAGTTACCTGGCACAAAGGCAGCTTTCTCAGTCATTGTCCTACAGGAGACACACAGGCCCATCTGACCCCAGCTTCACTGCTCATTTAGGCACACGGCCTCTTCTTGGGTTATTTAGGGTCCCAAAGACCTGGGCTAGGGGCACAGAGAGAGCCAGGCTATGGTGTAATCTTCATTCTTAGCCCATGAGACAGAGAGCAGAGTCCCACAACACACAGGCACTACAGAAAGCTGATTCATTTCACCACTGGCTTTAGTAGTAGTCTTGATGGACCAGACAGAGCTGCAGACCCAACTGCCACAAGCACAGTCCCAAACCAAAACAAGAAAGAGCAAACCTTCAAACCAGTGGAAGGCCACCGAGAAATCCCCAGTCCTAACTCATTAGTAGCTGCCCTTCTGGTCTGGATTAAATGTGCAGTGTCCCCAAGACTCGTGTTGAACACTTAGTCTCTGGGTGTCTTGAGAGGCTGTGGAAGATTGGACTGAGCTGAAGGAAACAGGTCAGTGTGCTGTAGGCCTTGAAGGCTAACACTGCTCAACTCTTGGCCAGATCTCTCTGTCCACAGAGATGGAACTGTGTTGAAAGCATCCCACGGTATAGACCCAGCCACTTCAGCCGACACGCCGTTCCTCACCATGATGGGCTGTGGCCCCTGAATGCTGGCACAGAATAAACACTTATTCTGCCCAAGTGCTGCACCCATTGCAATGGAAGAGTGACAGTTAAACCCACAAAGCATACATATGGGGGATTATTTTATGAGCCTCTCAGAAATAAAGTGGGGACAGTGAAGAGGCAGCTCAAGGAGGCCCAGGACCAGCTCCGACCTCCAGCTGCATGCTTTAGCTTCTCTACAACAAAGCACATTTTCTGCCCTCCCTCTCTTTCCTACCCCTCCTCCCCCTCATTTCTTTAAAAACTGCTTGTCTAGTTGACATAAAAGCTATGAATGTGGAGCTGGAGAGATGGCTCAGAGGCTAAGAACACTGATTGTTCTTCCAGAGGAACTGAGTTCAATTCTCAGCAACCACATGGTGGCTCACAACCATCTGTAATGGGATCCGACGCCCTCTTCGGGTGTGTCTGAAGGCAGTGACAGTGTGCTCATATACATAAAATAAATCTTTTTAAAAAACCAAAAAGTTTAAAAAAAAACTGTGAATGTTTATAGGGCATCACACGGTATTTGATACATGTATACACTCTGTAGTGTTCAAATGCCACCTTTCTTTAAGGAAGAGTCCTAAACTTGAAAGCCTCAGCCAACTCACACAGAAGCATTGGTTAGCCCTCGGGCCCGTAATCAAAGGCAACAATAAAAAAGTCCAAACACAGTATATGTCAGAGACGTTGTGACTATTATTCTCTGAAGCCAGAAAGCCATGAGCCCTGTTCTGAAGAACTCCAGTCAACAGGCTATATGATGTCTTTTCTGGGTCCTTGGGCTTCCCGACCCTTGGGGGTCAAGAGTTGGAGGTTCAACTGCTCATGAGTCTGGTGGTCACACCTGGAAGCCACTTAGCACCCTAAGGAACTGCCCAGATTGAGTCCAGTGCCTCTGCTGCAGATGTCTCCCGACTCATTCCATATTCAAACACCACGGCTTCTTCCAACACTTTTAGATTCTTATTAATAACACTTTAAAATGTAGATTGCTGCCTAATCTTAGCTGTGTAATTAAAAAAAATAATAATCTTGCTTCTCTCCCTCCCGACATGAAAGGAAACTATACCCTCAGGGCTTCTGCAGCTAAGAATCATGCCCTGAACAAAGCTAGTAGGAGGCTCAAGTTGGGGGAGGGGGCGTGCAGTGTGATAAGGCAAGAAATGAGGCTCAGCGCTGGACCTGAGAGACTAAGCTGAGGCTAAAGAAGGGGAGGATCCTCGAAGGACACAGGCTGCTCTGGCAGAGCCAGAACCAGGATCCAGGCTGCTCTTTCCCAGTGGACACCCCGCTAATAGGAAGGCAGGCTGGAAGAAGGAAAACAGTAATGGAGCCCATGTTACTGGTTCCACACTGAAAACAGAGCCCTGCCTATACAGATAAAAAGCTAAGGGTCTGGGACTCTCAAGGGCTCATGGGTGCAAAGCCCCAAGTTCTTTACCTTTAGGCCAGCCTCACAAATCATCAACCAAAGAGGGACCTCAAAGCACTTCCTACCCAGGCATCCCAGAAAGTAAAGACATTAGTGTTCCCAAGGTCAAAGAGGGCAAATCTAAGAGGAGAAGGACCCGGAGAGCCCTGAGCCCCAGCATGCACTGTCCACACAGCTTCAGAGAACTACAGCTCGGTCTCTCCACAGTGGTCCTACACCTCCCTCAGCCCATTCCCCAGGAGACTCCAGGGCTTCTTGGCAGGGAAGAAGGGGTTGAGATCCACACCTCCCCCTCACTGCCCATCTCCTAGGAGTGGCTACTTGGGAACTTCAGGAACATAGACTCTCCCTTTAGTCCTTTCCAAGATTTCCTCTCCATACCTGGGCATGCTCCCAGCCCTGGGTATCACCTTCAGTTTTTTGTTCCTTAGAAATACTTTATCAGCAGTTTCCATCTCTGAAGTTAAAAAAAAAAAGTGAGTGAGAGAAGGAAAGAAAAAAGGCCAGCTGCCAGGGGGGGCCATTGTTTCCACTAATGACAGGGACACACGGTATGTACCACAGCTGAAGGCTGGAGCTGGGAGACTGCAGCCCCCAGGCATGCCTGGGCATGCAGAGAGGAGCTGCTGGTCTGCCAGCAAAAGTTTCAGCAGCTGGCCACAGACACGCATCTCTCTATACAGACCAGCCCGAGGCCTCACAGACCAGGACAAAGGACAAAACAGGCTAGAGGCAGTGAGCATTGTAGAGCATAACCTGGTGTGTGAGGAAGCCAGCATCTCACTTCTGAGAACTCAAGAGACTCCTCTAGATAGAGCATCTATCTGTACGTATCCTCATCTTCCCCAAAGCAGCTGGCTTTCTGTAAATGAGACCTAATTAGGATCTTCTAATGGGGAAGACAATGGTTTTGTCCATTCTTGGAGTGGGTAAAACTCACCAAGGCAGGGGCAGAGAGGGGCAAGAGCCCACCTTGAGATGCAAATTTATGAGCAACCAGTGTGACCCCTGTGGACATGACTCCATATGGTGCTTCTCTTCTAACCCCTGCCCTGAGGAACTGTCCTGGGTTCTCTAAGAGAGATGAGTGTAAACGATGTAATACGCTCCTAATAGAGAAATCCCACTGAGGGTGTAACATTCTCCCATTTCCATCCTCGAGGACCCAGAAAGAGGGAGGAGAGTCAAGACGCTGAACTGTCAGTGGTGTGGGGACTTGCCCCAGCAGGGCAGTCATGAGCATCACCAGAGCCCCTCACCCCCACCCCCAGAACTGCAGTGTTTAAGGATCTCTAGTAGCCTTGGAGTCCCAGTCATTTCAAAGACAGGGCTTTGGAGAGGCTGAGATAGAGGCCCACTGTGGAGGCCGTGGGTGGTGTGGCAATCACAGGGCTTGTCGGGAGGCTCATGGTAGGGCAGCATGGCTTCATCTCAACCTGCTAATCCAACTGGCGCTCTGCTCTCTGCTCCTGTTTGTCCCTCAGGCCCAGAAGGAACCCGATTTACCGGCATCCCACCTGTCAAGAACCAGTGGTGTGGACCACTGGTGCAGCTTGCATAAAATCTGGGCACTGGTTAAGACGACTTCACCTGGTGGCCCCAGCAGAAGCGTTAGCAGCAGAGCTGCGACGGCCCCTCCAGAGCGAGCGGACTTCTCCATGCCTGTGGACGGGGCCTGAGAGAAGCCTGCTGTTCAGGAGTTTTCCTGTCACAGGCTCAGCTCCAACCAAACCAGCAAGGCCCTGTTACTGTGGGCCGTCTGCCAGGACCCGGAAACAGCATTGTTACATAAGGGATAATGAAGTTGATTAAACTAGGCTCTTCCTCCAGAAAGGAGACGAAGCCTTTGAAGCCTCTCTGTAAAGAGGCAGGGAGTAGAGAGGTGCTGGACCAGGGCCCTATGGGATCTGATCCTGCTTCTGCTTTAGCTGTGAGAACATGGGGTCAAGACATCCTTTCCCTAAGCCTCTGTTTCTCTCTCTCTTTTTTTTTCAATTAAAAAAAAAAGAAAAGAAAAGAGATGAGATAGCATTAAAACCCTATATTTTCACCAAAATGGCAAATAAATAAATAAGTAAATTAACAAAACAAAACTTACCCCTCGACAATGGCAACTGGAAAGGGATAATGTGCAGAGAAGAAACAAAATGTTGGAACCTTCCATCTACCAGGCAGGGAGGCCCAAGTGGAGCTCAAGGTAAGAATACGGCCAGGGATTAGAAGTCTAAAGGCTCCTGCCGTTCACACGGCACTGGTGTCATGCAGGCCCTTGCACATCCAGCATCGTGTCTGACCCTCACAGGATCATAGTGACCCCTCATAGCTGACACTGAGCAGAATGAGGCCTAGTAACTGGGAAAGGGGCTGCTTTCTCTGCCCTCTCTTCTGCTCCTCACAGGTCAGATAGGAATTGGCCTTACCTGACATTTCCACATGAACTAAAGAGATGATGCATGTAAATCCCAGAAAAATGGCTTACCTTGATAAATGAGGGTCCCTTACACACACACACACACACACACACACACACACACACACACACGCACACACACGCGCACTCACACATACACACGCGCGCGCACACATACTAACACACACACGCACACACACGCACTCACACGTGTACATACACACACACGCACACTCACACACTCACACATGTACACACACATGCACACTCACACACACACACCTCTTCAGAGAGGTGCCGAGGAAAGTCCTATCATTTAAGTCCCTAAGATGTTTCAAAGGCCCCAGCGAGACGGTTCAGTGGGTTAAAAGCACCTGCAGCCAAGCCTGACGACCTGAGTTTGATCCCAGGGAGTCATGTCATAGAAGGAAAGAACTGACTCCTGAAAGTTGCCTTTTGATTTCTGCATGTGTCACACGTGTGCTCACACACATACAGCCCCCACCCCCTACAGACACACACATCCACATAATAATAAAATGTTTAAAGTGAAAGGAAATGGGATAGCTTGCTCAATGACCAGAAGACAGACCAGGCAGTCAGATGACACCAGTCTTAGCCTGTGTTGTGGATACTAAGAGTTATCCAACCCTTGGTGGAGAGGGCTCCCCTAGAGTCCAGGGCACCCCACTCTGAGCCAAAAGCTGAAACCTCAGCAGAAAGCAAGTATGAGGCCTGGGCAGACGAGCCTGCAAGAGCCGGAGATTCAGGACCCTCCCTGTGCAATTCCTGGTTATCACACACCCAGTCCTTCATGGAAACCCCCAGCATCTCTACTGAAGCACATGAGGACCCACTCCACTCCACCTATGTGTGTCCGGTGACTTCCCGCCTTGTCTGGCCTACACCAAGCAGTAGACACCAAAGTGTACTTCCCACTGTAGAGACTGGCTCTCAGTCTTCCTCCTGCCTGGACCACCCTGCCCAACCTCAGCCAATGCAAGTGTGTGTGTGCGCGTGCGTGTGCACGTGTGTGCGTGTGTGTGAGTGTGCACCTGCGTGTGCACGTGCATGTGCGTGTGCGTGTGTGTGCGTGTGTGTGAAGGGATGCAGACAGAAGCTAGGAATAAGTGAACAGCTCAACCCTGTGGGGCAGAGAAGCTGTGATCACAGCTCTCATTTTAAGGCAGAAAAATGCAGGCCCAGAAAGGCTAAATGACTTCCTCTGGGTGTCAGCAACTATAAACTGGAACTCAGAGCTCACCTTCAGAGCTTCCTGAGGTAAAACCATTCTCAGATTGAAAAAGAACAGCTTCCTCCAAGATTCCTCAAAATAGGTCACTGCCCTCTTGGCACACTCTGAGATTACTTTAGGGAACTGGCTGTCACTGATCAAAGAGATCCAGAGGGACAGGCAAGGTCCCCGAGAAAGGGCAAAGCATGGTGTCATGTGTCAGGAACCTAAAAATGACGACCAAATTACAGCCTGGCCACTTAATGCTCACTTTGCAGAGCTCCTGGGACAAATCAATCCTCAGCAGGAAAGAGGAGACTTCCTTGAATGGCTCCCAAGCCTCTGCCAGTGACCTCTGAGCCCTTCCCAGGGCCGTCGAGGAGTCTGAGCGGGGCTGATGGCCTTGCCACAACGTGCCTCTTTCTACCATCTTCAGCTTCCTTCCTCCCAGTCCTAGGATCTAGGAAACCATGATGTATGATGTCAGCATCCCCCTAAAATAGGCTGGAATCCTCCCCTGAGGTGATGCTGTCAGGAAGTGGGGTCTGTGGAAGGTGACTAGGTCATGAGCGTGGGGTCTTCATGAACACAGTTGGTGTTCTTGCCCCTCTGCCCCATCAGGGGCAATGGCTGCCTATGAACTAGGAAAGTGGACTCAGAGAGGAACTTCCAGCACTTTGATAACACTTCCTGGACTCTGGACTGTGGGAAATAAGGTCCTATTATTTCTAAGACAGCCACTTGCTACATACCCAGTGAGGTCACCATGAGGGGAAATAACGTGGTGAGAAGTGAGACCAAACAGTGGGGCTCACAGGTCCACGTTGTTTCTTAAGTAACTATGCTATTTTGGAAACGCCACTCAACCCTGCTAAGCCCTGGATGGCAAATGGGGTACAGGGGCAAGGGATCCTAGCTCGGGAGATTGAGAAACCTGTATGTGGCAAGTCAGAGCTGGGCAGTACTTGGGTGTTCCAAGGGTGCCTGGCTAACGCTGGTCCCTGCTCCAACCTTGGGGATTACTCTTTGCAGCAGGTCTCCAGCAAGGCTTGGAACTAGCTATCTCTTGGATACTGAGGACTGAAGGACAGCCCCAAACTTCACCTATAACTCAGCCTACTTGGAAAACCTTGACCTGGAGGAAAACGAATGAGGGGAGGTACTAGTCAAAACAGTGTCTTGCCCATGCTGTGTATAGGCGGGTGGGAATCAAGACAGCCAAAGAAACCTGTCTCTGACTGTCCCCATCATGTCTCTGTCGCAGATCCCAACCTCAACTCCTCTCATGAGCAACAACCAGCGACCATCTGAGGTCCCTTCAGCTTTGACCTTGCTATTTCTTATGCTGAATGCAGTCCCCCACCTACCTTGTCCCCAGGGCTGTCTGCCTACCCACTACTGCCATCTGGTGGCGGGCAGACCTTGCTGCCCTTGGTTTTAGGCAAGCACTGGGCATGCCCCTTGGGTGAATGTACCTACCCTGAAGGTGGCTCTCGCTTCTCCACCGGACACACCCTGCACTGTTCCAGGCCACAGATCAATGGGTATCCATTGCCAAACACAAAAACAAAACACAACGCCAGGTTTTTGCCTCTAGCAGAGATGACACAGCTGCAGCTGGGAGACGGCTCCCAGGACAGTACACAATTTCACTTTACCACAATGTTTAGGGTGAGTGGACACTTACAGATCAAAACTAAAGTTAACCCAGGTCTGGGAAGGTGAGAACAAACTGTCAGGACTTCCTGCAAACCCAGGAAAATAGTTAAGAACCAAAACAGCTTGGGCACCACCTGAAGAGACTCACGGGAAAGTGCCACCATCCTCGGACCTTGGTGGGCTGGTAGCAAGAACATCTGCGGGACCTTCCTGAGATAGCCCCAGCGCCCCAGCACAAGCTAGGTCTTAATCTACGCAGACACCAGGTGGGAGAAGACAGGGCAGCCGTGTGTGTGTGCCTGCTTCCTGCACTCCACCCCACACCACAGACAGGAGCTGCTCTGCTCAAGATGCCATCTGTCTTTCTCTGACCCCAGGTCTTGCTGTATCCAGCCAGAGGAACCCTGCAATGGTCTGGTTCCCTCTCCGGTTCACAGCACATGCCTGCTCTTTATAGGGCCCTCTTGTCACACCCTTGGCTCTGTCTGCAGCACCTTCTGTGCTGTGTAATACAGGGGGGGAGAAAGCAATGTGGGGCTTTACAAAGATCACTCTGCTAGCCTTCCCTCTGTCACATCTGCAATGGACTTATGTTTTGTAGAGTGCTTTCCCAAGTCATTTTGCCTTTAAAATGCTAGACTCTGAACCCTGCGCACGCATGCACACACACACACACACGCGCGCACGCGCACACACACACACGCACACACACACACACACACACACACACACACACACACACACACACACACACACACACACACACACACAAGGCCCCTCAAGGGAACGTAATCAGACAATGCTTCCCTCTAGTGGCCAGATTCAGTCTCCACACCCTCCCAGCTTGGCTAGCTAGCCATGCTCCCACTAGATCCCACCCTGTGCTGGCCTTCAGCCAAAAGTACCCAACTCCAAGGGAGACAGAGTCCAGGAAGCAGCTCAGCCCCTCAGCTGGCCACACAAGAGTGAAGAAAGCCTCTGCGCTTGGGAACAAATGCACTTGGGAGCGTTAAGACCTTTCGTGACTTTCAACTCCCCTCTGCAGGTGAGGAAACAAAGGCTCACAGAGGCCCAGAGGAGCCCAAGCTGATCAAGCTGACTCATGACTGAGCCAAAAATAGAGGCCACTTTTCCCGCCTCCTGCTACAGCCTCCTGCCTCTTCTCCACGTGACCTCTCAACTGAGGTCCAGGGAAGAGACTTGTCAAGGACATCCACACTGCCCTGAAAGGGGATCGTCCCCTGGCCATTTTCACTTTCATTTTGAAATAGTGTTATGAAGGCTACCATCAGACTATAAGATCTGTCCCTCCACGTGTGCACTTCCCCGCCCCTCAGCACACCTAATAAAGTATAATTAAGAAGTAATAATAATGTCTACAACCTCCTACTGGCCACATGAATGAAGGGGGAGCCAGAGAGTTTAAGAGTCTTGCTAGCATAGAAAATAAAATGTGCTTTAATCGAACCCATCAGAGATAATATTCTGGTATATTTCTTCCTAGTCTCTTTATAACATTAGGTGGAAATTAGAAAGGACAGCGCGAGGCTATTTCTCTGGCATTAAGTCTCCTTCCAAGCACTCCTCTGAATGGCAGTGTGACGCTCCGGCATGTGACTGGGCCACAGTTCTGTTAGCCCATCCCCCCTCATTTCGCTGGATGTGTCATTAGAAATCAGGCCGCTGTGCACAGCATGACAATCACCATCTGAACACATGTATCTATGCTGATTACTTTCTTAAGCCAGTTTTATTTTTCACAGAATGGAACTCTGGAACTGGGGTGGCCATAAGAATAATTACAGGGCCAGCAAGATAGCTCAATGTTAAGGGCGCTGGTCTCCAACCAAGTCTGACATCCTGAGGTCAATCCCCCCCCCGGCCCACATGGTAACAGGAGAAAACAGCCCTAAGAGTTATCCTCTGGCCTTTACATGAATGCTGGGACATGCGCACTCCCTGCCGTTCCTCAACCCCCACAATAAAGTATAATAATCTTTTTTTCAAAAAGGTCATGATGTCTGAGACTTACTGGCCACAAGGTAGAAGAGGAGCCATGGGGCCTGGGAGTCTTACCAGAGGAAAGGATAACTCAAGAGAACCAACTTATAAACAGTCAGCCTATTGAAGTGTGACCTTCCCAAAGCCCAACCACAGCCCTCCCCTCCGGACTCACGCCACATTATCTCTCAGAAACCCCAAAGCCCCTGGAGTCCTGGCCACTCCTCTGGCCTCCCACCACACTCTTTATTCGCCTACTAAATATTTAATTTGTTCATCCAACCACAAGCTTTCTGAAGGGAGCTCTGGACTTCAGAGTCCCCTGCACTCCACAGCACAGTGCAGTGTCCACACGGTCCGCATCCCATAGACAAACGCTAAAGGGTCCAAGATAGCTGCATGTCCTTCCTGGACACTTGGGACAGTGGAGGGCCCATTATCCAAAGCTAGAGAAAGGTGCTGCTCTGGAAAATAAAGGCAGCTCAGTTATGAAGTCAGAGCATTCTGTGACACACGGGGACAAAAAGGAGTGAGTTCAAGCTAAGCTCTCTCCAGCTCCATGGACCAGGGCGAGACGACTAACCAGCTGCTCGGAACTCACGTGTGAAATCAGGATAAGAACACTCCACTTGCCAACTTCCTGCAGGAAAATACCTGTGACCACACTTTATAGTGGCATACAGTGATGGCAGCCCACGGGACTGTAATGTCAGAAAGGAACCGTGCTGCCCCTGTGACCCCCAGCACGGCCTCCTGAACCTTGTCCTCAGGCTCTGCTCCATACACATATCTGCTCGGGGGTGGGCTGTGCTCTTCAGTGAGCTACAGGGCTTTCTGGAAGCTCAGGTTCCTATACAGAAGGAACCAGCAAGCCTGGCCAGGCGCCTAGGTTTACATAAGCCATGCCCTACTGTCTGTGGTAAGAAAATAACAGGGCCAGAGGAGCACCTGACTGACAGTTGTGAGGCTTCAGTCCTGGTCCTGCACCTTCACCTAGTCCCTGTACCCCATCCCTGGTTTCTCAGCCTCCAAACTGAAGTAAGACCAAATACTGAGTTCCCATCCCCAGCGGGCATGCTAGGGGGTCCAGGGAAAGTGCTAATGGCTTTGGTAATAAGCACACGGCCCACTTCAATAGTGTCCTCTGGGTTCCGTCTAACTACCAACTGTGGGGTTCTCAAAGTTCTGAAAGCTCAAACAAGCATCATGAATTCCAAACTGCTGCCTTAAATAGTCCCACAGGGTTAGAACCTCCCTAAGGCCCACTGAGATTCCATGATGCATGGCCCCAAAGAAGGACTAATGTACATTGCCAACCTATTCTGGACAGGATCTTGGCCCCAAAACAAAATAAACTCCATTCAGTGTAAACCAACATGGCCTGGGTTTCACTGATGCTCAGACATCAAATGCGATCAAAGATTTCTGGGTCTGTGATTGTTGGGGAAAAAAGCAGAGTGTCTAAAAGGTCCTATCAACATATAGTGTCTGTCTTTAGAGAATGACAAAGGGGAGGGGAGCAGAGCGATGACTCGGCGGTTAAGAACACGTGCTGCTCTTACAGGGGACCCAGATTTGGTTCCCAGCATCTACACAGTGGCTCACGACCATCTATAACTCTAGTCCCAGGGTACCCAACCCACTTTACTAACTCTGGGGACCACGGGCACACACATGGCAAAGCATCCCTACATATAAAAATAAGTGTGAAGGAAAACTCATAAAGAATATTACTATGACCGGGGAGGAGAGTGGGGAGGGAGAGTGGGGAGCCAAGATCAGGTTTCCTCGGCAACAGAACTGACCTGGGATTCCAGGGCTGTTACCAAGTCTTGTTTCCCTGGTTACTTTTAGTTGCCTCGCCTTCTAAGTGGGGAAGTCGTTCCTCTGTCTGACTCTCTATAACGTCCAACCCTCCAGGTCTTTCTTGGGCGACACAGAAAGGTAAAGAATGTCAAAGAACTCTCTGCATTTGGCTTCATGTTTTCAATCCATATTCCTTTGAGACCGCAAGGCTACTTTGGGATGCTGTGTGGTTCGGGGAAAGCTTCCAACCTCCCTCCGGAAAGCAAAGGATTCTAGACATCCTGACCAACCCCACAGTAACATTTGGGATCTGGGAAGAGCATTCCCTTGAAATTCTAATCAATCGCCAGCAGCCAACACTTGGCATTTTAAGCCTTGATATCGCCACACACCTCAGGACAACCTGGAATCCACATGTTACCTACATATTTACCAGACGTAGTCAGAGCCCCACGGGGACCTCTGTTGACAGAGAAGAAGCACAGCATGCCAGTCCAGGGAGCTCTGAAGTTTCCTAGAAGGCAGAGAAAGCTGACAGGACTGAGCAAGTGGGGATATGGGCCCAGTTCAGTGTCTTACCACGTCACCTCATTGAATGTTCGAGCCAGGTTGACAATTTCCCCTTCCCATGTTTCTAATATGGGAATATCTGGAGCAGCTAGGCTTGTTCATTCCTCCATGCATCAACTAACCACCTCCTAAAAGCCAAGTGCTTTGTTAAGAATTGAAGAGACAAAGGAAAGCCAAGATAAACATACCACTTGCTCTCATAGAACTTTCTAGTCTCCTGGGTGTGGGGGTGGGGGGATTAGTCAAAGAATCAGTAGCTCGGTTGATAAAGGACCTGCCTAGAATGCATGATGCTGCTGGTTCAATCCCCAGCACCCCATAAGCTGGGACCAGTGGTGTGTATCTATAGCCTCAGCACTTAGGCTTAGGAGAAGAAGGCAAGAGGATCAGAAGCTCAAGGTGTCAGAGGACCCTGACACACATAAAAGCAAACGCATAAAACAAAGGGAGAGTGGCAGGGCCATTAGAACAGAAGTACCAAGGTAATCATGGCAGTGAACCAACAGGATAGGAGGAGAGAAGCAGAAAGCAGGTGCCCTCAGCCGCACTACCAGTGAGCTGGGAGAGCCGAGCATAAGCCTAAGTCCATCTGACTTCAAAGCTACTCAGTTGTTAGGCAGTTATTGACTACTGTGTGACAGCCTGGGAACACCAGGCACACACAGGGCATATATACACTCATACACATAAAAATAACAGCCAAGAGCAAAATGAAATATACCTCCCATGCAAACAAACAAACAGATGTGTGCAACTGCAGACTGTGGAGAGAACCACGGGTTAAGTTAAAACAAGAGGCAAGAATACCTAGAGGGTCACAGAAGGCTTCCAGAGCTTTGGTCAGCCATGATCACTTCTACTCTGCTGCACAACACTCAGAGCATAGCCAGCAGCTTGAACAGCATAGAGCACCTATGAGCCCTTGGTGAGAGTACAGTTCATTTCTATCTTGCCACGGTTAGAACAGCAGCTCTTCTAAAACCAAGACCAAACACTTACATATCCCAACCTCAGGTGACCATCACTGGGTAGACATTTTACAGATAACTGGGATCATTCACAGAGTCATTTTTCCAGACCACAGAACCACACTATGAGGCAGGCGGGACTATTTAAGATCCTACTGAAGAGATGAGTGATTAGGGTGTGTAAAATAGCCCTAGACGTGCCACCAAACGAGGAAAGCACCAAACTCTGCCGTCCAAGTTTATCAGACATTTCTATTCAGGAAACTGACCATCTGAGAGACAGCCGCAGGTCGCCAAGCCTGGATCAAGTTACACGGGGTCCCACGAAGTTCCTGAGAACCGATGGGGAGCATTAAGCAGCTCAAGAAAGGTTTCTAGAATGCAGCTTCACCAGCCTGAGACACAGGTGCCCTTGCCAGCTCTCCCAGATTAGAACAGGTTCTCCTGGCCTCCTCCCAAGTGCCTCTGACTAACACAGAAAAGTATTTTTCCACTGCAAACCTGCAGGCAGGCAGCAGACTGAGGGCAGAGAGTGCATCTGCAGTCCTGTACGGACCATCTGGGAAGTTATTCCGCTGCCATCCCTACTGCCCCGGCTACACACCTGCCCGTGAGGACGCCAGTCTCAAGCAATGCTTCTCTGCCTTGACAATACAGGCACTTGGACTGCACAGGTTTCTTGTGCCAAGCTGGGGGCATCTTGCCACCCCGCAAGGTCAGAATATTCAGTGGCACCCTTGACCTCCACCCACTGAATCTGACATCCCCCAGTTGTCACAGCCACTAATGTCTCCAGGCAATGCAGATGTCCACTGCAGGGCAAGAGTCACCTCTTGGTGAAGCTTTGATCTTGAGACCTTAGAGAAGAAGCGTAAAGTGTCTGTCCTGCTGCACACAAACTCTCTCGGGTCAGGCTCACACCACCACTGCGTCCGTGTAAGCAGCTGTGTGCCGCTGCAGTCCTCCACTGGAGCTTCAGGAACAACCGGAGTCAAACAACCCCTGGTACTGCTGAGCCAGTTGTGACCCTGCAAGGAAAACTTGTTCCCATTACTGTGAGCTGCTGAGTCTGATTAAATGGAAACCCTGGGTGCTTCTTCTCAATGACATCGGGCCAGGGCCAGGGCCAGGGCTGCCGCGGCTGCTGCGAGGAGCACAGGGTGGTGAATCGGGATCCTCCACTCGCCCCCAATTCAGTATAACACCCAGACTTTAACCATTTCACCCAGAAGAAAAGGGAACAGGGCAAGGTACATACACAAGCAAGCTGAATTAGCAATTTAATTAAACAGCTGAACCATTACCAAAAAAAAAAAAAAAAAAAAAAATGCTCTCAAGTGGGGATGGAAACTGAAGCTGAGCTCCCAAGCAGCTGGAGTGACTCAGTGCCTCAGCGCCCTTCAAGGATGCAGCTGCCAATCTCCCACCCCGGGGCTGGGCCCTGGCCCCACAAGAGCTCTGCTTCCACTACAGCGCTTCAAAGAACCACCACCTCTGTCTTTCCTCGTTAGCCACTTAACCAGGTACAGAGATCACCCACACCCTCCCCGTGTGGGAGCAGGAGTGTTCTGCTGACCACACTAGTGAAGACTACCCATAGCCGCCTGCCTGCTCACACCCGATCACTCGGCCTGCCACTACGGCTCAGTCGGCTCACTGCCTCGCTGCCGCCTTTCGCTCTGTTGTGAGCTCCGTGCTTGCCTGTCTCATACTGGAATGGGACCGAGTTCTGATATGGGTTTGCCACATGTAAGGGTCTCCTTAAAGGCACATAAACAGACCTGCCCACTTACGGGTGGCTGGACGGTGGGCAAACGGATAGATCGGCGGATGGGTAGACTCAACGTTTTCTATCCCTATGCTCATGCAATCTGAAGCTCTTTAAGGGCAGAAACAATTTCCCCTCCTAACGGACAACACACTTCCCCGAGAGCATTCTCCAACCCCACAACATCGACAGTACTATGTGTTGCCCTTAGCTGGGATACCATTCCGAAGTGATCGTCACACTTTGGAAGGATCAATTAAAATCATCACAGACACAAATGCTCCCAGATCTGTGAATACGAATGCACACGGCATGTGTGACTTACTGAAGAGAGCTGACGCTAAGAGAAAAACCTGAGGGCAGGAAAGTTCTGGAAACGCAGTCAACAGGTGTTTAGGAGCCTTCTTCAATGGAGCCAGCAAGGCCAGAGAACTCCTGAGAACCCTGGAGGTTCAGAAGGCTTTGCTGTAACGTCAAACTGCCCGAGAAACTGCAGATCAGCAGCAACTCCTGGACTGCAGGGGCCACGAAAAGCCAAAATCCAAGAAGAGAGGAATATGGCGGCCAAGAAAAGCCTGAGCTAAGGAGAGACGAAAGCCAATGGAAAGATAAAGAAGCAAAGACCTCCCAGGCATGGGGGGGGGGGGTCCCCCTGAGGAATACCAGGGCTCAATCAGTATATACAGTGCAGAAGAGTCACCCCCAAGTTTCAATCAGAATTTCACGCCAGCTATGACTCACTTTGAAATATTTACCAATACTTTCTGATGTTGTTTTAACTCAGATCAGGTGGGAATGAAAATAAAGCCATCTCTTCAGCCATGACGAGGCAACAGCTCACCGGTACCCTGGCCCAATCTCCCGGTGATGTTGGCAGTCACAGACATCCTCTCAAAACCCCAAGGACTCTTGAGCAGAATGAGTTCACCAATGCAACCTTGCATTTCCAAGTGCAAAGCTGTAATCCATGGAGGAAAAGCCACACCCAGCTGATGGCAGAAGGAGATGCCAGGTCCTCCGTGTCCCAGTGCTTAAAGTCCCTCCCCCTGTCCCCTTTGTCCCCAACCCCAAGTACTAGTGAGTGGACAGCTATTCTCACCAATCCTAAATGCTCTGCTGCACCCTCACCTGTCTTAGCAACCAGATGCGTCCAACCACTCCAGACAGCAGTGACCTTTTCATCCTGGAAGTAATGTGCTTCTACTCTCTGGGGCAGAGGAAGGAAGGTGGCGAGGGAGGCCAGCTGCCCATGCTTGTTACGGCCCCAGACATACAGCTCTCCTGTATCTGGAAGAGAGGTGAATGGGGGGTAAGGAACATGACCCACAAGAGTAGAGGACAACTCAGAAAAAGGAACAGCTAAAAGGGCTCATTTCCTACCCACAACACAGCATTTAGTGGGGCCACGCACAATATGAAATCTATGTAACACACAATCTAATGTAAAACTTGCAAAACTCTGTACATAAACAAGGCCTAGTGTGTGTATTTCTTCTGCATGCATGCGTGCGTACATGCATGCGTGTATGTGTGTGTGTGCGCGCGCGTGCGTGCATATGTGTATATATGTGTGTGTATTTGTGTGTGTGTTGTGTGTGTGTGCGCGTGTGTGTGCACATGTATGTGTGCATGTGTGTGTATGTGTGCATGTGTGTATATGTGTGTGCATGCATGAGTGTGTGTGTGTGTGTGTGTGTGTGTGTGTACATTCCTGCATGTACCCATGAACAGAGAGCCTAGAAGAGAAAGAACATCATGTGTCCTGCTCTATTACTTCTACCTTATTCCTTTTGAGACAGGGTCTCCACTGAAGCTGGAGCTAGGCTGATGGCCAGGGAGCTGCAGGAATCCCCAGTCTCCACTCTACACAGTGCACTCTTATGTGAATGCTGAGACTCGACTTGAGGTCCTCATGCTTGCACAGTAAACAGTCTCACTAAGCCATCTCAGAAGCCCATTTTCTGTATTGTTTAATATAAGCCTATATTACCTTTTGTAAAGAAAGAAACGCTTAAACGTAAGATAATGGGTGAGCAAATACACTATCTGGGGACTGGAGATGTGGCTCAGTTGGCAGGGTGTTTGCTTAGCATACACAACCCCCAGCACTGCATAAGCTGGGTGTGTTGGTGCTCACTTAGAGTCTCAGAACTCTGGAAGTAGAAGCAGAAGGATTAGGAGTTCGAGGTCATCCTGGGCTACACAGTGACTTCAAGGCCAGCCTGGACTACAGGAGACACTGCAAAAAAAAAAAAAAAAAAGTATGGTATTTTATCTGAAACCTTTTTAAATGAGATTATTTCACTGTGCTTACTGTCATAGACTAGAATGAGCTACCACTGCCCATCTGTGCAGCCTCTGGGCTCATCTGGGCCTCACAGCAATCTCAGGATAGAGGCAGAAGTGACTGGCAGGGTGATGTAACAGCAGCAGGAAGCAGGAAGCAAACGCAGAGTCAAGTGACTCTGGCTGCTATTCCTGGATCTGCTAACTAGCTATTGACCTTGGACAAATCACTTCCTCTCCAAACCTTGGTTTCACCAGCTGAACATGGGGAGGGAGCGCTGCTGGCCTAACTGACGTCACTGCCAACTGCAGCAACTGGTGGGTGACCGTGGCAACCAGAGAGCCCATGCCTGTCTAAAAAGTAAAGTTTAAAGAAAAATTTTAGACAAAGGCCAAACAAAATGAAGCCAAGGCTATAAGGCAGCCTGTGAGAGAGCATTCTGCAGCTCCCCTGGCAGTGGGATAGCTTCCACACGCACTAAACGGCACTAGTCACACCTGAAGTGGGGCTGCCCCACATGAAAATACTCAACGGACTGCAAGGATATGGCACACAAAAAAAGCATACTTCCTTAATAATGTTCCTATTAGAGTAAATAAGATTTTGGACATTCTAAGTAAAACATATTAATAAGATTAATTTCACCTGTTCCATTTTACCTCTTGTGAGATGGCTAACATCCTATTATGCAGCACTGTCCCCAAAGATAAGTTAATCAAGGCTGGGCCATGTTAAATGGCTTTTCAAGATCACCTAGGTAACAAGGACTCACATACAGGCCAGTAAAGGGACGAGGAGCCAGGGCTGTTTCACTTGCCGGGTTCCTAATAAAGTTCACAGCACTGCTTGCCCTGCAGTGGTCTCACAGTCCCTTAAACTCATCAAAGGCCAAGCAGGATGATTACAGTCCTAGCTCAGGAGTCTCCAGGATCCCTCCATCCCTCGCTTGCTGTGGAACACGAGGCACAGCATACCATGCCCCTGCTTCTTCCCCTCTAAGGTGACACAGCTTCCATCACTGACATCCTACAGGTCTACGATGTGCCTCTGGCCTTTATCCCTTGCAGAAGGGCAAAGACAACACTCCTCACCCCACACAATGTCAACCCAGTGGACGCTGGAGAGCCACAGAGGCGCCATGGCTGTGGAGCCTCTGTGGCTCAGAATATCTAACTGGTCTTTTTGAAAGACAGCACGGGGATAGTTACACTGTTGCATCAGCAGGTAAAATTAAATTCTGCTGCAATGCCAAATGGTTACATAATCTACAAGGACTCCAGGGAAGAGGTCTAAAGAACACGGAGCAGAATCCAATGTGCTAACAGCCTGAGTAAGATGAGAAACGAGGGTCATTAATCGTGACAATTTTTAACTCACTTTCGAAATATCAAAAACCAATTCACTTTGTGACCATACTAAAAATGATTAAATGGACACTTTAAAGTGGTGAATATCATATATAAATTATAGCTCCACCAAAAAAAAAAAAAAAGTCCAGTCTGTGTATTAAAACATGGCACCCTAGTTAAAGTGGCCATGTAGGAAATAATAAATTTAATAATCACATATTTGCAATCATTTTTAATTGGCATTAGCAAGTAATTTGATGGTTTCTAAGTTTGCATACCATCAGCTATCTCAAATCAATTAGAACAGAAACAGAATGAAGCTTAATCTAGTCTTACTCCTACAAGGATGTCTCTCCCATCAGTGGCTGTGGGTGGAGCAAGGCGCTTACACCCTGCAATCACATTGTCTCTAGAAGAGATGCGGGACCAGGTGCCAGGTACAAGACAGGTGCAGGTGCAGGACACCTCCCCACACACACACACACACACACCGGTGAGAAAATGATACATGGTATCCCGAAGAAAGGCTTGGCATTACAATGGCTTGGCAGTGATGGATAGATGGAGAGTCAGGGCTAGAACACACCTGCAATCCTAGAACTTGGGAGATGGAAGCAAAAGAATCAGGAGTTCTGAGGCCAGCCTCATCTACTTACTGGGTCTGGGGCTAGCCTGGCTATACAAGACTATCTCTAAAAAAGGAAGGAGGAGAGGGAGGGAGGAAGGGAGAGAGAGGGAGGAAAGGAGGGAGGGAAGGAGCAAGAAAGAAAGGGAGGGAGGGAGGGATGGAAAAGAAAAAGATGGATATTTAGTGTGGAAAAGAAAAAGCCCAAAGAAGTGGCACTGAAAAAAAGTAGAGAATATAAAGTTACGTACGGATACATGCAAATAAATAGGTTATGTGGAAAGCTAAAGGGCTGAAAGGTAAGTAAATCAGAAATAGAGGTAAAGAGAATGGCAAACTCATGGAAAGAAGACAGGAAGATAAATACATGAAGCGGGCAGCAGCAGGTGGACACGAGTTAATGCAGACGTAAACAGCGCGGTGCGGGAAGAGGGAGAGTGTGAGACGTTGCATTGGACAGCGAAATGGCGTAGACAGGAAAGTGCATGCTTAGCGAGGTCATCCGCAGCTGCGACGGCGCACTCAGGAGGCTGGGGCAGGAGAACTCCAGTGTGGTCGAGGCCATCCTGGGTTACATAGTGAATTCCAGCCCAGCCTGGGCTGCAGAGTGACACTGTCTCAAGAGCAAATGAAAGAACGGTACGCTGTGTGGCCATGGACGCTGACACTTCATCAGCCATGAGCCACACATGGCTCGCAGATCACTCCACATGGGCACGCAGCAGACTGGATCTCCCCGACGCCCAGGCAGTGACACCCCATCACTAGGCAGTGTGCAGCTACATACAAGTTTACTGTAGAGTTCTTGCTCTGCCCATCACCGCTCCCCCAAGAGGAAGATGATCTGTTCCACCCTGTACGACTGAGAAAACCCAGAAGATGAGCACTGAGCTGAAGCTGACTGTACCATCAGATTTAGTTCTCACGGCTACCCGGAAAGTATGTTCCAGATGAAGAGATGGTCTCAAGAGCTAAAGCAATTTTGCCTGAAATTATACCAACAGTGGCACCAAACTCCCACTCCAAATACCTCTCCCTGCTCCCCACTCTGACTGGGCTCCACTGCGGGCCTCGGCATGCAGAAACCTGAATGGCACACTGGGCCGGTACCCACCTGTTAATGAGGCTGAGTGGTCAGATCCCGCAACAGCACATACCACTGTAGAACTCTCTAGGCCTGGAAAAGAAATGCGTTTGCTTTGAGCTCTATTTATGCCAAAACCCGTTGTGTGAAGAGTGGATCCCAAGGCCGAGGTTTACCTGGGCCTGGGGAGAACCCGCCCAGCGCAGGCAAGTGTGAGCAGCACAGTCCTGGTGGGAGGCTTGGCGGGATGGAGACAGTGATGTCATGGGGTTTGAACAAGTCCGTGTCCTGAGGATAAAGGGCACAGTCTTCACTGTCACAGAAGAAAGGCAGGGATAGGAACAGCAGGAAAGCCAGGGCAACCTCCCAGTGCTGCCGCAGAGCCACACAGATCAGTATAATGTCACGTTTCTGACACATACAGAAGCACAGACCCGAGAAGAAGCCTGTGAAACGTGTGCACAGCTGAGAAAGGGTGAAGGCAAAGGGGCTCAAACCCCCCCAATCCCATCGTGTGCAGGGCTTAACCACACACCAGGCTACCTCAGATCACAGTGCCATTGCGTGATCCTGCTTCTGACCTCCAAGTCCAGCACTTGATTATACATACTGCCTTCAGCAGCACAGAAGAATCCCAATCTATCCTGTTAGGAGCTGGGACAGCCTGTGCTAATTCACGGTCTATCCCAGAGGAAAACACAGTCCTAGTCTTCAACTGTTTCTAGAGACTTCTGTTTGACTGACTAAAAGACACCTCACACCTTCGAGTGACCTGTGGGATGAAGAGAGGAAGCACCGTTCCCAGCCACTCCTACCAAGCAGGAGTCCTCAGCCTAGGGCCCCTGTGGGTGCAGGTGAAGGAGAGAGAATGCAAAGTCATGGGCTGTGAGGCATGAGCCATCCAAACTTACCAGAAAACTCCCTAGACAACTCAGAGCTAATGTTCCAGGCAGATCCCAAAATGGCTGTTTAAATTAAACAGTGTTTTTTAAATCCCTTCTAGTCACTGGTCCAGTACTAAAACACAGAGAACAAAGCCCTGTCTTTCCCCCTTGGCACAGGAGAAAACTGATAACCATTCACACTGGATACAAGGTGGTGCTATCCACAGAGAGAAGTCGATGGAAGCCAGAAGGGAAGAACCATGTCCCCTTCACTGAGAGGGCCATGTCTGAGCCAGCCCTTGAGAAAACCCTAGAGCTTTTCCAGAGGAAGAGGAAGGACAGGAACTTCAAGCAGAGCTGAGGGTCTGTCCACAGGTACAGTGGCAGGTCAGGCAAAGTAGGAAATCTAGGAAGTCCTGTGACACACATGCACGCACGCATGCGTGCACACACACACACACACACACACACACACACACACACACACACAAAGAGATGGATGGATGGATGAGATGGATGGATGGATGGTGGGTGGGTGGATGGTGGGTGGGTGGATGGATGGATGGATGGATGGTGGGTGGGTGGATGGATGGGTGGGTGGATGGATGGGTGGGTGGATGGTGGGTGGGTGGATGGATAGATGGGTGGATGGATGGTGGGTGGGTGGATGGATGGGTGGTGGGTGGGTGGATGGATGGATGGATGGGTGGATGGATGGATGGTGGGTGGATGGATGGATGGGGTATAATTTTAAAGTCTTTTCTGAGGCAGACATAGTAGCACAGGCTTATAACCCCAGTGTTAAGAGGTGGAGCAGGTGAGCTACCTAGGTGAGCTCCAGGCCTGTGGAAGAACCTGTCTCATAAAACAAGGTGGACAGTGGCAGAGGAACAACAGCCAGGCTGTCCTCTGGCCTCCACATTCACATGCCCACAGGTGTATACATAAATATGTATGCATCTAGGATTCAGAACTTGTAGGCTCACAGGATTACTACATACTGTTTCCAAACTCCCATGTCATACCTCCCAAGTAGCTGTGACCCATTCTAGAGCTTCCGTTTTGATCTCCACCTACCTGCCTGGCATCTATCACTCAATAGGTCTCAGACTCTCACAGCAAAACAGTGACTTTTACCGGGGCTACAAAAATCACAAAAAGACTGACATCCCAACCAAGAGAGACTGTTAGAAAGGTCAAGAAATACCAAAGCTGGAGAGATGGCTCAGCAGTTGAGTACTGGCTCCCTTCCAGAGGACCTGGATTTGATTCTCAGAATTCACATGACAACTTACAACCATCTGTAAATCCAATTCCAGGGGATGTAACACCCTTCTCTAGCTTCCCTGGGCATCTGGCACGCAAATAGTACACAGAAATACATGCAAGCAAAACATCCATGTGAAATAAAGTGTTTAGAAAAATGAGAGAGAGAGAGAGAGAGAGAGAGAGAGAGAGAGATTTACCCATTTTCTGAAGCTCTATTTACTTTCTCACAGAGGAACCAAAGACTGTTATAAAATAAGGAGCTCACCTGTCACTCTACTGGGTTCCTTTGCTGTCAAGAACAATGGGAGATTCTGCCCAGGACACAAGCGTCGACCAGAAGATGCCAAGCCAGTCCCCCACTGGAACGTACTGCCAGTGTCTTCCCAGCAGAGCAGAAAGGAAAAGAGAAAATGTATGTTAGGACTAGAGCAGACTGCCATTTGACCCTCACTGCTGTGGGAAATTCCCAGCCATCTCAGCCAACGTGAGCCCTACCCAGGAGCTTGGCTGCTTCAAGAGGCCCATGTCCAGCCACAGAGATTACCATCAAACCAATCACAAATACAGTTTTTGGGACAATCTAAGACCATGAGAGAAAATTCCAATGTAGTAAAACTTCCTCTAAACGTTCAAGGTGCTAGCCCACAGCCACACCTCTGGAGTGCTGCCCTGCTCATGGCTAACTTGAAAAGAGCCTTGAAGACTATGAACACACACCCATCCACTTGATGAGAAAACAGAGGCCCAGAAGAGAGGCTGAGATCCAGCCAAGGTCCCATGAGGAATGAGTAGTAGAGAAAACACTGGTGTCCAGCTGACACTCAGGGTAGTGCCTTTCTACCACACCAAGGCAAATTCAGATTCTCTGGGGTCAAATGCATGTGTATTTGTGACTACAAGACAGCTCGGCAGCTTATTTTAGTAGAACGGCCGCTCGAATCTATGAATCCACATCCCAAACCACACAGAAGTGCACAGACAAAATCCTCTGCATTTGGCAAATAATCAGATTGCACAGCATGGAGCCACCAGCTAACACCACCATCAAGGCCTGCTCCTCTGGACCATTCTATAGCCAGCACTCTTAATGTACAGAGACAAGCCTCTCTATAAAGCAGCAGCTGTGACCACTGAACCATGCAGCCCAGCAGAGAGCTGCAAAAAACCAAGACGACATCCTCCTTGGTGGAGAATCTGCAAGGGAGAAGGCTTCACTGACTATCTCAAAATGATGGGTATGTGAGGATTTTAAATCAGGATCTGAATTGGGTCTGCAAACAACCGCTGGCTGATGTGTCTACAATGTCTCAAATAATGGATTTTTTTCCCCTTTGAAAAATTTACCGGATATTTATTTTTATTTTACTTGTGTGAGTGTTCTGCCTACATGTATGACCACATGTGTACCTGGTCCCTACAGAGGCCAGAGGAGGATGTCAGTTCCCCTGGAACCAGAGTTAAAGACAATTGTGAGCCACTACGTGGAGTCCTCTGCAAGAACAACAGGGTACTTCACCAATGAGTGTTTTTCCAGCCCCTTTGAAATACCTTACTGTAAAATATGCACAATGTAAAAGGTGTCATCTTCACCATCGTCAGTGTCTAACCCAGCAGCACCTACACAGTCACCATAGAGAGCAACCATTATCCTCCCATCTTGCAACACTGTACCCATCACTCCCCATCCCTGGTGCACAGCCCTGGGGCTCCCATTCTGCTGTCTTTAGTTCTGACTCCTCATGTGGACAGAATCCCAGCATTTGTCCTTTTTATGACTGACGTAGGCCACTCAGCATCACATTCATCTATGGTGGAGGCTGACAGCAGTTCTGTACTTTCTAAGGCTTGTGGTGGTCCACTGGGGGGGGGGTTGTTAGACATGGTGTGTGCACCTGTGTGCCACATTTTGCTTGCCCAGTCACCTATCAGTGGGCACCTGAGGAGCTGCTTCTGCCTCAGCTGGTGTGAATAATGTCAGTTACGGCTGGCGCCTTTCATTTTATAAATTCTACAAATGTGCCTCTTCCTTTCTTTTCCATCTTTTAAAAAATTTATTTGTCAAGCTGGGTGTGATGTTGTACACCTATAATCCCAGCACTCGGAAAGCAGAGGCAGGTGGAATTTCTGTGAGTTTAGGGCCAGCCAGGGCTACATTGTAAGACCCATCTCAAAAAGAAAAAAGAGGAGGAAGAGGAGAGGAGGAGGAAGAGGAAGAGGAGGCAGAAAAAAAAGCTATGGTTAGGTAATAATAACATGGCCCTTCCACACTGCTTTCTAAAGCAACTGAACCATTCTGCCATCTATAATTAAAAGGGTGTGTAGAGGGGATTGGGGATTTAGCTCAGTGGTAGAGCACTTGCCTAGCAAGCACAAGACCCTGGGTTCATTCCTCAGCTCCAAAAAAGGGGGGGGGTGTGTAGAGTGGGGAACAACAGCCTCAAACAATGATCCCCTCTTCCACCTTGATTAAAACAGAGTCTTTTGTTTGCTGGCTGCATACACAAGGCTCACTGGCCCTTGCTGTGATCTGGGGATTCTGCCCACCTCACCCATAGAGGCACAGGGCAGGCGCATAACCCTGTCTGGCTTCAGGAGAGTGCTAGGGACCTGAACTGAGGCCCTCACACACCAGTATAGCAAGTGCATGGCCCACTGAGCCCTCTCTCCAGCCATACTGCCCTGCTGATTCCTAAGAGGACAGCCTGTCTATCAATGACAGACAGCTCAACACAGTCACACTTCCGGACACCTAACCAGGAGAAATGAAATTTACAGTTAGAAAAAAAAACCTGTTAGTGGATGTTTCTAAGTTATTGCAAATAGAACAAACTGGAAACAAGCCAGACATTACTCAGCTGATAACTAGTTACAAACTGGCTACTACAGACTAAACTGTGCCCCCACCCCATAAACATCCAGGCGTGGAATCCCTAATATCCAGTGTGGCTTTGTTTGGAAGCAGGGCCTGTTATTGAGGTAAAGAAAGCTAAACGGTGCCTATGGGAAGTGGGGTTAGCCCAGTAGAACCAGCATCTTTATGGAGGTATCTCGGAACAGCTTTTCTCTGCACTGATGCACAGAGAGGCCTGGGGAACACATTGAGAAGCGGGGCATCTAAGCCAAGAAATGTGTCACCAGAAACCAGTCTTAATGACACCCGTCCTGGGCTTTTAGCCTCTCAGACAGTGAGAACATGAATGTTTGTTATCTAAGCCATTTGGGCTGCAGTATTTTGCTGCAGCAGCTCTAACAGGCTAATCCAGCGCCACGTCCACAGTGTACTTCTCATCGCTTAAAGGAATCCGTTGCAGATACACACAGCTAAGACAGATCCCCAGGGAATTATGCCACGAAGGAAAGCCAAGCCCAAAAGATTACATATTGTACGGGGCATCTGAGAACATTTCAGAAGTGACATTACAGACATGGGAAACAGGGATGGCTGTCAAGAGCTAAGGAGGAGCTGGGAGCAGCAGGAAGTGATTGCGGCCATCCACCCCAGCAGGAGAGACCTTGTGGTGATGAAGTTCCTCTGCGTCCTCACTGTATCAGCATGAAATCCGTGTCAATTCTGCACAGTGTGACCATTGAGGTCTCCGAAAAGAACTCAAGGAGGTCTACTTTGCTTTTAACAACTTCATGTGGGTCTGTAATTCTCTCAAAACGCCAAGATTTCGCTTTTTAAAAAATTTTATGGGGTTGGGGATTTAGCTCAGTGGTAGAGCGCTTGCCTAGGAAGCACAAGGCCCTGGGTTCGGTCCCCAGCTCTGAAAAAAAGAACCAAAAAAAAAAAAATTTTATGTATATGAATGTTTTGTCTGCATGCTTGCCTGTTCTCTAGATGCACGCCTGGTACTCGTGGAGGCCAGAAGAGAGGGTCGGATCTCCAGTTACAGACCCTTATGAGCTGTTGTGCATATGTTGGGCATCAAACCTGGATCCTCTGGAAGAGCAGCCGGTGCTCTTAACCATGAGTCATCTCGTGATCTCACTCTGAGAAAGGGTTTAAGGAGCAGGACGCCACAGGAGACAACAGGCACAGCTTCACAGATCTCCTCACCTCTCCTTTCTGCCCTCGCCCACCCACACCTGGACTCCACAGCATGAAGACTTGGCAGCGTCAGGAGACAAACATAGACACGTCCCAAGAGAAGCAAGTGCAGAAATTAAAAAGGGAAGACCCTGAGGGCAAAGCTCTCCCACCCATCTCTGAGTTTCTAATTCCTCCCCTTCCTACTTTCTCTCCTCTGAGTGTAGCAAGCTTCTCTCTCCCTCTCTCCCTTTCTCTCCCAAGCACCTGTTCAGGCACACACATGTGTGTATATGTGCATGAGCGTGCAGACACTTGTAGAAGCCAGGATTGGCATTGGTGGCGTTCCTCAAATGTCTTCAATTCCTAACTGAGATGAGGCTCACTGGTCTGGGGCTTCATCAAGTAGGCTAGGCTGGCTGGCGGGTGAACCCCAGGGCTCTGCTTGTCTCCCCTTCTCCCCTTACCATTGCTGTTCGCAGATTTGAACTCAGATCCTCATGCCTTCGGACAAGCATGCCCCCACCTTACCTCTCTTTTTAAAAGGAAGTCTCTACCAACTATTTTCTAAACCTTAGGACCCCTCAAGCCAGGCCAGAGCCCTATTTACTTAATGCCACCTGCCCCACACCTCCATACATGCTGCTGGTCCCTCTGCCCACTCTCGTACAGAAGTCAGCTCACCCAAAGCTTTTCAATCAACAAACCTCAGAACCCAGTGGGATGGCAACACCATGGTCTCTAGATCTCCCTGCCTCACTCACAAACACTTCCACAAACTCTGCATGGAGTTTTAGAAAGACTTTAACTCACACACTCCTTGGCTGTGAGGAGTAAATGGAAGAATGAAATTATGACAATTCCAGCAGCATGGCTACAACACAGAGCCAGACAGCTCGCTTCCCTTCTCCCACCGGCTAAAGACTCCCCAGGGACTTGTACTTCATGCTCTCTCCTTTCAGTCGGAGCTACAGCAGGGCAGGGCCCTTCCCAACACTCCATACAATGTTTCCCCTGATGCTCTAGTGCTCAGGTGGGCTAGCTTGGGAAAGTAGGCTGAGTGATCACCTGTAGTGGCTAATGCATGCCTCAGTCCAGCAGCGACACAAACAACCTTCTCTCTCAGGCACTGTCCAAAGAAAAGAACAGATTTAGTCTCAGAATCATTCATCTACAAACTCTTCTGTAACTCATGTACAAAGTCAATGCAGCTTGAAGCGCCCCACCCAACATGCTCACACAAAGATGCTTTCATAGTTATCACTAGATGAAATGTGTGTGTGTCTGTGTGTGTGTGCTCACACAGGGACATGTGGGCATGGATGTGTATATGTATGTGTGTTGTGTATGTGTGTATATATGTGGTGTGTGTGTATCTGTGTGTCCATGTGTGTATGTATTGTATATGTATGTATATATGTGGTGTGTGTGCTTATGTGTATGTGTGTGTGTGCATGGGGACATGTGGTGTGTGTGTGTGCAGTCGGGGGCATGTGGACATGTGTGTATTATGTGTGTATATATGTGTTATGTGTGTATCTGTGTGTGTATCTGTGTGTTTATGTGTGTCATCTGTGTATGTGTGTGTGCACACAGGGACATGTGGGTATGTGTGTATATGTATGTGTGTTGTATATATGTGTATATATGAAGTATATGTGTATGTGCTTATGTGTATGTATATGTGCATGGGGACATGTACATGTGTGTATGTATATATATATATATATAATAGTATATGTGTGTGTGTCATGTGTATGTGTGTGTGCACATGGGGACATGTATATGTGTGTATGTGTGTATATATAGTATATATATGTGTGTGTGTGTGTGTGCACATGGGGACATGTGGACATGTGTGTGGTGGACATGTGTGTGTATGTATGTGTATATATGTGTTGTACGTATATGTGTACACGCATGTGTGTTGTGTGTATGTATATGTGTTGTGTGTGTATCTCTGTGTGTACTTATGTGTTATGTGTGTGTGTGCACACAGGGACATGTGGGTATGTATGTTATGTGTGTATGTGTGCATGCATGTGTGTGTATGTGTGTGTTGCATGCACATGAGTATGTGGGTACACATGGAGGCCAAAGGAAGACACTGGCTGTCTTCCTCTATCGCTTGCCCCCTTGCTTCCCTAAAGCAGGGTCTCCCACTGAACTGGAAGGTTACTGCTTCTGCCAGGTTAGTGGCCATCGAGCTCCCTCAGCGCTGGGCTGACAGGATACCTGGATTTTTAAAAATATTTATTTTATTTCCTGTGTATGACTGACTGTTCTTCCTGCATGTATGTATGTGCACCATGCATGCCTGATGCCTATGATGTCAGAGGATATCAGATCCCATGGAACTGGAGTTACAAACAGTTGTGAGCTACCACTCGGGTACTGGGAATTGAACCTGCATGCCCTGCCGCTAACAGCCGAGGCATCTCTCTAACCCCTGAGGCTTGACTCTTTTGGCAGGAGTTCTAGAGATCCAAATCCAGGTCCTCATGCTTGTGGAACAAGCACTCTAACCACTGAGCCATCTCCCCAGCCCTGTAAAATAACTTTAAAAAAATATCCTATCATAGCATCACATTGCACTATCTCTCAAGAGTAGGGGGGCGGGGACCTCCAAAGTCATGCAGTCCAATAGTTGGTAAACATTTCCTTTAAACAGCCAAATACCATATGGTTCCTGCCACACAGCTCAGCTCTGGGACTTCAAACAGCTACGTATGAGAAAGCATGGCTGTGCTCCAGTGAGACTTAAATAGCAAGGGCTCTACCCTTCCCTTCTGACCCAGTCCCATCCCTACCAAGGTTAGACACTCTTCCTTACGTGCTCAGTCCCCACCCAGTACCTGCCTCTGGTCGCACAAGGCTCACCATGCCCCTAGGCGCCTCTCCATCCTTTCGAACTTCCATGTATCTCTAGGTGGAGCCAAACCCGGCTGCCTTTAGCTTCTGACAAAGCTTTCCAAATATTTGAAGACAGTTGTCATGTCCTCTCTAATACATCTTGTGGCAGTTTTAAAAATAGGCCCTCATATTCTTTGATACTACTCCCTTCAAGTCGCAGCGTGTGAGTCCCCTCCCCTGTGTGGGCTGGACTTAGTGACACACTTCTGCTGGAAAGAATAAAGGAGCACGGTGAGTCAGAGGGTGATAAAAGGCACCGAGGCCTCCTTTTTTTTTTTAATATTTATTTATTTATTTTATGTGTAAGTACACTATAACTGTCTTCAGACACACCAGAAGAGGGCATCAGATCTCATTACAGATGGTTGTGAGCCACCATGTGGTTGCTGGGATTTGAACTCAGGACCTTTGGAAGAGCAGTCAGTGTTCTCAACCACTGAGCCATCTCTCCAGCCCCCAAAATGACCAATTTTTTTTAAACTTTAAAGATTTATTTATTTATTATATATGAGTACACTGTAGCTGTCTTCAGACACACCTGAAGAGGGCATCAGATCTCTTTATAGATGGTTGTGAGCCACCATGTGGTTGCTGGGAATTGAACTCAGGACCTCTGGAAGAGCAGTCGGTGCTCTTAACCGCTGAGCCATCTCTCCAGCCCCCGAGGCCTCCTCTTAAGAAAGCCGGCTGCCAGGTCTGAATAGTCGCACAGAGAGGCCTGCACAGCAAGGAACTGCGACTCTCACCAGAAGCAATGGGACCGGGTCTCAATCCAGCCCACGGAGGATGTACACAGGCCTGGTTATGTCTTCACTGGCTACCCTGTGAAAGACCAGCTCAGGGGTCCCATTCCTGACCCTCAGAGGTGATGGGATGATGCTTGTCATACTACAGTGGATAACTGATGAACTCTCTAGACAGACATCCCGGGTGTAGCACTCTCTCTCACTGAGTCTCCTCTGAATATGTTCAGGATTCCTCCTTCCCTATGTCCTCATCTATCCCAGGCTTGCCTCAAACTCACTATGCAGCCAAGGATAAGCTTGAGTTCCTGATCCTCCTGCCTCACCTCCCAAGTGCGGGGATTAAATGCATGCGCCACCATGTCCAGTTTCTGCAAGGGATTACACCAAGGGCTTCCCTGACGCTGGGCAAACACTCTACGACCTGAGCTGCACTCCTGGCCCTCAGTCTCTCTCTTTTAAGGAACAGTGTAAAGGCAGAGAGAGTCTTACTGACCACTGGGCCCAGAGCCTGCGCACCAATGCACAAGAGAATCCATGACACCTGATGCAGTTTGACCATCACAAAGAACAAGACTCCAGCCTCCCTTCTAGAGACTGTACTTCTGACAGCGGAGTCCCCAGTTACATGAGCCTTGGGCAGAATAAAATCTAACTGCTAATACAGTTTGTGTAGATGACTCTTTAGATCTTCTTTCTTTTTTTCTAAAAATAACCAACAGGCCAGGGCCATCTCCGTGTGTTCTTATCTTACATGCTATTCTACTGCCCATGGGTCCCCACCCCACCCCCATACTTCTATCTTTTCCTCATATTCCAGCCTGAACACTTTTCTATGCTCCCATACACATGTCCACACAATCCCTTTGGTCTAGAATGTTCCTCTCTGGCACCTGTTCTGCAATCTCCTATCCCAAGCCAGGGCAAGCTCAGCTCAACTCTAAGAGTCAGCTAAGCTTCCTGTTAGGCAGGAGTCCAGTCCTTCCTTGCGACTGTACAAGCATCTATCATGATTCTATCATGACAATCACACCGCATGTATTTATCCTGTGTCGATAAATTATAAATCTCTCAGGTGGTAAGACGGGTCTTAACCACCAGTGTCCTCGCTACCAACCTCCAGTGTCCACACGTGGCAGCTGCTGTCCACAAATGAAGTCTCTATGTCTTCTCGCTCCCATTGCTATACGGTAGGCAGCTTGTCAAAGTGTTTCTATGTCATCCAGCATATTTTAACCATTGTTCCTTCCTGTCTTCTTTAATTATATCGACTATAATTAAGCTAAGTTAATTATAACATATGTAGGCTCTTACAAGGCCACCTATTCGCACCTGGGAGTTACAATGGGGACCCAGAGCTCCGTAGAACTAGACTGGTGCACAGACTTTGGGAACCATACCCCTCAAATATCAGGCTATAGGGTGGCAACTGAACTCCACGAGATGACAGAAGCAGACTCAAACTCTCCAGTGAAAATGCATCCCCACCCCTCAGTGTATAGGGGTTGGATGACAGCACAGGGGACGTTCATTGAGGCAGCGAGACTCATTCTGAGTTCAGTGTATTCCTGAAACATTTCCTATCTGCATCAGGACCACTCACAAAGCCATGCTTTCCCTGCCCCTACTTGACAGAAACTAGAGTCACATGGGAAGAGGGAACACTATTGAGAAAATGCCTCCATAGGCCTGGCCTGTCGGCAAGTCAGTGGGTCACTGTTTTGACGACTGATATGGGAGAGCCCAGGCCACTGTGAGTGGTGCCCTCCTGGGCAAGGGGTCCTGGGAGGTGAAAGAACATGAGGCTGAAAGCGAGGCAGTAAGCAGTGTTCCTTCACACCTCTGCTTCAGCCCCCTGCCATTGGGTCCCTGCCTTATGTTTTTACCTGGGCCTTCCTCAGTGATGAAGTGACCTGGGAGTTGTCAGGTGGAATAAACCTTCTCCTTCCTAAGCTGTTTTTAATTGTGATGCTAATCACAGCAATGGAATGCAAAGTCGGACACCCATAAATTTCATAAACATGTAATGAGGGGCGTCCTGAAAAGAGCTCCAAACAAAAGCCAAAAGTCCTGTCTCCCACCTGCTCCCTGCCATGGTCAGCGGTGCACGTGGGTGCTGAATACGTGCATGGGGCCAGACTCACAGCGACTGCAAATCGTGCAGAGTTCAGAGCCTCAGGACAAAATAACAAACGGGAAAGACCTCACTCATAAATGTCTTGTCTGTGCTTACATAAACAACAGTAGCTTGGACCGATTAAACTGGTTTTAAAGCTTCTAAGGCGAGGTGGGGTGTGGCTAGCATGTTAGCGTCACGGGAAGTGGAGGCAGGGGAATCATAGCTCAAGTCCAGTCTTGGTTACATAACATGTTTGAGGGCAGCCCAGGCTACATGAGACTCTGTATTTAAGAAAGAAAAAAGAAAAAAGAATCCAGGGGCTAGAAAGAAGCTCTCAGTAGTTAGTTAAAAGCTCTGGCTGTTCTTCCAGAGGACCTGGGTTCAGTTCTCAGCACCCACATGGGGGCTCACAACCATCTGTAAAGAGATCCAACGCCCTCTTCTGGTGTATCTGAAGACAGCTACAGTGTACTTATATATAATAAATGAATAAATCTTTAAAAAAATTAATTTCAGATGTTTACTTGTTTTGTTTTGTTTTTTTTTTTTTTTTGGTTCTTTTTTTCAGAGCTGGAGACCGAACCCAGGGCCTTGCGCTTCCTAGGTAAGCGCTCTACCACTGAGCTAAATCCCCAACCCCAATGTTTACTTGTTTTTAAGTGGGGTTTTTAATAGAGTTTTCAATCATATGGTATTTCTGCAGGACAGTCCTGGACTACCATTTGCTGAATCTACTTCTTTTTCATGTGTGTGTGGTGTGCGCGCACATGCATGTGCATGTATGCATGTGTGTGCGCATACATGTGTGTGTGTGCGCGCACACATGAATGTGTATGTGTGTGTGCATGTGTGTGCATGTGTGTGCATGCATGTGTATGCGTGCGTGCGTGTGTGTGTGTGTGTGTGTGTGTGTGAGATAAGTGTGTAGGTCTATAAATGTTAGCATCCACCTTCACATGCATGTGGAGGTCAGAGGACTTGGTCTCTCCCTTCCACTTGGTTTTAGCCAACCAAGGTCTCTGTTTGGTTGCCCCCAGCTGTAAAACCAAAGCCTTCATGATAGCAGAGCAAGTACTTTACCCCTTAAGCCATCTCCCCAGATCCCGAACTTAGGGTCTTGAGGCAAATCGCATCTATTTGGACCTGTTTGTAATACAGTTCCCGTTATTAACAAAGCACATATAAGGTGCATTTCTACTGCCCTCATTTATAAACGCGCATGAAGAACACATCTTCCACCCAGCAGTGATTCCCTCAAATTGGCTTTTAACAGAAGAACTTATTTTCAAGCTCTCCAACTCCGTGGGTCTTCAGGGGTCCACCACCTAGTCTTTCATTACGGGTAAGGATAAATGGAACAGCCTAGAAACCGTGAGCTAAAACCAAGATGTCCTCACCTCAATGGCCTGCGGAACCACACATTTGCGAGGGCCGTGCGGCACACCTAACTGGCCAAAGGCATTGGATCCACATGACAGAACTTGACCTTTTTCTGCAAAACACAAGCATTCAGATTACAAATCTAAGAAGTGAGCTGTCAGTGACCAATGGGGAAAGAGGCATAGAGGAGGCAGCAGAATTCCTTTGCCCAAAGCCCTCTGGCCTCTTCCTTTCTTTTACTCCTCCAGACTGAACATTCCAAAGATGATCTACCATGCTGTGTCCTTAACATGTGGTCATCCCCGCAGGGCACTTAGCCCAGGGCCTACTACTGGAGCGAGGGAATGGTGGAGAAAACCTATTCCCCACTTCACATTTCCACCCCTTCCCAGGTCCCCATGGGACAAACTGCACTGTGATACTCTGGGCCTCCCTCTTTGCTGTCTTTCCCCATAAAATCACCCGCAGAGTCTAGGGAAAGGGACAAGACATGTATGACCTGGCACAGTACAGGTTTCCCCTGTGAGACAGACACACCCCTCTAGAGTCTGGAGGGTAAATTTGGGCCAGAGGAATATTAGAACCATTTGGCTTCACGATTAACCCTGTCCTCTTATCCTTTATCTATAAATATCTGGTCGCCTGATTTCCAACTCTGAGTGCCTTGTGCCTTTCTCACAGCTGTTTGCCATGTGCTAGGGAACAGGGCTTCCTTCTGTCACTCATGACCCTGACGTGGGCCATACTAAGTACTTCACAAGTGACAGCTGGCAATGACATTCTTCATCTATAAGGGGACTTTTGTGTTTGCTTTTGTTTTTCTCAGAGCTAATCTAACCAGAGGCTGGCACATGCTCAGCGAGCTGCCTCCCCGGCCTGTCAGGAGTCTGAGAACTACTGTCAAACCAGACACATGTGGAAGTCCTCCACAGAGGAGGACTGGTGGCAGCTGAGGACTGAAATACGGGACAATAGTGCATGAGACAGATGACAGAGGCTGTTTTAGGGCAGGAGCCATTGGGCATCAACTAATATGGCAAATAATCAGAGGAAGACAGCAGACACAAGAACTACTGGGCAAGGCTACGTGCAAAAAAAAAAAAAAAAAAACCAAACAAACAAAAATACAAAAATACAAAAATACAAAAACAAAAACTAGGAATCCCTTAAGAGGCAGAAACTACAGACGGTCCCTTAAACCCAGACTGGCCAACGAGGAAGGGCAAGGTTGAATAGAGAAATTATTGATGGAGGAAAAATGCCAGCTGCTTCCAAGAGAATCATTCTAGCCACATCGAATCACCTGGCTTCACAGAGACCGTATGGTTTTTAAGGGGAGATAGGAAAATAACTCAGTGGGAGAGCCCAGGCCTAGCACACGTGAGACCCCAGGGTCGATCCTCAGCAATTACCACGGATGCCACTCAGCCGGAACGGGCTGCCCCTGTTGCTGTGAAATCCCTCCCTCTCAGAATTACCTGGCGCTGGCTACCTTGTCGTTGTTGTTTCTGTTGTGGATTCTTTATAAATCAATATCGGGCACCCCAATCCCACTCATCTCCCCATCCCTTCATATCCACCCCTCCGCCCTTACAAACCAGTGCCTCCCTTGCAAAAAGAAGATAAAAATAGGATGGGGGTGGAGGTGTGAGGAAGGTATCTCTCCCCCACCCACACCACTTCACGGCAGATGAGGGCTGGCTAGCTTTACATCAGCCTGACACAAGCTGGAGTCACTGGAGAGAAGGGAACCTCAACTGAGAAAATGCTTCCACCAATTTTTAAATCAGTGATCAATGGAGGAGGGCCTAGCCCACTGTGAGTGGTACCATCCCTGGGCTGGTGGCCCTGGTTTCTATAAGGAAGTAAGCTAAGTAAGTCAGTAAGCGGCACTCTTCCACAGCCTCTGCATGTCCCTGCCTCCAGGTTCCTGGCCTGCTTGAGTTCCTGTCCTGAGTCCCCCTAGTGATGAACAGTGATGTGGACGCAAAAGCCAAGTAAACCCTTTCCTCCCCAAGTTGCTTTAGGTCATGGTGTTTCATCACAGCAAGAGACCTAACTTGGACACCTAGCACACTACCCATAACTCTCAATGGCACTCCTGGCCCCCTAAACCAGGGACAGAGCTCTCGTGAACTTTTGGGACTAGAAAGTATCACTTCAAAAGATCTAGTCCATCCCCAGTCTCTGACAAATGTATTCCAGCCTGATTTCTTTTATAGTTAAAATTCTCCTTGTAACAGGCACCCTGCAATTTCCCTACATGGCTATAGAGAACACTTGTGGTTTGGGGGTGCGAGGGGTGGGAGGGGTTGATTTATCTTTAGAAGCAGAGGCTTTTATTTAATCAGACACACACACACACACACACACACACACACACACACACACACACACACCTGCCCTGCTATCACCCAAAGCCTTGGGGGAGATATTTACCCAAGCATGAACTTACCCGTGAGCATGATAGTGAAATCCCAGCCACAGGCCACCTGCCGGATGGGACAACCCAGGAGAGGCTTGCAGATGGTAAAGCGCAGAACTTCCTCTGTGTGGCCAAGCCCCAACTGCCCATCTTTATTCAGGCCACAAACAAAAAGACCTCCTCCATCTGCAAAACAGAAGGCTCCCTGTCAGCGCATACAGGGAGAGTCACAACTGCCAAAGCAAGAAAGAGTTACCATGAGTTACATGGAGCCACCGACAAAAGGCTGCTTGCCCATGTAATGTTATCAACCGGTGTATGCCAATATGTTCTGGAACCAAAGACATCAGGCCAAGGGTCTCAAATCTAATGTAGAAATGGAAACTCTCAGCTTTGTAACAGGTGCCAGTCACCAAATGGCGTATCTACTTCCACAAGAAAACCAACGTTAACTCAATACTTAAGACTGTGCCACGAGCTGTCTGAAGGAGTGAACATTCAAGCCCTTCCCACACATGTTTATGACCCATGTTTACTTTGAAAAGCCCATAGGGATGGCTTCATTTTAAATTGTTTTAAGCGGATTTTAATGTAACAATAATTCACATATAATGTAACATGTGCGCTGATAATTTATATCGGTACAATTTTATATTTTTTTCATCATTTCTTCACAAAGGGAGGGAGGAGTCCATGAAGACAGGAATACCAAAGCCCTGCAAAAGCCCTAATACAGCCCTGAAAATGCCTTGAGTTCATCTACTGTTATCATGCCACGAGACAGGCGAAGAAAAACTTGAGTGTGCTGGTTAGCGTCCACTAATAAAACTTGACACAACCTAGAATCGCCTGGAAGGAGAGTCCTCGTGAGAAACTATCCGGAACAGGCTAGTTTATGAACATGCCTGTGGATTGTCTTGACTATTAATTGAGATGGGGACACCCCATCTGAACATGGGCACTACCACCTCACGGGCCGGGCCCTTCACTGTGTTAGTGTGAAGAAAGCCGGCTGCGTACAAGCAGCAAGCGGGCAAGGATGCCTTGGTTTCTCTTTCTGCTCTTGACCGTGCAGGTGATGCTCCAAGGTCCCGCCTTGACTCCCTGAAATAATGCAAGGTTAGTAGAATATTCAAATATCAAATAGAGCCCTTCTCCTCTCAGATGCTTTTGGTCAGGCATTTTATCGCCGCAACAGAAGTAAAAGCAGAGAATGGTGGTCCAGGGAGATTATTTGCCACAGAAGGGGCATCTGAGCCCTGGGAGTTTGACACCACAGCTCCTGTTCTTAGCCACCCTTCACCAAGCTGACACATGTGTGGCACTCAGGCTCAGCACTCTGAACTGGGCACTAGGACAGAAAATTAAGGATAATGTAAGGTTCTTGATCTCAAGAGATATTTCACCTATTTGCAGAGGCTTCAAAGAGACACATAAATGGGTTGGAACATGCCCACCAATTTGCCTTGGAACCTGAAGCCTTCCTTTCTAAGCCTTATTTGTATAATGGGGGTAAGGAGAAAGATCTTTAAAGAACACACAAGTTCAAGCTCTGAACAATCCCCTTAATGGTGATTCGGCTCCTTCACAAAAACAAATACTGCTCCCTGAGAAATACAAAAGGCAACAAGGTAACATCCAAGGGGAAATTACCTCGATACAAAAGTGAGTGGCTACCCATTTGTGAAGAGAATTACCTGTGACAACTACAGAATGCCCTCCTCCTCCTGTGACACTCTTGATACACCCCGATTTACAGAAGTCACTCAGTTGCTGGGGAAGAAGCACATCTTCCTTATGGCCCAGGCCAAGTTGCCCGTAGCTGTTTGCACCCTAGGAATGAAATACAACAAGGATGAGAAGACCCCAGCTGCCAGCATCCATCTCTCCGTTAGTCACCCTGCCCTGACACACCTCTCAGAGCATTTCAATACCCATTCTTAGAAGGCTGTCTTGCGCAATCTGCCTTGAAAAGCTGGGCCCATCTGTGAGCACCGTGATTGCAGAGAAGTCCTTGACATTCACAATCATGTGTCTCACCTTTCACTTCAGGTATACAACACTGTTCTAGTTTCTTTTATGTTGCTGGGAGGACAAGGGGTCAAAATTAATTTAGGGAAGGAAAGAGCTTGTTGTGTCTTATATTTCCAGGTCCTAGTTCATCAATGAGAGAAGTCAAGGCAGGAACTCAAACAGAAGCCATGGAGAACAGTCCCTGTGACTCTCTGGTTCGCTCCACAAACTCTCTTATACAGCCCAGGCCCATCAGCCTAGAGATGGCGCTGCCCACAGTGGATTGGACCTTCCACAACAATCTATCAATCAAGATAATCTCTTGTTCACAGGTCAATATGATTGAGGTCTTCAATTGACATTTCTCTTCCCAGGTGAGTCCAGGTTGTGTCACATGGACAATAAAAAACCAACCAATACTCAACTGCCTTTGGGAATCAGCCCATGGATCCCCTGTGATAAAAGTTCATTATCTAGGAAAGCTGGGAAAAGGAAGATTAAGGGTGGGGATGGAGGGGAGAAAGTTAGCAGGAAATACTCTGGGATTCATTTTGCCTCCCACCCTCCATCCTCACTAGGAAGCAGTGACTTTTCTGGATGTATTCAGTTAGCTAAGGATGCAGCGGCCCTAAGCCTCACCAGTTCATCTGTCCAGCAAAAGCTAGACAATGATCTCTAAAAGGCCTTTTTAAGTATGGCATTTGACAACTCCAAGATTCAGATCCCCCTGGTGGACTTACACTATGGAGTCCACACGTAGCACAGGTCTAGGGGGACAGCAGAGCAATAAAGTACTTGCCTAGCATGTCCAAGTTCCTAGGTTCAATCCCCAGCACTGGAAGGACAAAACTCTCTAATCTGAAATCTTTACAGCTATGTAACAGGGCCAGAAAAGAACTCGACATGTATACAACTACATATCAGAAAGATACTGCAAAGACAGAGGCCATTAAGTGAAACAGTAACGTCTCAGCACAAAAGGTACAAACACAATGGTAGACAGACACTGTACAGAGCCTAATGCCCAGGCACAAGGAGAGTCAGCTCAATACTTCAGAAATTCTTACCTCTTCAAGTATCTACTCCCAAACTGATTCTTTTGGAGGTGAGAAGTACAGCCATCTAAATACTATTTTTATTTGTTTGTTTGGGTTTTTGGAGGGTACATAAATGAGAGCACTTGATTTAAAGCAACTACCAAGGTATGAATGCAAAACAGACACTTAACGAAACCCTCCCACCTCTTGGGTATTTCCAGCCACCTTGAGCTGCAGGACTCCAGGATGAAGAATGAGCACTGTGGGGAGCACAGGGCAAGAGGGCCTTGGGGACTACACAGCTCTCAGTGTGTCTCTGCCCACCTTCGAGGCACCTTCTATCCTCACAACTAAGGAGCACCGGCATTCATTTTACACATGAGGAAACTGAGGCCTGAGGAGGCTCAGGTAATGATGCACAGTTACGATTGGATGAGCAAGTTAGAAATCTGCTTCTTTCATTAGATCTTACTGTGTCCATAAGAAAACAGGAATGCATGGCGAACCAGCCCAGGGGTTAAGTATCTCACTCTAGACCAGCAGTTTTCAAAATGTGGGTTGCCCCCTTTGGCAAATCTCTGCCTCCAAAAAATATTACATTGCAATTCACAACAGTAGCAAAATTACAGTTATGAGGTAGCAATGAGAATAATTTTATGGTTGGGGGTCACCAGAGTCCCAGCACAAGGAAGGTTGAGAATCCCCAGCTCTTGTCTATTGTTCACACCCATTGCTTTGTCATTCCTTGGCACTACAGAGTGGATTCCTGGCTTGACTGATCTACCTCCTCTCCTAGAAAGTCACCACCATGAAAGCAGGAACTTGGTCTTATAGTTATCCTCCTAACCCTGAAACTGCACTGGCGGGTTGTGGATATCAGGTCTAAGTCTCTCTCCACCCTGGAATGTAACATAGTTTAATGCACTGTCAAACAACACTGCCAAGTGCAACACTGTATCACAGAGTGAAGCAGAGAGTATATGCTGGGGTTTCTATCTTCTCATCACCCCATTACCTGACTTGCAGGCTGCTGAACACCTGAGACAGAAGCCACGCTACAGCAATCCCAGGTTCATGCATCAATTTCTGTGGGGTAGTAAGGGGCCTAAACGCAGGATAAAGCTGGGTCAAGGAAATTTTAAAATACCCTATGACAACTGTGTATACCTTCCTTCTTTACAAAGGATCCAAACACAGCACACATGCCCAACCACTTGGGAGAAGATGGATTGTGTTCCTCCAAAATGTCTATGTGGAAGCCTTAACCTCTGACCTATCAGAATATGACTGTGTTTGGAGACATAACCTTTAAAGAGGTAATTAAAGTTAAATGATAAGACCATAATCCGGTCTGTCTGGTCTCTTCCCAAGACACCAAGGATGCCCACACACAAAGAAACAGCCACCTGAGACCCAAGAGAAACCAAAAGTGCCCACACCTTAATCTTGATTGCAACCTCCAACCCTGAGAAAACAAATTTCTATTGTTTAAGAACCCAGCCTGTGGGGTTGGGGATTTAGCTCAGTGGTAGAGCGCTTGTCTAGCAAGTGCAAGGCCCTGGGTTCGGTCCCCAGTTCCAAAAAAAAAAAAGAAATAACGCTAAGAACCCAGCCTGTGGTGTTTTGTCACGACAGTGGAGGCCAACTAATGCTCACACCCTGATTACACAGCAGGAGAATACCCCAACACACTCCCAACACACTCCCAGCAGGCCTCCCAACACACTCGTAAAGTGAGGTTCAGCCCTGTTTCTGTCACTGTCCATTCAAGGCTACAGCTGAAAGGCTTTTTCTAGCAGATGTTTTTCCTCTGTCCAAAAAGCCAGCAGACTCAACGCTGGAAAATGACAGCGACACATTCAGTTACTAACTCCCCCACCCTAGCTCAAGCGCCAGACAGCCATGCCAAGCCATGTCTCCTTTCTGACAGCCTTACACTCAACAAGTGAAAGGTATATAGATAAATTCTAATTTTGGCAAAAACATAGGTATTAATGGCCTCCTCTATCTCAGGAACTGGAACCCCTTTATAGCTATGTATTTCTCAAACATTAATACATGGCTTTGGGCATAGGTACTCATTCATTCGTTTCTTCATTCATTCATTCATTCATTCATTCATTCATTCATTCATCAACAAATATTTCCCTGGGGTCTATGAGATGCCAGGCACCAAGAGAGACAATGTGATCATTACTGGCTCAGTACTCACTCTCAGAACACCTCCGCTGTAGTCAAGGATACTGCCGTTAACAAATCATGCACTCCATTACAATTTTGGTATTTAATACTAAGAACAGCAGCACCCAGCATATGCTTACTGTCACGCATGTCCCCCACAATCGTGAGAATAAAGCCTCCTCTCCAGTCACACGGAAGGATGACCATAGGTCTCTCAAAGTGCGGTGTCAAACCTGCCCAGCCCAGACTTCCACGCCCCCAGAAAAGATAAAATCCGGTCACAGCCGAGTAACAGCAAATACGCAGGGTCTGCGCCTCGCGCGGCCACACTCCACAGGCCTCACATCCACAGGACGCTCTCCAGGGTGATGGCGCTCGAAAGGAGCCTTCCATCCCGGAGGCAAAAGGAAGGTTCGATGACACAGGTGGCCCCACGAGCGCTGAAACCAAGGGATCTCTCTGCCAAGCCTCCACGCTGTCTTCCTAGGCAGTCTGGCGGCCAAGGGCTTTCCCAGATGCTCTGCTCTGGAGGCAGGGTCCTCCCGAAGTGCTTCAGTCCCACGGGTCCTCAACCCACAGCTAGCAGCAGGCCCCTCAGGCACCGCGGGGAGACCCTCCCTCCGCACCCTCTCCTCCTTGCGGCAGCCCAGGGTACTCCAATCCAGGACCCTGGCTTGGGCCGCCGCCCCCAGCTCCCCGCCACCCACGCCGGGAGCTCCCGGGTCTCCGCGCCCCTTAGTCTCTGCCGGAGTCCGGGGGCGGAGCCACGTACCCAGGCGAAGAGCACGGCAGCGGCGGAGACAGCCTCCGAGGCGCAGGACTCCCGCGCCATGCACACGCACCACCGGCGCTTCCGGGAGGGCTGACGCGGGGCGGGGCCTCGGAGGCTAGGAGGCGGGACGAGTTCGGGAGTTGGGCGCGGCCAGAGGGACGGAGGTGGGGTAAAATTAGGGATTAGGCCTGGCCAGTGGGACTGGAGCAAAATGTAGCTGGATACAATCCTGCCCTGGAGCGCAGCGACTCAAGCAAATCACTGTCAGACCGCACCTCGTGGCCTCCAGGGAACACACCCGGAGCAGCCTTACTACACTCACATTCATATTTCTGCACCATGTTCAGCAATCCAGAAAGCTCGCCACCTGTCCCATGCTGCCCAGAGCAGACGATCTTACAAAGATGCCACAGCACTGTGGGAAGGGACCTGAGCTAAAGATGTGAAGGGTTCAGACCTGAGTCTTCCCGAAGCTACCTTGGCCGGCTTCGCTGTGCATTGGTAGCTGTGTTAGCTTTCAACTGGGGAAACCCACTCCTGGTGACACAGCTGGGGCTGACTATTGTCTGATGTGCCCCTACACTCTCCCTACTCTCAGCCCCGCACTCTCTGCCCTAATTCTAATCACCAGCATGGACCATTCTCATCCCAAGACAGATTTCCATATAATACGGCTTTTTATCAACGTCGTCAAGATGCTGGCGACAGCTAAATAGTACAATGTACCAGTGCGCACTGGGGAAAATGGAATTTGGAATCTGGAAGGAGGATAAAGAAATCATGTCCTGTTTAAGGTGATGATCTGCATCCGTAGCTCTAGTCCCTATGCAGACAGGTCTCTGGGCCTCATCGCCCTGTCCTCCTAGGCCCTCACATTGAAAGGCATCTCCTGGAAGCTACTGCTTAGGTCTCACCTGTTCATGCTACAGACATGTTACTGTCTGTTCGATCTTAGGAGGACAGCCCCCTCACAAGAGGGTCTTTTCTCCTCCAGACTGTGGTTTCTTGAAAAGATGGATGGTGGTGCTAAGAAAGATTCAGACAAGCCAGGCAAAGCTGCTCTTAACTCCAGAAGCCGTGAGAGATCCCCAGGTGCTGTTCACCAGTTTGCTGTTGCTGTTTTGACCACTTCTTTCAAGTCTGTTGTAACAGGAAGTCACAGCAGGGTGTAATAGGAAGGCTTCTCACCATCAATTCCCAAAGCAATAAATGCCAATAACTTGTAGGTTATAAGGTAAGATGTATTTGTGTGGGTCTTGTGCATGCTATCACAGTCTCTGTGTTTTCCAGACAAAATCCCAGCACTGAGGAGGAAAAGTAGGCACAAAGGCCAATCCCTGATGAAGAAGGTATTTGAAATTGATACTTCATGGGAAAGAGGGAACCAGTTTTCTCCCATGGAACAAACTGGGCATATCAGTCTCCTTCCCGAGCAGGTCCCATGCTCAGAAGTAGCTAATCAACACAAAACAGACTCCATGTTTCTTGTGTGTTTTTTGTTGTCCTTGTTATAGTTTGGTGGTTTTTGTCTTTTGGGGGGTTTATTTCAATTTTTCTTGTTGGGGGTGTTGAACGAGAGTGTGAGGAAGGTGGGGGAGGACCCAGGAGGACTTGGAGAAGGGGAAAGAATATAATAAAAACATTGTATAATTTTAATAATGTTTTAACATAATAAAAATAAAGTAAGGTAGGAGAAAACAAACCTGAATTTGTAATGCAGGTGTCTGGAAATTTGGGTGGATTCCTGCCTAAAAGATGAGAGAGGCTGAAAGGGATCCTGATAGGATATTTATTGACCACTGTCATAATCATGCGGTAGTACGATGTGAATCCCACCCATCTCAAGCCCGAGGAGAGCTGCTGCAGGAGGACTGAGAAATCATTCAGATTGGAGGATTTCTCATGATGAGAAATATGAAAGCTAGCCACCAGACTGGGCTGATAGCTGGTCAGAGACTGACCAGAGTCTGAGACCATGGGAGTTCTGTCAAAGTCAGCATAAGCAAATTGGCAGCCTTAGACAGTGTTGGAGAGAATCTACAGACACCCACGGAACAGTTGGCCAGCAGATTCCCAGAGACCAATGGAGATGAACTCCACAGCCCAGGCAGAGAAAGACGCCATTATTGAGAGATGCTGAGGCCTTGTAAACCACCCAAACGAGCGTGAACCGATGCTAACTCTGAACAAGAGCAGAAAGGGCTGGTGCCAACTCACAACACTCAGCCTAAGGTTTGAAACTTTCCTGCTTCTTCCGGGTCCCTGCTCCCTGCCACCTCGGGTCCTCAAAGAGACCAAGCACCTGAATCCCACTCATCTCCCAGCGAGTGGGAGAGGGGTGTAAGGAAATAAAGAAACTAATGAACTCTAGTCTCATCCTAGAGGAGGAAGATGGCACTGATCTGAAAGTCTGAGGCTTCCGTTACCTAATACAGAACTTCCTTTTGTGGTATGACCCGTGGAACCTAAGGCATCCAGGAGAGAATTCTAACCCTGAACTATATCCCTAACCCAGGACAGACGGGACCTTTAAAATAGTGACCTGAGAAGGGGTGGGTTCCCTGAGGTCTCACCGAAGGTGCAGAGAAGAGCCATTTACAGAACCAGTTTTATTTATTAGAATTTGAGGGGTGGGCGGTTTGAATGGAAAATGTCCCCATAGACTGTGTTTGAACACTTGGTCCCCACTTGATGGCACTCTTGGGGGAGGCCACGGAGTCGACAGAACCAAGGTGTAGCATCCAAAGCCAGGCTGGCTCTGCTTTTGACAGAAAGATTACCAAGCTGCTGACCAATTCTCTCAACTAGAAAAGCTGTCAGAAATTATTTTTTTATTTTAACTTTTTATTGATTCTTTGTGAGTTTCACATCGTGCACCCCCAATCCCACTTATCTAATCCCCATCCCTCTGCCCTTGCAACCTTCCCCCCAAAAGAAAATGAAAAAAAAAAGAAACAAACAAACAAAGCCTGGAACACGCTCTCACCATGAAAGCTGTAGTGTGTCCCACAGTCTACCCTTTGGTCCACACATCTTTACTTGCAAATGTTCATTGCAATGAAGTCATTGGTCTGGTTTGAGGCCTCTGGCTTCTGCTACACTGTCAATACTGGATCCTCAACAGGACTCCTCTCGGTTATCCTGTTGCTACTCTGTGTCGTGGAGATCCTGCACCTTTGTATCTGTAAAGTCAGCCCTTGGACACAGTCTAGCAGTTCATATAAGGGGTAGATTTGGGGGCGAATCAACTCAAAACCCTGGATCTGGGCCTATGTGGTAGTTGAGTTGGTCACCCTGTCAGCCCTCCCTCACCCACACCACCAGGATGAGCTTACCAGCACTGACCCAGCTAGCTCACAGTGCTGCAGTGGGCAAGGGGTGAGGTCAGCTCTCTGGCTCTCATGACCCTGAGGCCAGCTCTTCCAACTGAACCAGGTGGTGAGGGGCAAGGACGTGAAGGGCATTTCCCCCATGCCCATAGCCTATGATGTCAGACCCATCTCTATGCTTATGCCCCTGGGGCCAGTTCACCTACACCCCTGCTACCAGGGCCAGTTCTACCCTGCTGCCTAGGTCAAGTGCGGGGTCCATTCTCCCAAGTGCTGCAGCCAGTGAGGGTCAGGGTCAGCTCTCAGAAAAGACTTTTTTAAATATATTTCATGTCATTGGAGAGCTTTCAAAGCAACAGAAACTCAAGGGGCTGTGACAGGAAGATGACAGATTATAGCAGACACCTGTCCTTTCCTTGAAGCACTTGCTCATTAGCAAGCGGTGACTAAGAAGCTCAGAGTGTGGGTTGAGAGCAGCAGTTGAGACACAGAGCATTGATTTTTTTTTTTACAGTACTGGGGGGAGTGAATTAGGGACAGATGCAGAAGCCAAGTCCCCCGGTGTACACTTAGGTGGGATCCCTAAAGGGATCACATCTAGAGCAGAGGTGAACTGGAAGCAGCCTCAACAAGCTGAAGCTCAGCTTCTCATCGGCTGCACCCCCAGTCGGACCGAGATCCTCCCGTGCCATGATAAACACGCCACCTGCTAGACACAACAGTCATTCTCTCTGGAGGAGGATAGACTCATCCAGAAGCTGTGGTGGAGTCCTGGTTAAAACAGTCATCACTAATGTTTCTTTTACATGTAGAAATTAAGATACTGGAGTCCAGAAGAAGGCATCAGACCCCTTAGAGCTGGAGTTACAGGCAGAGGTAGGCTGCCAGATGTGGGTGCTGTGATTCAAACTCAGGTCCTCTGCAGGAGAAGTGAGTACACTCAACCCATGAATCTGCTTCTTACAGGGGCCTCGCATGACATAAATTTCTCTAGTAACTTATCACAGGAGACGTAGCTCCTGGTCAGATGGGGAACATGAGAGGGAAACCTTCCCAAGAAGTGGTGTTGATGGCTAGGCATGCTCAACTCTATGGAGTTCATAACCCACACACTTTAAAGAAGTAGAGTGACATATAGTTTTTATTTTATATTTTGTGTTTTTTAATTGTTCTAAAGCGGTATATAAAGTATTAAGTTCCATTGTGGCATTTTCATATTTTGTCCTCCCCTATGGCTGATTCTTTATATCAACCATCACCACTGTAAGGGTCTCTAAACTAATAATATTGTGAACATAAAATTGAATCTGGTTTTAATGTGTGTTTGACCAAAAAAAAAAAATTTAGAGGGGCAAAAAATGGCTCAGCAGATAAAAGGGCTTGTGGCCAAGTCTGATGACTGGAGTTTGATTCTGGGGACCCACAAACATAAAATAAAAATTTGAAATGTGTTTTTAAAAAAACACTTCTTGGGGGCTGAAGAGATGGCTCAGTGGTTAAGAGCATTGACTGCTCTTCCAGAGGTCCCGAGTTCAAATCCCAGCAACCACATGGCGGCTCACAACCATCTGTAATGAGATCTGATGCCCTCTTCTGGTGTCTGAAGACAGCTACAGTGTACTTCTATATAATAAATATAATAAATAAATCTTTTTAAAAAAAACACTTCTTAAGATCATGAACTTTGAGTTTATTACCCAGTGGAATAACAAACGTTTAAATTATACATGTATACACCACAGTAACACGAAGACGAGAGTGAAACAGATCACAGTTATCTCTATCCACGTCCTGGAAATTAACATACGGTCTCTGTTATTGAGTGTTTTGAGTGCTTTTTTTTCTTTCTCTGGTTTGGAAGCCAACTTTAAAATGAGCAGTAATCCTGTGCATTTTGCTGTATCTTGCTACTTATGTAATTCTAAATGCCAAGCATGAGATTAAGGAATGCAGGCATTCTGAAGATTAGCATTTGTGTCTTCTTCAAAAAGTCACGCATACTGCTACTGTCAAGGAATGGCTCTCTCTGGGAAAGAATTACAGGCCATGCTTTTGGTTTGAGTCTGTCCTGGTGTTTGCATAATTATTAAAAGGTTCTTAGGTGTTTTGAAAACTCTGAGGCTCTTGGAACCCTGATCTGCCAAATATCGCAGAACCAGAGCCAAGGCAAGGTCAAGTCTATCACCTACTATTTCTATTATCTTGAAGTTACACTTGGTAAGGTTGTGGCTTTACTGTTTATTTTAAAGTGCTTTAGTCAGGGCACAACCATTTTTAAAAGCCAGTGACTGATTCTCCAGCATCACCAGAGTCTTGCGGAAATAACCAGAGAGAGCAGACTGCTCTCCCATGTTTGTTATCTATAGGGCTTCTTTATAGTGCTCTCCTGGTGATCAAGCAGACTGGGAACTAGCTGGTCCATACTTGGCGTGATTTCAGAACGAACGTATTTACTTACTGATGTGTGCATGCTCAATGGCAGCTAATGTGTTTATAAAGTTCTGAGATGGCTTTATTACACTCTCTCGACCGGCTTCCTTGAGAAGCACAGGATGAAATACAGTTTTCAGTAGTTTCCTCTGAATTCTTAAAAGGTGTCTTTTACAAATCTAGCATAAACATACATCTAGTGGGCTTGAAAAGAAGCATGATCAATGGTATATAATTTTACTATTAATGTGAAAGGCAGAGGTGGGGTCTTTCAATGTTTATTTTCTGTGTTTGAATGTGTCGCTGTATTTCTATCTGTGCACCACTTGCATGCTATCTGTGGAGGCCAGAAAACATTGGACCCTCTGGAACTGGAGTGACGGATGGTTGTGAGCCACAGTGTGGGTGCTGGGAATCAAAGCAGGGTCCTCTGGAAGAGCAGCGAGTACTCTTAACTGCTGAGCCCTCTCTCTTACCCTGGTAATGAACTCTTAAACTGTACTGTAGGATCTTTCTGTCTGTCTCTGACTCTCTCTCACCCCGTGTGTGTGTGTGTGTGTGTGTGTGTGTGTGTGTGTGTGTGTGTGTGTGTGTGCGCGTACCCATGTGTGTGTTCTCCCTCTCTCATTCCATCTCTCTCTTCTTCTTTCTCTAAACCCTTCACTTTTTCTCTTTCCATCCTTTATGAAGTTTGCTCTGCCACATTCTCTCATCATGCCTTGTTTCACCACTGGCTTAAACCACAGGAACGACGTCTAATGGACCATAACACCCAAAACAAACTTTTCCTCTTTATAAGCTGATTGTCCCTGACACTTTGTTACAGTAATGAAAAGTTTATACAACTGCTTATGCCAAGGCTACACTGCTGACACCACACGTGCTCCAATCCTTACAGCCCTCACAGAGTTACAATCTGATACAAACTGCTCTCCTTGGCCCTTCTCCATTCCCAGCCCCGTTTCCTACCCTCTGTGCCCCACACCTTGTGACACTTTGGAATAAAGTGCTAGGAAGCACTGCTATCATAGGCATCCTCATGCCTGGCTGTGCCCTGGTGATTTCTATGTCCCTGTCAGACACTGCACGTGAAGCCAGCTTACTCTTTACTAGCTGTGCTCTAGAGCAAAGCCATCTGCACTTCTGTTTCAGCTTGTCTCCTTGAAGTCTAGTGTGTGACTATGCCTGGGCTGTCACAAAGTCGGTGCTGGTAACAGATACAGAAACACTCATCATAGCATCCAGACTGACCATCTGCTAATGGCTGACTGGGAAAAAACGGCATCACCATGAGTCCAGCTCTGGCCAGTGTCAGGCAACTCACCCATCAAAAGTAAGCCATGAATTTGAGAGGGAGGGATTGGAGAGAAGAGAGGGAAGGGGGAGAACGATATAATTATATTTTAATGAAATAAAATATTTTAAATGTGCATCCTGTGAGTCATGTGGCATGTGAATTATATTTCCCTAAGCAGGTGACAGAAATCAAAACAGAAGTAGAAGACAAGCAGTACTAGAGCATCCAGGTATGCGTTTTCAGAGACAGTGAGTGATTGGTTACAGAGAGGTGAGAGACATTGCTAAGCTGGGAGCTGCTGTCCCTCCCCAAGGAGGTCTTTAGGGGAAGCAAGAACTGGCCCTGGCTCTGGACTGATGCTCAAAGGCTTTCTGCACTGGAAACCTTCACACACTGGGCCACCTGCTGACTCTAGCAAGGGCATCATTGACGACATCGAGGTCATGCCGCAACTCATTCATGGCGCTGGTTATGCTCTTGCTGTCTCTCAGAACCTGAATGCTCTGTGTGTACGGATTGTACTTCACTCCAAACGGGCGCTTCACGGTTTTGGCAAATTCTCTATTTAAGACAACAAGTAAGGGAGTGTTAATTTCTGTGACAATGAGTGATAAAAGTAAATAAAGGACAGAAGACCCTGTCACACAGAGACACAGACACACACACACACACACACACACACAGAAAAACACAGAAACTTAGACACACACACACAGAAAGAGAGAGAGAGAGAGAGAGAGAGAGAGAGAGAGAGAGAGAGAAACACAGAGACTCAGACACACACACAGAGAGAGAGAGAGAGAGAGAGAGAAACATGCAGACACAGACACACACAGAAAAACACAGAAACTTAGACACACACACAGTCACACAGAGAGAGAGAAGAGAGAGAGAGAAACATGCAGACACAGACACACACAGAAAAACACAGAAACTTAGACACACACACAGTCACACAGAGAGAGAGAGAAACACAGAGACTCAGACACACACACAGTCAGAGAGAGAGAAAAAAAAACACAGAGACTCAAACACACACACACACAGTCACACACACACACAGTCACACACACACAGTCACACACACACACAGTCACACAGAGAGAGAGAAACACACACACACACACACACACACACACACACACACACACACACACATACACCTGCTTTCTCTGTCACGACAGTAGAGGTCCCAACAGCCTCTCCCACTATGACTCATTGGGAGAGCATGCATGAATTGTATCTCCCTCTCCCTCTCCCTCTCCCTCTCCCTCTCCCTCTCCCTCTCCCTCTCCCTCTCCCTCTCCCTCTCCCTCTCCCTCTCCCTCTCCCTCTCCCTCTCCCTCTCCCTCTCCCTCTCCCTCACCCTATACCTCTCTTCCCCCTGTTTCCTCTCCCTCTTCTCATCCTGGGCATTAATCCCATGTCTCATGCCATGGAAGTGATCTACAACCATCTCTGGACCTCTTGACTTCACTAAGGGCACCAAGCCCAGTAGCTTTATCTGTCAGTAGATAACGGCAGTACTGAACCACAGGGTAACAGACTCCTCAGCGAGGCCTTACATAACAAAAGAGGGAGCAGAGCAAGAGTGTGTGGGAAGAGGCCCACCCTCCCCCCTACTTGTGTAGTTTTTCTCTTTAGAGTGTTTCTAGATTCCTCTCAAAATGACTTGAATTCTCCCACTCCTCAAGCTTTAAAAATATGCCTCCTTTTTCAAGCCAACATTTGAACCTCTTACGTGGTGCCCTACGAAACAGTCATGTTCAGGACCCTGAGGATACCAGCACAGCCGAGCTGGGGAGACAGGGAATCCAGGTTCCCATCCATCTGGTCTCCCCAGCAGGGACTACTACAGCTTTGCACAAGGATGCCATCTGTGCTAGAGAACCCCGGCTGCTATTGTTATCTGGTTCTGCACACAGCAAGCCCCTGGAAGATACGCATCATCTCCAAACCCCTGTCGTCTGCCCCTGTCCTCATAGTGTGGCTTCAAGACAACACTTATCACATGCTGTTTTCTGGATCCTGCTTCCACAGTGACTTCCTCCCTGCTACCTCTATCTTAGTCCAGGCTTTACTTTCACCTGGAGTTCGCAAGAAGTTCCTAAAAGTGTCTGTGCTCCAATCCTTCCCTCTTGACTACACGCTTAGCTGATGAGTCAGGAGCTCTGGATGCACTGAAATATCCCCATGCCTTTCTATCTCTCTGTCTTCTCCATGTCGTTACGGCCTAAAACTTAACATATCTAAATTCTAGCGAGTCTCCCCACCTGCCTCACTTCCCTCTAAGGTTTCTGTGGTTCTCCAGCTGGAGAGGAGACCAACAGAGCCAAGACAGCGTTTCCTCCATTCTTGTCAGTTTCCATATAACAGGACCTAGTCTAGGTTCTTTTTTTCCTGCTGAGCTAGAAACTCTGCTGGGAAGAAATGGGGAGGAGCCACTCTCTCAATGTATCCCATTCCCACATGTGACTACTGAATCTATGATATTCAACTCACTCTAAACAACAGACGTGACCCAGGTAGAAGGCTCCTGGCAGGCTCCCAATTAACTACTCACTCATACCTGTGATTATTGTATCTTTGGACATTATGTTTGCAGCAAATGGAACTTGAGGGACATAGGATTTTACCTCATCTTCTCCTTTGCATCTTCAAAGCTCTCCGATACAAAGTAGACATCCTGGAAGCTTGTGATGAGACATTCCTGTTTGCAGGCAACCTTGGGATCAAAGGGCTTAACCTTGGCATGTCCAGAAAGTGCATGCTAGGGGACAAAGGATGACAGTCAAATACTGCCTGTCTTCACAGAACACAAGACTGCAGTGGCCGGCACACCTCTGATCTGAGTTATGCAAGGGCCGTGACTGCACCCTCAGACTGGCCTCCTATGTCTCTACATCATCCGATCTAACCCAACAAAACAAGTTTGCTGTCTCCCACAAATGACCTGACACCATCTCCGCCATTTTTTTAACTCTATTGCACAGGAGACACCTAAGGTTCTCTATTTATTCAGCTATTCACTTATACACTGTGGCACCTACTGTTTACCTCCGCTGGTCACCTTTTTTTTTTTTCATCTTTATTAACTTGGGTGTTTCTTATTTACATTTCGATTGTTATTCCCCTTCCCGGTTTCCAGGCCAACATCCCCCTAACCCCTCCCCCTCCCCTTTTATATGGGCTTCCCCTCCCCCATCCTCCCCCCATTACTGCCCTCCCCCCAACAGTCTAGTTCACTGGGGGTTCAGTCTTGGCAGGACCAAGGGCTTCCCCTTCCACTGGTGCTCTTACTAGGCTATTCATTGCTACCTATGAGGTCAGAGTCCAGGGTCAGTCCATGTATAGTCTTTGGGTAGTGGCTTAGTCCCTGGAAGCTCTGTTTGGTTGGCATTGTTGTTCATATGGGGTCTCGAGCCCCTCCGCTGGTCACCTTTACCCTCGACTTATACCCACTACCAGAGAGCAGTCTCTTCCGGCACAAGACAGTACCTTGGACAGCATCTTTAACCTGGATCTCTCCACCGCCCTCCCCTTTTCTAAGTGAATAGATTCCACTTCCCTACTTCGTACAGAACTTACTGCTTGTATCCCAGAAATTTGTCTAAAGCTTTAAAAACACTTTCTATTTAAAAGACACACATCTTTTTTTCTAGAAAATTGGGAGAGTATGGAAAAAAATGTTCTCAATTTATGTTTGCTGCCGCCTGAAATATTTCCCATAGTAAGCGCTTGCCCAGAAGCAAGCTCTGCCCCCAGCCGTGTTGATCATGTTGGGGGACACAGTTATGTGCAAAGTCCATGACTCTTACTCTGAGCTCACTGATGGAAGAAAGCAGGCCGGCACCAAAGACTCTCAGCTGCCCATCTTGCTTGCACAGTCCAAACTCCACAGTGAAGAAGTAGCACTGGAAAACAAAGTCAGCATCATCTTCCCATCCTGAGCATAGCAATCTAAAGCAATCCAGTTCTTAGCCACTGGCCCAAAGGACACCCAGAATCAAGAACACCCAGGACTTCCAGTCGAGACCTCAAGTCCTTTTACAATCTGGTCCTGTTGTACATCAGGACTTTGTAACCTTGACATAAAGACTCTCATATACAGTCAAAAATTACCAAGGAGTCCAATGATCTCTCTGTGTGCATGTGCAACCCTAGCTATATTGATCATGTTAGAGTTAAACCAAAGAAATGGATTCAGGTGCGTAAAAATCAATTTCAAATATGGGAAACCCACTGTATGTGGCGTAAGTAACACTTAATGAAAGTACATTTTACAAAACGGTAACAGAAGAGTAGCACTGTTTTATAATTGTTACGTTTTTAATTTGTTCTTGTTGTTTCTTATTTATATGTGTGTATGTATGTGGGCACCCACAAATGCCAGAGAGGGCATGGGATTCCCTAGGGCTGGGGTGGCAGAAGGTTATGAGCTGTTATGGGTGCTGGGAAACGGAGCCAGGTCTTCTGGGGGCGCAGGAAGGGTTCTCTCCACCATAGAGCCGTCTTTCCACTGTCATCTTTTTAACTTTAATCTAATTCTTTTACATTTATTTGTCTCTGTGCTCACGCCTGCAGGAGGCCAGAGGACACCTCGTGGGGCAGGTTCTTTCCTATGGAGTGGGACTCTGCTCACCATGCTTGGTGCCACTGGGCTATCTCGCTGGCCCTGGTTTTCATTTTTCACAATTATCACCCTATGGATTCACCGTGTGGAGCGAGTGAGTCAGCTAAGCCAGCACTGTTCACGTCTTGTCCGTGTCTGGCTAGACGGTATTTAATGTCTGATGAGATGGCAGATGGATTACCATATCTGTTTCTGTATTTAATCTTCTGCAATATGTTGTTTAGCTTTGAGTATATGAAGAGAGCTCAGCTTTACACAGCTATGGAGCTAGAAAAGGGTTGGGTGTCTGAATCTCCTCTCCGAAGAAATGTGGATAATCTTTAAGCTACCCCACTCGGCACATGGTGGTGGCATTAAGTCCAGACTCAGTGTGGCATGTGAGCCTGTCTGTCACATTGAAAATACATTTTATATCTTTTTCCTATGGATAATTTTGCCCCAAAGGACTCCACAAAAGGTCTCAGGAACTCCTAACATCCCAAAACCACAACTTCAGAACCAAGTAGCCCATCCCGCACCCCTCCTCCACCCTCAGCTGTTCCCAGCAATGCCAAGCCCCTTCTCATATATCTTGAACCCCATCCTAAAATGTTCCTCCCTCCCTGACTGATAAGACACCACTCTTTTTTCTTTTTGGTCTAAAAACTAGTATATTGAAGCAAACTTGTGATTCTCTGTCTTGTTTTAAATCTGTGGGTTTTTTTTTTGAGAAAACTTAAATTTGTATATCTGCTTTTAACATTATTTAAATTCACAAACATTTAAAGCGAAAGCAACTTTCTAACGGTTGCCTTGAACGTGGACTTCAAGATGCCCAAATACTCCTGATCATACCCAGTGGCCAACACCGGACTATACGACCTTTTCCAGATGCATACCGTTGCCAGTTTCTGAACCGTCTCCTCTGAAGCTCCAAGAGAAGCCAGGCCAATTTCTTGGGAGAATTGAGCAAAACTGGGTTCAGCCAAGAGAGGGACGTGGCCTAAGAGTTCGTGGCAGGTGTCTCTGCAACAGAGACACAGTGTATCACACTGTGACAATACACACACACAGTTGCAACAGAGATACAGTCTCTAACACTGTGTGATCCCCACACATGCTTAAACAATTGTCCAACCCAAGCCAAAGTCAACCTTATTTTCACTCTAGCTGATAAGGAATAATAGATCACAAAGGATGTTAACTGAATAAAGACATCTTGTCCCCTCAACTCACACCCACTGCTACCCCAAGTGCCCACCCAAATCAAGTCTCTATTCCCATGTGTCCTCAGCAAGGCCCTCTCTGATCACACCTCTCAAAACTTCCCCACATGCATGCCTGTATCCTTTCCTAGTTTTATTTCCCTCCCCTGGCACACGTCATCATCTGATATGCTACATACCACATTTACCTGTTCACCATCTGTATATGCCCCCATATACACACTTGATGAAGACAATACCTTTTAATTTGATTTTACATCCCTTGTGCACAGAACTGCATCTGACATCTAACAAGTTACCAAATTAATAATAGCATAATAATATTATATGTTTATTACACTTTAATGCTAGTCTCTATCCTAAGGGCTTGACATATGCTGCTTTACTGAATATTTACAAGATGCCTTGTGAAGTGGGCGCCATTACTCCAAATAACCATTTGATGAGTGAATAACACAGGTACTTACGGCTCTGGGGTATAGAGAGGATCCGAACTGTGTCTCACATACTGAGTGCAGTGAAAGACTCGAAAGGCTAACCCTGACAGGAAATCTCTCGGTGAGAGGTAACCAGCCACAGGACGGATGGAAAACCCTGTGCGTTCTGCAAAGCAACAGAGAAAACAGAAAACTTTCCCCTCGGGCAGACGGCTGACACCGGCCAGTGGCACCAGGTAGCACTTTCAAGGGGTGTGGAAATTAAAACGTAGCAGATGCGTGCGACTGAACGCCAAGCATCATGAAGCACATCCCAGGGTCAGATCCTTCTACACACCACATCTCCCATCGTGCTTACAAAAAGATTCTTCTCCTCATTCTAACAGCTATGAAACACTGGACAATGTTCTCAAGAACCACGGGAGATGATAAAGGTAGAATACAAATTCAGGAAGACTTCAATTACACTTGGCACCCTCCTTCAAACACGGAGAGCATTTTAACTCTTATACACTGACTGGAAATGTAAACTGCGGTAGCCATTATGGAAGTTTCTCCAAAAGGAAAAAAAACTAAAATAGAACTCCAGGCAGATGACTCCTGGGCATATTCCCAGCAGGCACTAAGTCAACGCACCACATAGATACTTGTGCACCCAAGCTTGTTGTTACACCAACAACTATCAACTTGGATATTGAACGCTATCCAAGTCACTCAGGAGATGGAGTCACCTAGATACCCATCAGCAGAGAATAGGTGGAGACAACAGTACATATACACAGTGGGACTGTGTCCGTCGTAAAAATGACATCCTAACAATTGCAAGAACATGGATGGAAAGGGGATCGTTGTAATAAGAGAAATGAGCCAGGCTCAGAGAAACAAATACTGACTACTTTTCTCTTACGTGCAGAACCTAGATTCAAATCCCCGTGTGTGTGTGTGTGTGTGTGTGTGTGTGTGTGTGTGTGTGTGTGTGTTTGTGTGTGTGTGTTTGTGAGTGTGTGTTTGTGTGTATGTGTGTGTTTGTGAGTGTGTGTTTGTGTGTGTGAGTGTGTGTGTGTTTGTGAGTGTGTGTTTGTGTGTATGTGTGTGTTTGTGAGTGTGTGTTTGTGTGTGTGAGTGTGTGTGTGTGTTTGTGAGTGTGTGTGTTTGTGTGTATGTGTGTGTTTGTGAGTGTGTGTTTGTGTGTGTGAGTGTGTGTGTGTTTGTGAGTGTGTGTGTTTGTGTGTATGTGTGTGTGTTTGTGAGTGTGTGTTTGTGTGTGTGAGTGTGTGTGTGTTTGTGAGTGTGTGTGTTTGTGTGTGTGTTTGTGTGTGTATGTTTGTGTGTGTGTTTGTGAGTGAGTGTGTGTGTGAGTGTGTGTGTGTTTGTGAGTGTGTGTTTGTGAGTGTGTGTGTTTGTGTGTATGTGTGTGTTTGTGAGTGTGTGTTTGTGTGTGTGAGTGTGTGTGTTTGTGAGTGTGTGTTTGTGTGTATGTGTGTGTGTTTGTGAGTGTGTGTTTGTGTGTGTGTGTTTGTGAGTGTGTGTGTGTGTGTGTGTGTGTGTGTGGTAGGCAGGGAAGAAGGGATCACAGGGGAGGAGGGAAGAGTGGGGAAGGGGGGAATGGAATGCATGTAGCAGGAAAGCAGAAGTGGGACTTTTGGAGAGAAGAAAGGGATAAGGAGGGTGTGGCTTTGAACATGTGGCACATACATATAAAACACAATAATGGGACCTTTTACCTTATATGGTACTTTAATTTTTGGTATGGTAAATTATGATAAATTTATTATAGCCATTTAATCTATGTTATTATTAAGCATTATTATCTTCTATACCTCTTTTTATAAATTTCACCTAACCTTCCACTCAAATGTGACTGTCTTCTCTGTACTGGAAAAGGGGCTACCGGGTATCAGTAGCTAAAGAGTTCACAGTGTACTCACTTACACCTCACACTAAACCATCACAACACTGACGGTCCAGCTCCGTGCAGTTGCTGTGTAAATCTGCCCCCTCACTGATGGGCAGAACGCTATCCAACGGTCTTCCACATTTCTCGATGGGATGGAACAACAGCCATCTGTCACAGCTGAGCATTTAACATGTGGCTGGTGTGGCCAAGGCCCTACTACTTTGATCAGATACATGTTAATTGTTTACAATGTAAAAGGCCACATGTATCCAGTAACTAGACTTCATTCCTCCACAAACAACACTGTCCCGGTTGAAGCAGATCAACAGACTCCCCCTTCCACAGCTCCGTGGGCGTATTACCTTTTAAAAAGTTGGAGACATCTTCCAGTTGCGGGACGTTGTCTTCCCGATAGCCACAGTATTTTGAGAGCAGAGGAAGGTTTCTGAGGTACTCCCTGCAGGCGTGGGTTGGGTAGAGTTTGTTCAGCTCTCGGAAGATGGTCCCCCAGGTCTTAATCTCCTCTTCCGTGAATTCAATCTTGGGAATGGGGTCCCCACTGAGGAGATCAAGATGGGGAATTCCGCGCTGTAGTTAGGTAGTTACCATTACAAGGCTTTCTACCTACCAAATAAACATAGCTTATTCCATTCATTTTGTTCTTTTTGTTATCTCAAAGTTCCAGGTGCTGGCTTGTAACATACTTACTGTTTGTAGTTCATAGCCAGCTCTGCGAAATACTTTCGTCTTCTACGGTAGACATTGTCTTTGAAGCCCTGAAAATTGAAATTAATTAAATATTGAAACTAAAAATACTTGGAGATGACACTAAAAACTTCATTGTTTTGACTGGAGATATCAAAGAACTGCATAGTTGTTAGCACAGGCAAGGATTGCTTGTGACCACTTTCATTTTGAAGTCAGCTGTCACATGACAGCTCTGTCATCTAGTGGCTACAAAGCCAAATGATATTTTATATGCGAAGATCCTGCAGTGACAAAAAGAGACCATCCTAATTAAGTGCATAGCTCTTGTCTTATTCTTTTTTTCTTTAATCACTTGACTGTGTCTTCAGTTATGTTGCCTATGGTAGAAATTAGTAATGAAACGGTAAGGCTGGGGTGTAACCAGGCAATAGAATGTCCCGCCTAGAACACTTGAGACCCAGCAAAACAAGAGTAAATAGTAAATAAAAATAGTACACAGAACGGAAAGCAAATAATATTAAAATGGAAATGAATATTTAAAATATTAACCAAACTGAGCTTCCTGGTGCTGATCCCCAAGCTGGGTCTGCTGTGTGGAGAGAGCTGGGTGGAGGACGGAAGGGTCACAAAAAGTGCACAGGAAGGAAAACAGGTCCAGGATACAAGGCGCATGCTTCTGGTGCCTACACAGTGCATGGGTCATCTAGAAGACGAGTCCGGGACCTGCAGGTTGAGGTCTGCTAAGGAGCTTGGATTTGGACCTGGGGGCTATCTTGATCTCCTTTAGACTAAACCACTACACTGAGGTACAGCCCATATGCCATGAAATAGCTATTCATAGAAATTAATAACCACGATCATATTTTTGTTTGTTTTTGATTTTGAGACATCTTTGCCACATTGCCCAGGCTAGCCTTTGAAACCTGAAATCCTCCAGCCTCAGACTTGCAAATGGCTGAGACAGCAGTCCTGTCAGTGTGCCCAGCGACCATCTCAGACCAGACAGGTGCGTTCAGGGTAGTAAGGTCATAGACTGTACCATCTGATTTTAGAAAAATTGGGTCATAGCAAAAAGAAATATCGTGCTATCCCTTCCTCATTCCCCGACCCTACCCCACCCTGAACCCAAATCTCTGCCAACCAGCGATCTAATCTCTGTCGAAGTGAATTTCTCTCTTCCAGATACTTCACATAAATGAAATTATACAACATGAGGCCTTTTGAGGCTGACTCTGTTCAAGATTCACCCACGTTGTGGCACGGTATTTCATGCCCGTTTCATTTTGTTTTGTGAGACATAGTCTTACTACATATCCAGAGACTGACCTCAAACTAGTGGTAATCCTCCTGCCTCAGATCTGCCAAATTCTGGGATTAAGTGCATGAGCCTGCACGTCCATGTGCTGTGCCTTTTTATGCCCGGTAATCCCCAATGCCTGGCTCTGCCTACCGTTCATTCTTTATCTTGTCCTCGGTTGATAGGCACTGCCCTCTGTCTACTTCCTGCTACCAGGAATAATGGTGCTATGTGGAAACCCACCGGTAATGTCTAGAGGGAGAGAGAGAGAGTGGTCACTAGATCATTCTAATGGCCTAGAGCGTGTGAAGGTGGCAAGGCTGGAGAGAGGCCCAGGAAGCAGCTGAGAGATGTGGTAATCAGAATAAATAAAAAGCAAATGCTACAAGTGGAGGGAGAGGGCTGGAGAGATGGCTCAGTGGTTAAGAGCACCGGCTGCTCTTCCAGAGGTCCTGAGTTCAAATCCCAGCAACCACATGGTGGCTCACAGCCATCTGTAATGAGATCTGATGCCCCCTTCTGGTGTGTCTGAAGACAGCTACAGTGTACTCATATATAATAAGTAAATGCACCTTTAAAAAACAAACAAAGGTACAATAGGAAGGAGGTGAGCATCCATGGCAGTGGATGTCTGTAAAGCTAGTATTTCACATTCCCATTAACACGTCCGGCTTTCCTTGCCTCAGACCCTTCGCTCACCCCAGACTGTCCTTTCTTTCCATCTCTCACTCACCGAAATCTTTTGGCTTCATCACCTTTCTCTGATGGCTTCGGTCAGAAGCATTTGCTCCCTTGGGTGTGTATCCAACTTGCTAATGCCATCTGGCACAGTCTGTCCATTTTATCTTGCAATACGCTAATCCACGCTAGTTCTCAACTAAGCTGCAAGCTCCTTCGGGGTGAGCACCCAATGTCGTGCAATAGTTACTTGGTAAGATTGGCTGGAAACAGATGGGCCCCCTGGAGGCTATCTAAAGTGGTGTATGGCCGCATTCGTGCAGCTTAAAAAGCAGGAGGCACTAAAGCGAAGGCTGGATCTGCAAGCCTCCATAATTGCATTCTGCCCTCTCCTTCCTTCCCTGAGCTGCAAACATGAGTGTAATGCTCTGGATTCCAACTCTTGAGCTCACAGCTCTCCTGTAAAATTCCCCAAGAAGACAACTTCCCCAATCATTGACTGTCTGTCAATCAAACTGGGCAGCATGTGTTAGGGGTTCTTCTGGCCCAGCTTTATTGTCATTTCAAACACTCAAGCTCATTTTAGCAGAGACTGACTTCCGATGCACTCAGCTGCACAGCTCTGCGGATATCTTAATAACGGGAATGCCAGGAACAGGGCTGATCTCCATGCTAGCGAAGCTGGATACCTTTCTGCCTGAGGACTCAGTCCTACCAACAGGTGGGGCTGTTGCGAATGCCTCAACCCCCAATTCTGTTTAGATTAGAAAAGGACTTTCTCACCATCAATTTGCCTTTGCTATCTGGGGGGCCTGGTGGGGAGGGAACGAGACAGGGCGATCACAGTGATTTTGTCAAAACATCTTACATATGTACAAAAATATCATAATGAAACTCAGTATTTTGTATGATTAATATAAGCTATTAACGTGTCTGAAAAATAGTTGCCCCTAGAAGATGGGGGAAGGCTCCACACTAAGGAGCACTGGTTGCTCTTGAGGATCCAGTGCTCAGCTCCCAGTCCCTACACGGTGTCTCCCAACCACCCACAACTCCAGTTCCAGAGCGCTTGATGCCTTCCTCTGGCTTCCAGAAACACTTGAGGCACATACACATACATGCGGGGGAAAACACCCATTCCCATCAAATTAAAGTTAATAAATCTGTCTTAAAGGCTTTTTTAAAAGTTGCCCTTAATCTTTAGTTTGACTTAAATTATTTGTACTGAATGACTTTTTAAACGTATTTACAGGATGGTCCGCGTCGAGTTCGGATCCGTACAACAGCACTCTGTTGGCGCAGAAGTCCAGGTCAGAAATCTTCTTTGGGAACCAAGGGACAGTCTCCATAACTGTAAAACAAAATCCAGACGCCACTGAGGATTGAGGAGGCCGTCTCAACCAAAGCGAAATTCAGAAGCACGTGTGGTTGGATGAGCTGAGACTTGTGTATGGAAGGAAATCAAACACAGCTTAAATGGCCACTCTGCTCCTAGAAGTTACATTTTAATTAAAATCATTGGCTTTAAGGTCTTTTTTTTAAGCTTTAGGTTGATTTCCCAAGTGCTGAAGAACACCATACTGAAGTAACGAACCCAGCATGTAAACGTCGTATGACACACGCCTGGTTATTCTGTGGAGGCTGACTAGGGGAATGCAGTTCTAGACACCAGCGTGCAAGTCCAGGAAGGGACCTTCATATCCGTGGAGGCTGACTAGGGGAATGCAGTTCTAGACACCAGCGTGCAAGTCCAGGAAGGGACCTTCATATCCGTGTTTGTTTGAGGCACAGAATCATATCTCAATATCTAGTTTTTCGATTTTCTTTAGAATGTTTATCGTTGTAGCTCGGTAAATGTGTGTGCGTGTGCCTGTGTGTGCACGTGAATATTAATGCCCAAGGAGGCCAGAGGTCATAAGCCACCTGGTGTGTGTGTGATCACGTGAGCTGGTGTGCACTCCAGGAAACTCTTCACTGTGTAGTCGAGGGAAGCAGATCGCTGAGGCTAAGGCATTTGCCCAAGGTAACTGTTACCAGAGGAAGAGAGGGCAGAACTCACCTTTCCTGCCCTTTCTGTTTTAAAAGGAGGACTCAGAGTCTCAGGGAAGCTGCTCCCTGTCAGCCGGAAGAGGAGGGGAATCCACAGTTTAACAATGACATGAAGGCATGGCAGATGAACCACGGCCCTGGCCACACCCCAAAAATTGTGATGTATTTGAAAAGACTCCATGTAGTATAAAGTTACTAAATGAATCCATTCATCTTTTGTCTTAACTTAATTACAGTGCGATTTTTGTTCCATAATGGAGACCTTAGCCTCAGTCTTTTTGATCCGAGTATCTGAACCTTGGAAGGTTTTGTATCACCAGAGCCATTATTTTTGGTGGGAATGTGGTATATAATAGGTTTCAGATCACCAACATCAAACACAACCAACATTCCCCCCAAATTCAAATATCTGTCTAATATCTGTTAGACACCAAGCCCGGGGAGATCTAGGAAGATTCTGGAGGGAACTGAGGCACGAGATTAGGGTTGTGGAATCAAGAAGTCCTTTAGGAGCTAAGAGAGATCATTGACCTTTGACCCACCTTTCTCACACTCAAGGTTTCTCTCACCCCCGCCCTCAATCAAATGCTGCCTCAGTTTTTCCTCAGAGTTCTGATCAGCTCCATTCTGTCTCCCTTCACTGTCACACAATGAGGACCTTGAAAGGACAGAAGTTTCTTTTTATCCCCTTGTCCTCAAAATGGAAGGCGGGACACACATTGGGTGCTTGCTCTTAGAGGTGGGGCTTTGCCATCTCCAACGTACCATCTTCCTTTTCAGGGAGCTGATCGGGCGAGTCCACAGAGAGGACCGTGGTGTGGGACTTCAGCAGGGGAAAGATGTCATTCAGCTGTTCTCGGTTGATGTCGCAGTCCACAAAAATCTCAAATTCTGAGTTTCTTCGCTTCGATTTCCGGGACTCAATATGTAACAGGTTCACGTGGTTCTCCTGTGAAAAGCAGAGGGAAAAAGACTGCATGGCCCCACCTCAGATGCTAATAATCTTTGAGAAGAATACTTTCATTAGAACTCAAAAACAATTCAACACTTGTCAGAATTAGCTGTAAAGGAGGAAGAAGGTGTTTTTAGTGCTGTTAATGGCAAAACAATCTCCTCCTGGAATATGTAAGATTAAATCAAAATATGAAAGCCCATCATACCCTTCAGAAACCAGTGAAGTGACAAGGATACCGTTAGTCGGGGCTGGTTACAGTCGGGGCTGGGTACAGTCGGGGCTGGGTACAGGCCAGATCTAAGCACCAAATGCTGGTCTGGGCATGGTGACTTACACCTGCAATCACAGCTCTAAGGAGGCTGTGGAAGTTCCAGGCCAGTCTGAACTACAGAGCAAGGCCCTGTCTTTGCAAAACAGATTTTTAAAAATGGGATAAGGAGAGACAGAGCAGAAGACTGACGTTTTCTTTATAGGTTTACGGAATGTGTCGAGTTCTTAATCCACATACCCAAACTCTAACAAAAAAGAAAATGGAAGGCACTGGAAGAAGAAATCCAGGTATGCACTTCCAAAGGTAATCGCTACGATAATAATACAAGCCAGGCTTGCTGGTAGAGGCCTGCGATCCTAGCTACTTGAGAGGCGGAGGCAGGAGGATCATGAGTTTGAAGGCAGCTTGGAAAACTTAGTGAGACTTTCTCTCAGAATAATAAGCAAACGGAGAACTGAGGAGATACATGACAGAACCCTTGCCCGGCATGCTCAAAGCCTGATGCTTAACTCTTTGTATAATAATAGTAATTATAATATAATATAATATTAAATTTGGGGAGGAAAGAGGTAAAGGAACAAGGAGAGATGGTACCAATATTACTCGTATTAGAGAACAAATTAATCCACAGAGCAAGGGAGGGAATGAGAGCAATATTGATGTTTTATAACTCCTCACTAAAGAGGTCAGGGAGAGAACAGGTTGAAAGGAGTTGGCTAAGACTCTGCCATGCATCAGGAGTCCGAGTCCTTCTAGAGCAGTGTCCACATCTAAGTGTTTCTTCTTTGAATGACTAAATAGCATGTCATGGGGAGATAAACCTGCTTGATAACAATAGTCAGCATTTATTGACGGTTTGCTTTGTACAACCTCAAGCGCTCTCAACAGTTTAACTATTAGTTCCTAATAACATGAGGTAGGCAGGGTCCTCTCTCATTTTATTGAGACATTAAGGCATGAGGCAGAGAGGTTAACTCCCAGTGACCACCCAGCTAATAAGGGATCTGTGTGCACACAAATCTGCTTCTGGAACCTGCCGGCCATGTGGTGTTCAAGCCCCAGGACTTAGCCTGCTGTTCGCTGTTTGCTAGAAATAAGCTATTGTGTCCCTGGGTTCTTAAACTGGAGTAGAGCCCCCAGTTCAGCGATGTCACAGGACCTAGCGTCTCTCTTTACACCTGTATAGTCGTGCACTCACTAAACTGCTTGCTTGACGTCTGCCCCCATGTCCAGATCATGCACTCGGTGACGGACGGTACCATGCCTGGTTTGTTCGGATGCACATGCTTAGTATAAAGTCCGGTATACTGCATGTAATAAGTGCTCAATAAACACTGTTCTCTGTCTGATTCACCCATTTCTCATCAGGAGAACTGTAGGAGAGGGGCTGGGCAGATGGCTGAGTGGTTAAAGTGCCTGCTGCACAAGGATAAGGATCTGAGTTTGAATCCCCGGCACCCACATAAAAAGTCTGGTGCAGCCACTTGGCGGTAACCCCACACTGTGGGGCTAGAGAAACAGGAATCTCTGAGGCTTGCTGGACGCCAGCCCAGACCAGGCTCCCTGAGAGGAATATCGGAGAATGATAGAGAACATTCTGACATCCTCCACTGGCCTCTGCAATGTGCACCTATAACACGCGTGCATGGATGCGCGCTCACACGCACACACAAAGACAGTTTCATGGAAATGGCATTACTGGGTCAAAAATGTAAACATTTGGGCCAATAAAATGGTTCCGCAGGTAATGGAGCCTGCAACCAAGTCTGGCAACTGAGTTCAATCCCCAGAACCCACAGTAGAAGGAGAAAACCAACTCCTATAAACCGACCATCTCACACGCACACTCACGCACGCGCACACACACACACACACACGCCCACACACACACACACACACAGCACATCTGCACACACAAATAAACACATGTAATAAATAAAAATTAAAAATTGTAAGAGGAACATTTTAAGGCTCACAGATGCACAGTAACCCACAGTCTCACTATGTTAAACTGAAAATATTTGAGGGTCATGTGCAATGAGGCTCTGACAGCAGCAGCTGACATAATTGCTACTTTGTCACCTGGAGATATTAATAGGTCATTAAATAATATCAATATTACATGGCTATGCATTTCACTAGGTGTAAAACGCTTTGGCTAGTTGAAATCTCTCAACATTTAAGCGGTGACTCCTCCCCCAATCTCCTTCTCAGCTATTTGCGTCTAGTCTTTCCTAGGATGTTTTCTTTCTCACCCATTTCTCAGAACCGAACATATTTTATTTATTTTATGTGTGTGCACCCGAGTGCTGTGCAGAGCCCCGAAGAGGGCATAAGATCCCCTGAAACCAGAGTTAGAGCTGATTGTGAGCGGCCTGGTGTGAGCGCTAGGATCTGAACCTGTGTTCTCTGGAAGAACGGAACGTGTTTTAACCACTGAGCTATCTTTCCACTCCCTGAACAATATGTTAGCAAGGCAAGTTAAGAGACTTCAATAGGCCATCTCTGGGGAACTGACTGACGGCACCTTACATTTTAAATAGAATTTCTGAGACCCGTTTTTTAGATGGGCTTTGTGGAAAATCCATACCTGGAAGATTTTCAGCGCTTTTATGAGTCCTCCAACTTCATTCTTCAAGGAAAAGATGAGAGTCACTCTCCCCCTTTCTGAGGAATGGTCTTTGTTCTCCTTGTTGTCTTCAATCATGGTGAATCTGAAGTGTGAAAGCTCAAATGAGTGAGTGCTAGCACAGAGCTCGCCAGCAGGGGGCAGAAGCGGTGACTCCATCCACCCTGCTCCCATACCTTAATGTGCAAAACCCACTTCTTAGACGGGCCTTACAGATGGCAGTGGGACAGAGGGTTAGACACCACCCTGCATAGTGCCCAGAATGGCAAGAGAACCCACTGTGTCTCTGCCCTTCCCTTTTCTGCTCTGTCCTCCTGAACTTCAGCTCCAAACTGAGACTTCTGTGAAGGTCTACATCTATGCCCATTGAATTCGGGTCCAAAGTATCTTCCCCACGTGCTTTGTTCACGCGTGTCTTATACCCTAAGACGCTGTAAAGCCGCTCCAGGGAGGGCAACAGGTCTTCTGTTTCCTTTGTAAACTCAACTAGAGCTTTGAGAGACTAACATGCCGGTGCTCACACAGCTCTAAGAGGTGAGGGCACATGTTTACACTGGGTCTTTGACAGTACACATCTTTCTGCTGCCCTGAACACTTCGGGACTGACCTAAAATCAGGTCCCTGTGCTGACAGCCACATTCCCACGGCACCAGCAATGCTGCCTGTTGATCTACCCAGCCTTGGGGCATTCCTTCAACGGTTCGAAAGCCCTCGTTAGAAGCCCATGATTTCCTCTGGTATTTCTCCCCCCCCCCTTTAGCCTTCTATTTCCCCTTTGAGCCCCTTTCTAGCCAGAAAAGATAAAAGGGTCACCCTTAAAGGGAGAAGTTTACCCTCAAAGGGTCAACCTCAAAGGCAGGAGCTCACCCTGAAAGGAAAGGACTCACCCTCAAAAGATAAGGAGTCGCCCTCACAGGCAGGGTGGGATCCTCACCTGAATGAAGATGACCCAGTGGGCAGGATCCGGCACTGGAAAGAGGACCTGCCAAGAAGACCATCGGATTAGTAGCCTTGGCGGGACACAGTGAGGGGTGCGTGCACACCACCAGCTCTTTCCTTCCTGAGCTTCAGCACCAGTAAGTGGAGCTTCGAAGTCTCATCTGGGAAGCACAGTGAGGCTTCTGAGGGTGGGGGCACAGTTTTTGAAGGTAGGATTGAAAGCTACAATGAACGGTTTGGAAAGAATCCCTGGGGATACTGACTTTCTTTTCTAAACGGGAAGTGGGAATGAAGTGGAGATGGACTGCAAGCAAAAGGGCTTAAGCAAGCTCATGGGGGATAAAGGAGCCCTCCAGAAGGCCAAGGCAGAGGCTGCCTCCCTCCACACGATCAGAAAGATCTAGGGCAGCAGCTACACATGGACATGTGAACTCCAGGGACTGAGTTTGTGACCCCGGGACACTCACTTAGCATCCCGCCCTTGAGCGGGCCAGTGGTAACACGTGTTTTTAATCCCAGCACTCAGGAGAGAGAGGCAGGGGGATCTCTGTGAGTTTGAGGCCAGCCTGGCCTGTAGTGTGACAGCCAGGGATCCAGGGAGAAACCCTGTCTTAAAAAGAAAAGAAAAATGACCCCACCCTTGACATCTCACAGGCACAGACTTCTGGGGGCTTGTTCCCTCCACCGCCATTCCAAGGCGGCTAGAGTGGATTATCGACCAAGTCCACTTAAAACCTCTGAAAATCAGATAGTTACATTTAATCGGGGTTGTGTTTACCTGGACTATTAACTAGCTCTGAATCTCAAGGACCCATGCCTCTGTCAATCATGACCTGGGGTAGAGGTACAAAGTGCACAGAGGTCTAGAATCGAAGACTCCCTTCCTTTGATGGAGCTTAGGAGAAGGTTTCCATTATAGAGGAAGAAGAAAAGAGGTATTACCTCTTGGATAGAAAAGAAAGATTAATATGTTTGTTCCTGCTAACAAGAAGTCACAGAGACACAGGGCTCCCTATAAAGCCGAAATCCAACGTGGGACAGAGTCTGCTCCTGGCACACAGGAGATTCTCAAGAATAGTGTCTGCTGTCCCCCCAAGAAGCTCTAAGAAACGAAGGGTGGAGCTCTCACGGTACGACTTCCACCTGGTTCTTACTGGAGGTTGGTCCTGTCCGTGCCGCGAGACCTCTGATCCGGGGTCCCGGGGAGGGGCCACCCCACTCACCTCAAAGCCACTGGAGTTCAGAGGGTCACCTGCGGACGGGAGCTGCCGCCTCTTATAGGAGAAGCGCATCCTCAGAATGGCCAATGGGCGCCGGGCGCAGGGGAAGGCAGCTAATGAGGATGGGGCAGTGCGGGTGTGGGCGGGAACAACGTGGGTGTGGGCGGGAGCCGCCTGCACTGACCTCTTAGTCGCTGACCTCAGCCCAGGCGCCGGTCTTATTCACAGCTATTCTCGTGGAGTTTTAATTAAGTTAATGTTGACTCATCCTCAGCCACAAAAAGTCTGAGTAAGATTAAACAATCCGTTTAAAACGTCCCTCCAAACCATCATCACACCTGCTATTGACATAGTGGCTTGGACTCAGTCGCTGGGATTAGAAACCAAAGCAGAACTCCCCCTGTCTCCGGCCCCTATCCCTGAGTTTCTGGGAAATCCTGAGCTGCCTGTCTTTCTCCTAGTGTAGAGCCTTGTTCTTTAGACAGAATAACTGAACGTTTTAGAAGTGCTCACCACTCTTGCTATTAAAGAAAAAGAAATGTAGGATGCGTGCAGATAATGATGCTGTGCCTGCCGAAATATCACTTTCCCTGCTATACGAGCTCGGCACAGAAGCCAAATAGCATTTATCTGTTGATGATCCGTTATTAGACGCTCTACTAAAGGGCCAAACCGTGTCTCTCCATATCCTGGGGGACTAGTCCTAGGATGCTTCCAGAAGCCAGAGTCTAGGCATGCTCCTGGCTGTTATAAGGAATGTACCATAGCATGCATATATCCCGTAGGCTTTATCTTTAGATTATTTGCAATACCCAATGCAATTTAACTGCTATGTAGACATAATAGTGCTGTCTTGACTAACAACAAGGAAAACACTGTGCACAAGCAACCTCCCCAGCCTTTCCACGCAGCCCCCTCTTCCAATGCAGGATAAGAGCTGAGTCAGCAGCTGAGCCAGGCCTGGAGGAGGAGGGGCCAGCCGTCTATGTAACACTCAGTATTCTCTTTACGGGTTTTTGAAAACTCAGTTAAATGATCAATGTGTAAACTAAACACAGTAATGTCCACTATTTTAATGGGAGGGTCTTTTTGAGATAAGGTCTTTTGCTATATCTGAGGCTGGCCTGGAACTCACTCTGTAGCCCGTGCTGGCCTAGAACTCGGCTGTGCTCCTCCCTCTGCTTCTGAACTTCAGGCTTCTCATGTTGTCAGTCGCACGGCTGGATGTGCGTGTACTGCAGGGTGCTGTGTGAAGGTCATTCAGGGTCTCGCTTGCTCTGTAGCCCAGGCTGGCCTTACTCACACACAGCCTTCCTGCCCCAGTCTTCCAACTTGGGATTGTTGGCACCCTCACCAGGTCCAGCTTGTCCAGTCTTAAATGGCAGGGTGCCCACGATTTTTAACCCCCTAAACTGTTTTCCTTTTATCTATATAATAATTCTATAAGGTTAAAAATAGTGCTTGCATTGTAGGTCAGGAAACTGGAGCCCATAGCAAACAGCTCTGCAGCCTCCTGATTTTGGGCCCAGTGTTCTTGCTCTATACCATGAAAACAGGCCAAGAGACCTGGAACCAAGCTGAGGTCAAGGCTGCCATCCCCAAGCTGGGTATCTACAAGGACATGAACCGCCCCTGCTGAAAAAAGAGATAAACCCAGTTCCTGTAATGAACCCGTCTCTGGCCCTGAGGTGGATGGAAAAGCTGATGTTAGGGCTCTCCACATTGGTGGGTTGAGAAAAGCTGGAAACTTCTCTGAGCAGGCTGTGGGCATCCGGGCCCTCCACTTCTCCACCACGTGTCTTTTAATTTTTCTATTATGAGAATTTAGTGTACACACACACACACACACACACACACACACACACACACACACACACGATGCACATGCAGAGGCCAGAGACCAGCTTGCAGGAGTCAGTTCTGTCTTTCTACCCTGTGGGTTCTGGAAAATGAACTCAAGTCATCAGGCTTGGCAGCAGGCCCCTCCACCAGCTGACCCTCTTGCCCACCCTCTGCCAGGTTTCTTAGATGCCCTTTACCCTCTCCAAATAGCTCAACGCTGCGTCTAGAAGTCTGCGGGTTAAGGAGCGTCCTTGGGTTCCATGGGACATTTTTAAGTGAAGATACACGGGAGAACCTCCCATCTGGAGGCAGCTCTGCCCTCACTTGCCTGTTAGATTTCGTCCCTCGTTCCTCACTTCCCGCTCTTTCCCACACCCTTTCCTACAGTGTACTTGTAGGCACACCATTGCAGCTTTACCTACGTGATTATTTGATCACTCGAATCTCCCACAGGGGAAACTGGATTTTTTTTTAATGCTAAATCATTACTGGCTAGCCCAGTGCCTGGCACAGAAGCATGTAGTTATTTCTCAATAACTATCGGTGAGAGGTTGGGCACGGTGGTACACATCTGTGATCCCAGCAACCTGGGACACTGAGGCAGGAAAATCATTTGATTCCAGTATCTCAAGACTTATCAAGACGACTTATCAAGCTCCCATCTCAAAACATTATTAAAATAATAACAATATTATTATATAATAATATATAATGTTAACTACATTATATATTATTATATATTATACACGCTATATAAGAGTATCATCATCTGGGTTGGTGATTTAGCTCAGTGGTAGAGCGCTTGCCTAGCAAGCGCAAGGACCTGGGTTCATCATCATCATCATCATCATCATCATTGGCTGGGAAGATGGGCCAGTCAGTAAAGTGCTTACCCTGCAGGTATGGGGAGCTAGGTTCATTCCATAGGTCTCAACTAAAAGCCAATTGTGGTGGTGTATGCTTGACTGCCCAGCTCTACAAAGGGAGAGACAAGAAGATCCCTGGGGCTTGCTAGCCAGGAGTTCCAAACCACAAAAAGAATGTTTCTGAAGGGGTTGGGGATTTGGCTCAGTGGTAGAGCGCTTGCCTAGGAAGCGCAAGGCCCTGGGTTCGGTCCCCAGCTCCGAAAAAAATAAAAATAAAAAAAAAAAAAGAATGTTTCTGAAAAACAAGATGGTGGGCTGAGCAGATGGCTGAGTGGGCTAGGTGCTTGCCACAAGGGTAAGGGCCTGAGTTTGAATCCCCAGAAGCCAGGTGAAGCCAGGCCGAGCAGCGTGTATCTGTAATCACAATGTTTCTGAGGAAGATGGGAGGCAGAGAACAAAGAATCCAGAAAGCTCACGGGCCAGCTACCCTGGTGTGTGGATGCCACGACAAACAGCATAGAGGGAGACTCTGCATCAAAGAAGGAGGGAGGGGTGCACAAGCACCCCAGGTTGTCCTCTGACCTTCATATGTGCTGTGGGATGTGCATTCCTACACACACACACACACACACACACACACACACACTATACACACACACACCATACACACATACACACACACCATACACACACACACACACCACACACACACCACACACACACACCATACACACACACACACCACACACACACCACACACACACACCATACACACACACACCACACACACACCACACACACACCACACACACATATACACACACACACCATACACACACACCACACACACATACCACACACACACATATACACATACACCATACACACACACCACACACACTATACACACACACACCATACACACATACACACACACCATACACACACACACACCACACACACACCACACACACACACCATACACACACACACACCACACACACACCACACACACACACCATACACACATACACACACACCATACACACACACCACACACACACACACATATCCACACACACACATATACACACACACCATACACACACACACCATACACACACATATATACACACACCATACACACACATACTATACACACACACACCATACACACATACACACACACCATACACACACACACCCCACACACACACACACCACACACACACCACACACACACATATACACACATCATACACACACACCATACACACACACCATACACACACACACCACACACACACACACCACACACACACACCACACACACACACACCACACACTCACACCATACACACACACCATACACACACACCACACACACACACCATACACACACACCATACACACACACATATATACACACACCACCCACACACATATACACACACACCATACACACACACACCATACACACACACCACACACACACATATATACACACACCACCCACACACATATATACACACACCATACACACACACACCATACACACCTGTATATACACACACTTGTACATACACATAAATAAATACATAAAATGAATGCCAGATAACTGATAGAACCTATGTTTAAGTATGTTCACATTTGCCTGGCATGCTGCCTGTAATCTCTGCACAGGAAAGGCAGAAGCAGAGGACTGCGTGTTTGAGACTAGGCTGGCCTCCACAGTGAAACCCTGCCTCAAAAACAAATGCTTTTATCCCAGCGCTTTTGAAGAGGGGGTTCCGGATTCAGAAGGCCCTCTTGCCTTCTAAAAGTACTTCACCAACACATTCCCACTCAAAGGGGTCTAGGCTCTGTCCACCGTCACCAGAGTGGACGTTTGCTGCACAATTTATTTCTGACGGTTTTTACAGCCAAAGTGATCGTCGGATGACTTCGCTGACTGATGGCAAATGGAAACGGATCGAGTTCAGAACAGAAATGGATCCAGTTCAGGACTGAAAGCAGAAAAGCCCTAGGACAAAGTGGGAAGGCTGTGCGGGTGAGGTAGGGTTTTAAAGATTGTTGTTGTTTCTTAGGGCAAGATAGACTGGAGGTAGAACAACCCACTTAGAGAAGAAAGATGGTGGATGAGGAAGGCAGAGGAGGGACGGCCCTCATTAGCTCTGATAGGTCTGTTGGAAAGTTCCCTGGCTTCCTAGGTATAAATCAGATCATCTGATGACCCTGAAAGGTGTCACAGCTTTCCAGGCAAGTGACACTGATAAACATCCAGACGGTGGCTTGTAGGTAAGGCAGGGTGTGACAGAGGCACAGACAGGGAATTTGGAATTAAACACAGAAGTGCCTGCATTAGGGCTGTCAGGAGCATGGTCCATGGCACCCTTGTTTTATTACAGCTCTTTGTGGGAGTGTTTCTTTTTTATTTTAATTAACGAAATTTATTTACTTTACATCCGGACTGCAGTTTTTCGTCCCTCCTCTCCTCTCAGCCCTTCCTCCACATCTTCCCTCTCTTCCATTCACTCTTCCTCCCTTTTCTCTTCAGAAAAGGGAAGACTCATGGTCATATTTCTAATGTCTCAATTAACAGCCCCCATGTCTGCTGGGGGCTGGGGCAATGGCTCATCAGATAAAAGCATTTGTTGTTCTTGGACCTGAATTTGGTTTCCATCCCCAGTAACAGGCAGCTCACAACTCATGCTCCAGAGGATCTGACGCCCTCTTCTGGCCTCTGTTGAAACCTTCACCTACACAGGCGTACACACACACACACACACACACACACACACACACACACACACACACACACTCACACAGGAGCACGTGCACACCAATTTGGGTTCCACTATGTTGTTCAGACTGGCCTTGAGAGGCCAGACAAGACACCCTGCTTCAGTCTCCCAAGTAACTGAGACTACAGGAACTCGCTAGCACACCCGGTGCCACACACACAGTGTGGACAGAGAGGGAGGGGAGGGAAAGAGAGGGAAGACAAGGATGAGAAATGTCACAGTGAGTAATTTTCTGGGAAAATAGTAGCTAGCTAACCTTGAACCACGGGAGAGGTCCAAATATCGAAAATGCCACAAAAGGACCACCCTTGTCTCCATCTCAATTTTAAGACTGTTATTCTATTCTCCGACAATTTTATATACATACGCAATGTATCTTAGTCATATCCACCCCAGCATCCCCGTCTCACCGGTCTTGACTCCCTCCAACCTCTGCCTCTCCAGAGTGCAATTCCACACCAAGACGAATTTCATCCCTAACCCTAACCCTAACCCTAACCCTAACCCTAACCCTAACCCTAACCCTAACCCTAACCCTAACCCTAACCCCTGACGAAAAAGAACTACGCGACCATTTCAGGAAATGCCAGCAGCACACTCAGTAAAACTTAGCATGTATTTTGTGAGGAAGACAAACATATGATTTCCAGTGTGGGGAGGGATGGGGACAGAGTCTGAATCACCTGTCTTTTGGGTGTCCCATTCAAATGTAAAAGAACGTGGACTTTTTTTTTCCCATCTGATTAACATGTGCTAAGGATGGTGACCGCTATCTCTGGTGACCAACTGTCCCTCTGCTATGTCAGCACCATGAAGGTTTCTTTCTCTCTTGTTCTCGTTCAACAGCCAGCGGGTGACCCTCTGGGGTTGTTGTTCTTGCTGTGGTCTGGGAGTTGGGGAACTTCTACCTTAGGGCTCTGCCCTCTGAATCTAGCGGTCACCGAGACGGATAGTAAGTTAGTGATGTGGTGCCAGGTCTTAAATGCTTCTACACTCCCAAGCTACACCTCCTCCCATCTCTTCCTTACTGTCTTCCTGTAAGCCAAGAAGAAGATTCGAAACAACTGTGTAGCATCCAGAGTCATCTCCATAGGAGGCAAAGGTCTTTCTCATGTGCACATGTAGCATAAGGACTCGGAGGCGACCCTGGAGCCCAACGCAGCCACTTTATTAGCTCAGAGACAACAGACAGCCTAGCTTCCCCACACATTGGTTTCTCTGCCTGTGAAATGCCTTCTCACATTATGTTTTAAGGTTTTACTCCTATAATCAGCATAAAAGTAGCAAGGAAAACATTCATCCTTTAATGATGTGAAGTAGCCCACCCATATCTAGCCAGGGCTACATATTTTCACTCCATCATGACAAACACCAGAGGGAAAGAATTCAAGGTGCAGGAGTGTCCCCTTGGCTTGTAGCTCTGGAGGTTGCAAGCCCAGCAAAGCAGGCATTGTTTCTGGACCTCGGAGAGACAGAATCCACAGTTGAAGGGTGCAAGGTCTGGGAAGCAGAGAAAGGAACGAGGGCCAACATACACCCATCCAAGCCACACTCTAGTTACCCACTGTCTCCAGCAAGCCCTACTCCACACAGTTCTATTACCTCCCTCTAAGTAAAATCAGACTCGTAATCCACTGACAGACGCAGTAAACCACAGAGCAGGTCAGAGCCCCCGCCAGAGATCTAATTACACTGGGACAAATGTTCAGTCACATTCTGAGCTCTTCAAAATCTCCTGGGCATTTTAATCCAAGCAAGTTAACTGATATTAATGATTAATTTGTTTTTTTAATTAATTAGTAAGAGGGAAAAAGGGTCCAGGGAAGGGGGAGGGGGACATAAAAACGTTCAAAGCACATTATATACATGTTTGAATGGATTGTGGTGAGACCCCATTGTCTTGCACAATAATTTTTAATTTATACTCAAGGTACTGTCCGTGGCTTGGTTATTACTCACCTTTCTGTTTTAGTGTGAGTTAGGAATCAACCTCAGCACGCTTGTCAGGCAAGTTCTGACTAACGAGGAGTAAATCCCCACGCAAGGTTTGACTTTTGGTTTCTGGTGGGGGTTGTTGTTGTTGTTGTTGCTGTTGTTGCTGTTTGGGTATTTTGTTGACTTGTTTTGTTTCCAGTTTCTTACATGTATACAGTGTATCTTGATCATATCCATCCTCCATTCAAATTGCCTCTACCCCTCCCCCAACACATCTCCCAGCCTGATGTTCCCATCTTTTTAAGTAACAGAGTCCTGTTAGTGCTGCTCACGAACACGCAGGTGTGGGGTCACCCACTGGAGCGTAGGCAACCTGCACTCTTAAAGAAAACCGACTCCCACTCCCCAAGCAGCCATCAACTGGCAAAAGCAACTCAGTTAGCATGGGGGTCTCTCCGGACCCCCTCCCCCATGTAGGCCGGAAAAAAAAATTTAACTTTTTTTTTATCCTTTGTGAATTTCCCGCCACTCACCCCAGTCCACAGCAAAAGCCCTCTGAGTTTTGAGCGCCGAGCCATTAGACGACATGGGTGCGCAGACAGCACACTGTGGCAGCTTGTCATCCAGCATTGAGATCCAGGAGCATCACTTCAGTGAGGTCGTTCTCAGGCTGATCTATTCAGGAGTGTTGTTTAAGGTCCCGTGAACGGGTGCTTGTCTATATTTATGTCTGTGCACTGTGTGCGTGCCTGGTCCCTGTGGAGGCCAGAAGAAGCCATCAGATTCCCTGGAGCTGGAGTTAAAGATGGCTGTGAGCTGCTACATGGGTGCTGGGAACCAAACCCGGGTCCTCTGCAAGAGCAGTCGGTGCTGCTGAGTCATCCCTGCGGCTCCCTGGTGAGACTTTAATACCGTGTTACACAGAGACTGAGAGTCCAATATCCACGTTGTGCTGAGATTTGGGTTAAAGAAAATTATTTTTAACATTACAATGCGATGTGAAAAGAAATCTATTCAGATAAAAATTACTGTTGCAGAAAACTGAACATACAAAAGATCCCTTCACTGAGAGGGCCCAGGGTCCAGCACAGTCCTGTGAGAGATGAAGCTCAAGCCAGCAATCATTCCATACGTGTTTGTCCAGAAGGAGTACAAACGGCACGTGTGTGTGCGTGTGTGCATGTGTGTATGTGTGTGTATGTGTATGTGTGTGTATTTGTGTATGTATGTGTGCATGTGTGTGTATGTATGTGTGCATGTGTATGTATGTGTGTGTATTTGTGTATGTATGTGTGCATGTGTGTGTATGTATGTGTGCATGTGTATGTATGTGTGTGTGCATGTGTGTATGTGCATGTGTGTGTATGTGTATGTATGTATGCGTGTGTGTGTGTGCATGTGTGTATGTGTGTGTGCGTGTATGTATGTGTGTGTGTGTGCATGTGAGAGAGAGAGAGAGAGAGGAGGAGTGCGGTGAGTCAAGGCTTTCCTCATTGTTCTTCAGGAAGGTGTGAGTACAGAGCAGGCACACTTTCACAGAAACCACCACAAACGCCACACAAAACCTAACAGATTTAAATAGAAATTCGCTTGAAGAGGAAGTGTGGTTAATGAGAAAGGTCAGGCTGAGACGAACTTTCTGGAGTCCTCAAGATCCAAATCTACCAAGTCCCCGCCCTGAAAGGACTATCACCCTCACATGATACTTTGGGCCTTGATAATAACCCGGGGCTTTCTGAGAAGAGCTAGACACGGATCTGCTTATACACCAGAATCGAGATCCAAATCTTCTCCTCTGTGCTGCCACACACATTGGCCAGGACGGTAAGCTCACATGATGCCTTCAGCAAGCTCTTACAGCAGATAACACCTCGGGGCTTCTGGGACGCGGTGCTTCCTTAAACGTGGCGCTGTGCACAGTTCGTTTTAAATCCACTTCGTTTCTCAGCAGTTTTCCTTTCTTTTTTAAATTGTAACTGAAAAACCACATTAGCATCTCTGCTCCATCACATCACAGCCCCTAAGTGAGGGGCATCTCAGACTCATTGAGAAGTTAGCCTGGTTAGTATGGGTCATGACAAAGCTGTGTGTTGGCATTTGCCCACAGACACATTGATGGGGAGGCACAACCCAAGGCCTCCCTCCTCCACAAGGAAACTTTTTGTGTCAGTGTACTGTGGATTCTTCAAACATCAAACTAAAGACTACAAAGGATTACTTCGTTTTCAGTTTTGTGGGCTGTGTGGGATGTGTCAACTTAGTGTTTTGAATCTTACAGACCCCCCCCCCAACGTTACTGAGATATTTATTATAAAAGTCCTCAGGGGGCTGGAAAGACGGCTCAGCAGTTAAGAGCACTGCCTACTCTTCCAAAGTGTCTGAACTCAATTCCCCACGTTTACCTGGTGGCTCACAACCATCTGTGACTCCAGCTCCAGGGGATCCAACATCCTCTTCCGGCCTCTTCAGGTACCAGGCACATACACAGTGCACAGACAAACACACAAGAAAAACATACATACGCATAAAATAAGAATAAGGGGCTGGAGAGATGGCTCAGTGGATAAGAGCACTAGCTGCTCTCTCAGAGGTCCTGAGTTCAATTCCCAGCAACATGGTGGCCCACAGCCATCTGATGCCCTCTTCGGGTGTGTCTGAAGAGAACGACAGTTCACTCACATATATAAAATAAACAAATACTGCTTTAAAAAATAAAATAAAAAAATAAATCTTTTAAGAAATTTTAAGAACTCGGGGCTGGAGAGATGGCTCAGTGGTTAAGAGCACTGACTGCTTTTCCAGAGGTCCTGAGTTCAAATCCCAGCAACCACATGGTGGCTCACAACCATCTATGAATAAAATAAATAAATCTTTTTAAAAAAAAAAAGAAATTTTAAGAACTCAATCCCACTTGGAAGAGCCGAGACAAATGCTTTAGGATGCCCCATTTCGATAAGGGATGGTACGACGGGTACTCTTGCTAGACAGAAGGGAAATGCGCCTCTCTGTTCAGATGAGAAGGCAAACGGAGAACATGTGTCTCTCCGCCCGTGGAAGTACAGTGCTCAGAGTCGTTAGGAATCATTAGGAAAGTGGTTGTCCGGGGTTTTAAGATAGGAGAGGCTACCCTATGAGAATCGACTGCTGCCCCCCCCCCCGAGTCTGCCATCTTGTTTGCTCTGTGCTGTGGACAGAGGCATTATCAGCAACTCATTTGAGGCTGCCAATCCTTTCTCCACGCAAGTCAAACACCGTTTGTTGGGGCCACTGAGCACAAAGCCCGAACCATTTGTCTAATTTAATGATCTCTGAAGAGAACCTTTTATAAAAACGGTGTCACTGAGTCTACACTGGGCCAGGGGTAGGGGGAAGTGAGCCAACCTTCTTTGTTTCCGTAATTGAGCTCAAGGCAGAGGAGCCTGGCTTCCACAATGATCAGGAAGACTCCAGGAGAAGCAAAACATGACCATATGGAAGGGCCAAGAGAAGAAAATGTGCCTTGCAGAGACAAAGACGGCCAGGCCCAGAGAGCCGCACACAGAAAAAGATTCTCCTCTCATCTCCAGGGAAATCCAGTCGACAAGTGCTTATACCCCAGACCCCAACTGGAAGAGAGAGGCTTGGGGGGCGCTTTCCCAGCTGTGCCAGATGTTAGGAGACTTTACGGACTCTAGTGTGGGGAAAGTAAATCGATACAGCCTTTCCCTGCAGAAGGTTAGGGCCAAGCCCTTAATTGGCCTTTATTGATCCCTAGAGAGGGGGGACTCTAGCTATGCATGAAGAAACATTTGTAATGCTTTCAGGAGAGAAGCCAGTGTGTCTAGAATTGGCTGATGAACATGGCAGGGTTCTAGTTTCGTAGCGCGGCATATTGACTGGATTTCATATTCAACGCAGTTGGCTCTTGTCTTGTTTTTTTCTTCCTTTGAAGCAGTTCTAGAGCAGGCCCTGGAAGAGACACACCAGACAACAGAGTCACTAAAAGTCAGATGCATGCACAGCCTACACAGAAGGGTTTGATATTCAGAATGGGGCCAAGGGGACTCGTCACCAAACATGGCCAAGGAAAGGAAGCTTCAGGGTGTCCCAGCGAGGCCTCTGTGCTTTGTAGAAGATGTGGGTAAATACACCACCATTTCATGAGTTCAGAGCCACTAAGAGCCTCCTGGGGTCTCCACCACAAGCTCCAACTTTTCCCTCTTCAGTTCCACCACACCCACTCTGGGAGCCAAGGGCATGGTATACCCAAGCACCTGTCCAAAGGCACAGAAGAGGAAGTGTCACACCTGGCCAGCCTGTCTGGACCCTGCCCACAAGGGCAACAGAGATGGCTGTTTGCCTGTGTAATGAAGTCATTGAAAGGCATTCTGTAGTGCTTTAAATCAGCCTTGTAAGTGTCACCATGCAACTCCTCCAGGAAAGATGGGGGTGAGGTGGGCAAGGCGCAGGAGAGATCCAGGGACATAGAAAAGGGGACCACAGTGCTGTTCAGGCTTTTTGTACTGGCAGTGCTTTGAAAAACAAGTCCTTGTTTGATCGTAGTAGAGCTGTGAAACCTACTGCTTGCAGCCACCAAGTCTTCTAATGCAGTTACGTTCCTTCTGAAAGTCCTGCCAAAGCCACGGTCATCAACCAAAGACGGGGTCAGGGATCCGAGAGGGGACAGCTGTTGCTTGTAAAGGCTTAGAGTATCGGCCGCACTGTAAGAGGATGGGCAGCCAAGCCGCACTTCTGAAAAGCTCGTGCTGGCTAAGTAACCGGCTTCTGGAATAAGCACTCAAGGACAGGGAAGGTCAGAGCCACCGGTGCCACCTGAACCTTACTCAGACTAGGGGTCTTGTTTAAGAAAACAGAGACTTGCAAGTTCAAAGTGACAAGCCATTTCCCAGGTCTTAAGGACCAGCAAATAAGAGGCCATTAAGCCAGTGTTCCCCAAACTTTGCTAAACCTAGGGAGCTTTGTAAAAAAAAAAATGTGTAACTGGGGAGAGTGACCCACACTTGCAATCACAGCTGGAGGCTGAGGTCTGGTAGCTCAAGGCCAACCTCTGCTCTTCAGCAGGTTTAGAGACCGTAGTTTGTGTCCCGAGGCAACTAAATTGGTAGGTCTGGGGTAGAGCTGACATCTGCTCTTAGCTTCCCAGGAGGAGTTGGTTCCAGCCCTATAGGAACTCAAGGAGTTTGGGAATCTAACATAAGCTCAGCGTCATTAGCTCTGAGGAGGAGGCACAGTATTCACCCACCTGTTCAGCTAACTCCAGGGCACGCTGTAAGCCAAACACTGTGCACCCATCACGGAGTACCCTACCTGACAGGCAGCCAGCTAGCCGTACATGCTTGTTAGAGCTACACAGGAAGATAGTCTGTCACAGGTTCTGGGAGTTAGAAGAGAGTAAAGGAGAGGAGGAGAGGACAAGGAAGCCAGCAAGCCGCTCAACATGCCAGCCTGCCTTTTGATCCGTCTCTTTGTCGCGAGTCTGAATCTGTGTGTGTGGAGGGGTGGTGTAGAGACCCCAGGAGACGCCTGAAGGAGTCTCGTCTCTCTGCTCTAACAACAGCATCTCTGCCTTCTTACCCACACAGCGGGGTCTGAACGCTGCATCTGCTAGTCTCAAGGGTGGGGATTAAAGGTAACAGGTACATTCTGTCCATAAGACACCAGAGAATTTCTTTCGAGCCTCTCTCTGTGAGCAAGAGCAAAAACCGATAAAGCAAGAGGTTCGATTATGTTTAAATTTGCTCCAATCCAAGGATTTAAACATGCCCTTTAAGAACAGTCTTGCGGGGCTGGAGAGATGGCTCAGCGGTTCAGAGCACCCAACTGCTCTTCCAGAGGTCATGAGTTCGATTCCCAGCAACCACATGGTGGCTCACAACCATCTGTAAAGAGATCTGATGCCCTCTTCTGGTGTATCTGAAGTCAGCTACAGTGTGCATATATATAATAAATGAATAAATCTTTAAAAAAAAAAAGAACAGTCTTGCATTTGATTCGAGAAGAAAGATTTCACGTCTCAAATGACTTCGGTGATGGCGTCGGGTGCAGGAGGAGGACAGTGATGAGGCCCAACTCATGAGACTCGTTACGTTCACCTTCCTCCTCTCCTAGCTTCTAGGGTTCCGCTCCCTTACGGCTGTGCTCTGCAGTTAAGATAAATTCCAGACTTTGAGGGTTTTTTTTTATCCTATTAGCCCCGAGTCTCCTGCACACAACCTGGATTGGTCTCCCCTCAGACCTCTGCTGTGACATCACCATGCCCTGTGGTGGCAGGCTTGTTGGCATGGCCACCATGTCTCAATTCAGCAGTGATACAGCTTGAGAACTTCTGGGAAGCTTAAGATGGAGCTTCCCTTTGCAGATGAGGTGTAGCCGAGCCCTGGGGAGCAACCAGAGGGGAGAGTCATTTATAATGCTGGATGAGCCGGGGTGAGGTGGGGCGAGGACATTCAGCTGCTGATCTCATCGGAAGGTGGTAGGAAGAGGGTGTTGGAGCTCACATATGCTTTAGGAAGACAGCCTTCCAAAAGGACTCTTAGAGCCCTAGATACCCAATTGATGTGTAAGCCGGAGGAGTGAGAGCCCCCTGCCTCAGGGGCAGTGGCATGGACCTTGGCTTTCAAAGGCTGATGGAGTGGTAGCGAGCATCCTTTTTTCTCTCCTGACTTGAATCCCCACCAATTAGTCCCAGGAACTGAGCATAGTGCTTCACACATGGTCAAATCAAGTCCCTGCAGACTTAGGGATGAATGAATGAATGAATGAATGAATGAATGAATGAATGAATGCATGAATGCATGAATGCATGAATGAGTGTCCCTTAAGGTTCAGTTTCCATCTCACTGGTTCTGTAAACATCAACAAAGCACTTAGGGACAGCATACTGAAAGAGTCTCTGAAGAGATGGCACTCTTGACAGGACCTATGTTCTGTAAATAAACCAGGTTTCCCAGGGTGAACCAGCCTTCTGCCCACAGAAACTCCCGGGGAGGCCACATGGAAACCAGTGCTGGTGTATAGTTGGGGAGAAGCAGACAACTGTTGGAACCCCAGCACTCAGAGAGTGGAGGCAGGATTTGGGGGCCAAGTCACCCTGGACTATGTAGCAGGACCTTGTCTCAACAGCCCCCCCCCAAAAAAAATGTTGACAGGAGCTTTAAAAAGAAAAAAAAAGACACAAACAAAACCACCAAAGTTAAGTTTTCCCAAAACTCTAGCACATGGAAAATAATCTCTAGATTGCCCCAGGTCTTCTGGGGATGGGTGCCAGCTGGAACAGCTTCTGCTCCTCCATATGTGCCCCCAGAACCAGAAGTCTGCCCTCCGTGGGACAGAGTTCCCTGCGTGCACTCACTTAGGGATGAGTGACCTTTCTTCTCTCTCTTTCAATTAATTTCCATTTCTTCCCAGCCTGAGTGAATGCTGGACCCAGAGCAAGCAGGCTGATATGACTACGGAAAGTATTAATCTCCCATCAAAGGAAGGGCAGCTGGCTCGTGGTCACGGAGTAGCTGGCACGCTCCTCCAGAGGGCTTCTGGGGACCACGGTGCTCAGAGAACACCCTTCCAAGAAGTCGGCAGTGTCCTAAAAGATAAACGCATCTTCGGAAATTGATATTTGCTCTGGGAGTTTCCCCTTAGCTGCTCTAAACAGCCAACCCATATGGAAACGGGTCCAAACAGGAAATCTTGCTACCAACATTCATGCCACCCAGAACTCGAATGAAAATGGGAAGTTTCCCCTATCAAGTCCATTCGTGTGTCACAGAGTGTCACTGGAGCAAGCTGCCTATATGTCTTGGCAAACTGAATACTATGATCATAAAAAAAAAAATGGAAAGAATTTCCAGAGGTCATTTAAAACAACCAAGCCATCTATTTTGTTCAAAACTAAAACAGACATGCATGAAAAGAAATGAGTATCATCTAGGGAGTTGGTTCTGGGGTCCACTGCTTCAGTGGGGTTTTCTTCCCATCTATGTGAGGAGAAGTTAATCAATTGTCTCCATCATTTCCAAACACAGACCCAAAGGAAGAGTGACTCGCACACCCTCTTTCCAAATACAGCCTCAAGGAAGAGAGATGCTGAATTCTTCAAATGTGGAGGGGTCCAAAAGCAGCTTCATGATCTAGTGCTGATTGGCTCCAATGGGGATGGTGACTGACATCATAGAATCAGGGAATGTGGATTAACCCTGTGACTACATTTGCATGCTTCCCCACCCTATCTATGCTCTGAGCATCCCCTGCACTCTCCTTCCGGCTGAAAGTCTGTGCCTGATGAAGTCAAGCTCCTCCAAAACACACAGCCTCTCTGCCCTTTCTTCCCGTATTCTGCCCCATAGTCTGTGTGCAGCTGGGCCTGAGCAGGAAGGTGTCACGTCTGTTGAACAGACTGTTTCCAAGACCTCGATTTCTCCTCTAATCATATGAGTGTGGAGCGCTAAGGGGAAAACCATAAAAGTCATTATGAACAGATTCCATGATGTCAAAGGGAAAACAGCTGGAGCAGACAGTTTAATAAGCAGCCCTCCTTTTATTACAATGGGCTTGACATCACCTGTTATTTATTGTTTCCATCACTAGAACACAAAGCCTTGCGGGACAGGATGAAAAGGACGTGTGGACTTTACTAAGCATTTTAATATCCTCTTATTGACAGTAGATAGAAGATCTGAACAAGGGCTGGAAGCAGGAAATGATTCTCGTGATTTCATTGTGGTTGGAGGGAGAGCCGCCCCGATGGCAACGTTGGGCAGATGGTCTTTCACTTCCAAAGAGCCCGTAGGTCAACAAGTCCAATATTGATACAGACTAGTGAGTAATTGATGGGTGCCTGGCAAGTGGAGAGTTTTCATGAACATATTCTGTATGCCGAGCAGTGGAACAGGAAGCTGCCATCTAAAGGTTCCTTTAAGATTGTAGGAGATGGATGAAGAACACCATGAGAACAATGCAGTAGGGCTCACAGGGGCTCACAGAGACACTAAAGCAACAGTCATGGGCCCTATCTGAGATAGGTCCTCTGCATATATGTCATGGTTGTATAGCTTAGTGTTCTTGTGGGACTCCTAACAGTGGAGTTGGGGTGTCTCTGACTCTTTTGCCTGCGCTTGGGACCCTCATCCAGCCTTCACATGAGAGTTTGTGCCTGGTCTTCTTGTAGCTTGGTAGAACGTGTTTGTGCAGTTGATATCCCTGGGAGGCCTGCTCTTCTGGGCAAGAGGGAAATAGAGAAGTGGATTTGAGGGAGAGAGAAAAATATGGTGGGGGGAGGGGGTACTGGTGGGAGTAGCGAGAGGGGAAACTTCAGCCAGGATGTAATATATGAGAGAAGTGTGTGTGTGTGTGTGTGTGTATAACATATATTATATTATATACACATGTATATAATAAATGAAGTCGCCTTCAAGCCGTTTCACAACAAAAGACGGTTAAGAGCCACAGAGGAATACATCGAGACCATAGCCAAGAAGCTCTTGGTTTTCTGCTACAAATGTGATTCACAATGAAATATGGAGCCTAATATTTCTAAGTTCCTCTCTGGTAAAAATAAACATTAAAGCTTTTGAGATTTTTTTTTGGATCTCATTTTAACGCACATCAAATACCACTTCATTGAGGCCTCCTTAGTCACTGGAAGCTTCAGACTCCTCTTGACTTAGTCCACTGTTCTCAACAATCCTTCATTTGTTACAACTGCTGGTCCTGAATCACAGTCAGGTGGCGTCTTATCCAGAACTGGGGGTCTTTCCCCATCGGCCTTCTCATTCCCTGAGGTGCTTTCTTGTGGCTATTTCCTATGTCTATCAAGGATAGAATGTAAGCCATTATGTTAAGCAAGACACACAGAAAAGCTCTCAAAGAACACCAGGGAGAAAACAAAAAGATTTCAAAATAAAGGAAATAATGGTGCCCAGAGGTGGTGGGAGTTGGGTGCGAGGAACAGAGAGGGTTCATGGATGGGTGCTATCGGGTCTAATGTTCTATGACAGAGCAGGGTAACAACGTAGTTGCATATTTTAAATTAGTTAATCAAAAGTATTTTTTATTAATATTATCAAGACAAAGCAATGATAAAGATTTGAGACACACAAAATAAGTACTCTGCTGTGTGGTTTATATAAATGTACCACTACTGCCCTGAACCTTATAAATTCATACAGTAATGTGCTAGTTACACTTTATTTGAAAGAAGGTCTTGCTTTAACCCAAGCTGGACTTGAACTCACGATTCTCCTGCTTTGGCCTCCAGAGGGATAGGACTTTAGCTCTGTGTCTGGCTAGAAGAAAAGAATAGGAATGCTAATGACTGTCAGGAATAGAACGCTCTCCGAGTGAAATTCCACCAGGGGCCCGTGAGGCTCACACACTTGAATCAGGAACTACTTTGATGACATAAGATGGGATGCGAGGGGGCTGGAGAGATGGCTCTGTGGTTATGAGTACCGGGTTCCAGTGGTTATGAGTACCGAGTTCCAGAGGACTCAGGTTCAATTCCCAGCACCCACATGGCACCCGCAACTGTTAGTTAACTCCTGTTCCAGGTGGTCCAATATCCTCACACAAACACACATGTAAGCAAAACACCAATATGCATAAAAAATAAGAACAAATAATTAAAAAAAAAAGATAGGAGGTAAAGTAGCTGAACACCACGGTAGCTTCTTCTCCCTTTACATTAACACTGAGTAGAGGCCGTCCCAAACCAGCATTGGTTCCTCTTCACTTACACATGGGCCGGGTCAACTGCAGACTCCTGGCCACAGACTGAATGCACATTTACTCCACTGACTTCTCACCCTGCCAGGACCAAGTTACCCAGGACATGCTCTCCTCGAAGTGAATGGCAGGAACGCAGGAGGCTAAAAGCACAGAAGCATCCTGCTCTACCTAATGCTGTTCAGTAATGACTTGGCCCCGCTCAAAGGATCAGGAAAGCACGCTCCACTCACCGAGGAGCCACGGCAAGGACACGGATACAGGTGGACAGAGCAGAATGATCTGCCTCCAGCTGCCTAACCCCCTCTGTCCCTGTGAGGTCCGCAGCACCGTCCTGAATCTTTACGCCATACCCTAAGTGTGCCAGCCCCACTGGGGCAAGATTTCTGTCTGCCCCACCCACTGTGGTAGCCGCAGAGTGCTGCCTGTGTGTTTATTCATCTGTTTTCTTGGTGCCAAAATGTACCTGTGAGACAATCAATGACTGACAGGCTGCCCCAGGCCAGAACTCAAGCCTTACGACTTCCGTGATACAGAATCTAGTAGTCCTGAGCCAACCATTTTTGGCCAGTTTTGCTCAGACATCACTTCCTTTCTCAGTCAGACATGCTAACAGGGGAGAAGGTAGGCAGCTCAGCCACAGAGACAGGCACACGGAGAAGCAAATACCTTTAAAATGCCTCCGGAGCTGATCCATGCCTACGTATAGGCTGCCAGTGATGTGATGTATAGTGATGAGGGGCTTTAGGGCCAGGCAGGCCTAGAGTAAATCCCAAGGCAACATTTATTCGCCATCTCGGACAACACCAAGAAAAATACAGAAACACGCTATTCAAAGAAATGTCTATCCAATTTTCCTTTTTCTGATATGTCTGCCGGTTTAGCCCTAGGTCATTGTAAAATCGCCCTTTGAAGAACTAGGCTAACGAGGAGCCTGAAGAATGCTGGTAGAGCAGGCAGCGTGCCTTAGCCAGCACGCACATCCTGTGCTTCAGTGACTTCTGCACTGGTATTCACACAGCTCAACTCTGTAAAGCAGAAAACGGTGCTCACTAAAGATGTGCCGAGCCCCAGACACAGGTTATGTCTCGATGTCTGCATCTACTTCAGCACAAGCATATATGCTGAGGGGTAGCTCCTGAACTTTCCCATTTATATGCCAGTGTCTTCAAGGTCAGTAACCCAAAGCCAAAGCAATAGGAAATATTAAGGATGGAGGAAAAACCCATTTAAGTCTAAGGAGCTGGAGCAGACAAAGAAATGAGATAAAATAAAGACCCACCAGAGTGGAGCTGGACCTCGGTGGTCAGGTACTAAATATCCTTTACAAAAAGCAAGAGCATGTTTCTTCCGAGATGGTCAGATACCTCAGAACCTGGACTGAAACTCAGGTATCACAATTTACACAAGCATGTTTGCTAATTCTTGTTCCTCTTGTAACTTTTCTCCCTCCCACACCTGCAGCACAGGAAGATTCACAGGCCCGTGTACTCCCCAGGTCCGCAGTTATGCTTACAGAGTGCCATCCTTAAAGATGACTGCAGCAGATCCAAGGGCTGCATTTCTGTGTTACTTCCCCGAATCATATGTGACTCAAGTTTTAGCACTGGCCAGGTTTTCTTTTACACTATTCTAATTGACAGATTAAGGATGTGGTCATGCACATCAAACCAATGTGAAGTTTGTAGTGCCTGAAAACCAGAAGAAAGTAAGAGTAGACGGTAAGGGGCCAGCCGGAATCGAGAAGCAGGAAACAGCATGTCGGTTGGCCCTCTTACATCATACCTTTCCTTCTCTCTCTCTAACTTGTCCTCTGAGGGGCACCCTCACCTTCAGAAGCCCTTGTGTTCTGAAAGTGTGTTCTCATAAAGGCAACAGGAAACATGCATGCACAAGGGTTAGCGAAAGCAACAGGTCCAAGTGCTGTTCCGTGCGCTTCATCTACACGAGAGTAATACCGAGTCTTAGCATTAGTGAATGACGTCAATGTGCTGCTGAGACGGGATCCAGCGTGGCACACATGAGCTGGTCCCTAACTAAGAACACATAACCTTACAGTCCAGCGTTACGGTTAGCCCCGAGGACAGGAAAATGCAAGGTGAATCTGCCAGTCAGGTCAAGTGTGAGCGTGCACTTGCGTTCTCCAATTCTCCTCAGCAGCAATGCCTTCAGCAACCAACTCATCTCCAGACTGAAGAGTGAGTTCTTATACCCCCAATACAGAATCTTCGTGTTTTATTAACAAAAATCCTTTAAGGAAAAGTATAAAGCAAGACCAATCCCTTATGTTAAAAAAGATTCTGGGGAAAATTGGAATGGGTTTGTAAAACTGGCCTCATTGTGGGTAAGTGAGATTCTCTTTAAAACGAGTAAGAATTCTGGTTGGTACGAGAAGTACTGCAGACCGGATGCCAAGTGCCTGGATAGCTCCGGGGATATCTTCCTGAAGGAGTGGGGACAGCGAAGACACACCAGAGAGTCACAGACCACAGAGGCTGTGGCAGTCCCTCGATCTTACTTAAAATCACCGGATTCATGCTGAAAACAGTCTTGCCAACACATTCACACCAAACACCAGGGTCCCTGCTTCTGCCTGTGAAGCAGGGTGGTGCGAGCAGAACCCCAGCAAAGTAAGCATCGCTTCCAGGTCGTGTCGTCACTGACAATGCGGAGAAGTCTGCAAACTGAGCTCAGAGCAGCTACAGTCACGCCTTCCCCCTCAGGGAGCCTGGGCAGGGCCTGGACTTTAGATACAAGGCACACAGAGGTCAGGGAAGGAAGGCAGAACTCTCCAGAGTGCTCCTTTCCTCTTCACCCCTGAGTGGGTGGAAGACATAGCCCAGGCCTCACGGTTACAAGGAAGTAAGTGTACAAAGGCTTGCGTGGTGGGCCACTGGGACAGGGAAAGGAGATGGACACTTCTCCAGTCTGCACCGTTTTCTGTACGAATTGCATGAGATACACAAAGATACTGGAAGAAGTTACCATATGAGGAGTTTCTGTGCCGCAACTAAAGACTGTAATGGACACAAAGTTCTCAGAGAAAAGCCAAGTTCATGGCTCGGAA